>NC_084842.1:89289702-89589702 GCF_033115175.1 Lepus europaeus | reverse complement strand
GGAAGACCTGCCTCTGTGTCACTCTGCCTTTCAAGTCAATAAATAAATCTCTAACAAGAGCACCAGGCACGTGGAGTCGGCCAGAAGGGGTGGCCCAGGCTGGTGGGCGGGGCCACGTGGGGGCGGGGTTGCGTCAGAGAGCCCAGCCCTCCGCCCAGGTCACCGGGCGCCCACGGGGCAGCAGGTGTGCGGTCGGCTAGCAGCTTCCTCAGGAGCAGCCCCTGGCCGAGAGCGTGGCGAGCCCTTGGGTTGCCCCGGTGGTCACCAGTGGGCGACACTGGACAGGGCCAGGGAAGCCACAGGAATGGAAGACAGGCACCCAGAACCTACTGTGCACCAGCACCCACCATGCCCCCAACATCCACTGTGCACCTAGTACCCACCGTGCACCCAGCACCCACTGTGTACTCAGCATCCACTGTGTTCCAGTACCCACTGTGCACCCAGCACCCACCATGCCCAATACCCAACATCAACTGTGCCCTGCCACCAGCCTCCACCATGTACCAGTACCCACTGTGCACCAGCACCCACCATGCACCCAGCACCCACTGTGTACTCAGCAGCCACTGTGCACCAGTACCCACTGTGCACCCAGCACCCACCATGCCCAATACCCAACATCGACTGTGCCCTGCTACCAGCCTCCACCATGTACCAGTACCCTCTGTGTATCCCACATCCATGGTGCACCCAACACCTACTATGTACTAGTACCCACTGTGCCCCCAATACCTACTGTGCACTCAGGACCCACTATGTCAGTTCCTACCTAGCACCCAGTACTCACTGTGCACCCAGCACCCACAGTGCCCTAGGACCCACGTGGAGCTTTGGGCACGCCGCAAGGCTGCCGCACTGCCAGGCCAGTCCCCAGGAGCCAAGCGGGGGAGTCGCTGGGTCACTGAAGCTGGCCGGGGGGGCTGCCCCTGCTTCCCGGAGGGTCCCCTGCTCCATCCAGGGAGGCGCCCTCGGGCTGGGCCCCACGTGGGCCTGAGGGCGGGGCAGCCCTAGGCTGGGGGTGGTAGCTCGGCAGTGTCAGAGCCAGGACAGTGGGCACTGACCGAGAGCAGCCGGTGCGCCCGGGGACGGCTCTGCGCGGGAGGCAGCTGGGGTTAATCATTGCCAGGCGACCTTGACCCCCACCTGCCCCTGCGGCTCTGCTCCCGCCCCCTGCTACCCCGCACGCCAGCTCACGGAAGCCATGGGGCGCCGGGCCTGGGTCCCCTGCCCCTACCCCCGACCCAGGCTGTGCCCCCTCCTGTTCCTGCTGCTGCTGCCCACAGGGGCGCAGCCTGAGGCCGGCAGGGTGAGCGACCCCCACCGCCGCGTGGCCCGGGGCTTCTTGCGCCCACTCAGGGTCCCTGGGACGAGGCCAGAGGGAGGCCTGGGCCAGGGGTGAGGCAGCTGGCTCCCGGGGGGGCTGACGTGGCTGGGCCCACAGGGAGCTGTCCATCCTGTGGGTATGGGGGCCACCCGCTCGCTGGGCCTCTGTTGGGCCCTAATATCTGAGGAAGGGGGGCAGGGGGGCCCTGAGGGGCTGTCCAGCCCAGATGGAATCTGGGGTTCAGCCCTGGGGCAATGGGTTGCGTGGGCGGGGACATGACCCTAACCAGCCCCCATATGGGGGAGGGGACAGGCCGCCCAGAGGCCTTGGGACCCCACGGGAGGACTCTCGGCTCTGGCGCCCCACACCCACGCCTCACAGCAGTTTGGGCTCCACCTAGAACTACACAGAGCCCCCAGAACCCAAGACCACAGTGACCCCTGGGACCCCCGTGACCCTGGCGACCTCCGTGGCCCCCGAGACCCCAGCCACCAGTGCCCAGGAGACAGAGGGACCCCGAGGTGGGGGGCTCCCGCCCCTGCCCAGGGCAGTTCCGTCGAGCAGTGGCCCTGGGGGCCCAGGTGGGTCCGGGGTCCTGGAAGGCTGGAGAAGAGGGTGGTGGGCCGCGTGGAGCCGCGAGCCCCACGCCCTGCCGCCCCCCCCCCTGCAGTGCTCACGGAGGCCGGGCAGCCCTGCAGGTTCCCCTTCCGCTACGGCGGCCGCATGCTGCACTCCTGCACCGCGGCGGGCGGCGCCCACCGGAAGTGGTAGGTCCCCAGCGGGGTGGGGGCCATGGCGGGTGTCACGGGGGATGGAGGACTGGGGTCAGCGCTGGGGCCCCATGGCTCCCTGGCATTGCCCCCAAGGTGTGCCACGACTCACAACTACGACCGGGACCGGGCCTGGGGCTACTGCGTGGAGACCCCGCCCCCAGAGGGTTCAGGTGGGTGCCAAGGCTGGCGGGCTGTGTGTGTGCGTGTGTGTGCAGCTGTGTGTGTGTGTATTGCAACTCTGTGTGTGTGTGTATGGGTGCAGCCTGAGCTCCAGCTACGAGTTTAGTTTGGGGAGGGGGTATCAGGGTCAAGGTGCCAAGTAGGGGTGGGGCCGTCAGCTCAGGACACAACATCGAGGAGAGGGGTCCCCAGAATCCCACCTTCTTGGGCCTGTGTGGCTGTGTGGCCATTGCTGGTGCCAAGGCGCCCCCTGGTGGTGACGCCAAGCCCTGTGGCCACAGAGGCAAGCCCAGGCGCGGGGGCGGGGCCGAGAGAGGGAGTGGGCAGGCGCTGGGGAGGGAATGGACCCGCCCCATACTGAGGGAGCCGAGTGCACATCTGGGGGTGCGCTGCCTCAGTGCGGGGCGGGGACCTGCCTCCTGGGGGCCCCCTCAGGCCCCTCCTGCTGCCCGCAGCTGCTGTGGATCCCTGCGCCTCCAGCCCCTGCCACAACGGGGGCTCCTGCTCCCACTCCCAGGACCCCGCGTCGTTCCACTGCACCTGCCCCGTGGCCTTCACCGGCAAGGACTGCCGCACAGGTGAGCCGGGCTGGGGGCCGCCAGGGCTGGGGTGGGGGCGGACGAGCTGAGCCGGCTGCACCGTGCCGCCCCCAGAGAAATGCTTCGACGAGACCCGTCACGAGTACCTGGATCTGGGCGAGCGCTGGGCACGCGTGCACCGTGGCCACGTGGAACAGTGTGACTGCGTGGGCGGCCGGGCTCAGTGCCAGAGCGCCCGCCACACAGGTGCGCATGGCCAGGCAGGGGTGCCTGCCCCAACCCCACCCGAGGGTCCCCCACCCCACCAGGGGCCCTGCTCCCACCACGGGGCCCCAGCTCGCCCGCCACACAGGTGCGCATGGCCAGGCAGGGGTGCTGCCCCAACCCCACCCGAGGGTCCCCCACCCCACCAGGGGCCCTGCTCCCACCACGGGGCCCCAGCTCGCCCGCCACACAGGTGCGCATGGCCAGGCAGGGGTGCTGCCCCAACCCCACCCGAGGGTCCCCCACCCCACCAGGGGCCCTGCTCCCACCACGGGGCCCCAGCTCGCCCGCCACACAGGTGCGCATGGCCAGGCAGGGGTGCTGCCCCGTCCCCGTCCCCCCAGGGGCCCCACCCCTTGCACCAGGGGCCCCAGGGAGGGACCCGGACCCTGTCCCCCTCCAC
The DNA here is from genome assembly GCF_033115175.1 of Lepus europaeus. Classification (NCBI taxonomy): domain Eukaryota; kingdom Metazoa; phylum Chordata; class Mammalia; order Lagomorpha; family Leporidae; genus Lepus; species Lepus europaeus. The sequence continues at coordinate 89,586,216 of NC_084842.1, read as the reverse complement.
GGGGCCCCAGGGCCTGGGCCTAGCCTCTGGTGCTGCCCCAGCTTGCATGAGCAGCCCGTGCCTGAACGGGGGCACCTGCCACCTCCTGGTGGCCACCGGGACCACCATCTGTGCCTGCCCACCCGGCTACGCGGGTCGCCTCTGCAACGTCGGTGAGTGGCCGGGGCCGAGGCCGAGCGGCGCCTGAGGGCCAGTGGCGGGGCGGAGCCAGCGGGGCCGCCTCACGGCCTGCCGTGCACCCCCAGTGCCCGCTCAGCGCTGCTTCCTGGGGAACGGCTCCGAGTACCGCGGCGTGGCCGACACCGCCGCCTCGGGCCTCGGCTGCCTGCCCTGGAACTCCGACCTGCTCTACCAGGAGCTGCACGTGGACTCGGTGGCCGCTGCGGCCCTGCTCGGCCTGGGTCCCCACGCCTACTGCCGGTCAGCTGCAGGCCAGGCCACCGGGGCCCCTGCTGGGGAGGAGGGCTGCGTGGGCGGGGGCACCCCTGCCACCATCTGTGTCCCCAGGAACCCGGACGGGGACGAGCGGCCCTGGTGCTATGTGATGAAGGACCACACGCTCTCCTGGGAGTACTGCCGCCTGGAGGCCTGCCGCGGTGCGCCCGGCCCCGGGGGGGTTGTCACCCTCCCACCCCAGCCCCTCCCCGGCCACTGCCCGCTCCGAGGGATGAGCAAGCCGAGGCTGGTGGGAGCATGGCGCCCAGGGTGGTGAGCGGGCTGGCAGTGGGGTGAGCAGCACGCGGCTCAGCCCTAGGGGCAGCCGTGACCCGGCCAGGCAGCTGGAGGCTGGGCAAGGTGAGTGGACGCGCAGCAGGTGCCCCCCAGGGCTCACGTGCTGGGCTGTGGGGTCCCAGGAACAAAGCCCCCTGAGGGTCCATCTCCCCGGCCCTGCGGATCAGGAAAGTGAGGGCCTGGGCCCTGGCCCCTCGTGGGTTAAGGAGGGTGAGTACTGGGCCCCACAGGACTCTCCCTGGCCCGTCCCTGCCCCCCAGCCCTGGAGCTGTGACCCGGTGACCTTTGCCCCCAGAGTCCCAGGCCAGATCCCAGCCCCCGGTCTCCGAGGTGCTGGTGACCCTGGCTGAGCCGGTGGCAGCTGGACGCCCCAACTGCGGCAAGAGGCACAAGAAGAGGAGCTTCCTGCGGCCCCGCATTGTGGGCGGCTCCTCCTCGCTGCCCGGCTCCCACCCCTGGCTGGCCGCCATCTACATCGGGAGCAGCTTCTGCACAGGGAGCCTGGTGCACACCTGCTGGGTAGTGTCTGCTGCCCACTGCTTCTCCAACAGGTGCCCGCGCGTCTGCCCCTTGGCCCGCCTTGCCCCACGCCCCACCTGCTTGGCCATTCGCTGTTACCTGCTCAGAGCCCCTGAGCCCCCGCCCCTGCCAGAGCTTCTAGAGGCGGGGGCACGGCGGGGGGCTGCTGGTGAGGAGGGGCTGTGAGGACCCCACACGTGCCCCCACGTGGCTGCCCAGCTGTCCCCGGCCCCCAGCCGTGGCGAAGGCTTGGTGCCGGTGGCTGGGCTCCGGGGCTGCTGGTGCTCACCCCCAGGTGGGTGGAGACCCTCCCTGCAGATCAGAAACCACCCAGGCTGAGGTCGAGGGCTGACCAGGGCGGCGCAGGCTCTGCCCAGCAGGGGCAAGGGGCTGTATGGACAGCCAGGAGGTGGGGCGGGGCCAGGCGGGGTGGGGCTCCAGCCCCTCCTTGCTCCCCCACACTGGGCGGGGCCAGGGTTCAAGCGGACGCCCCCACCCTCCCAGCCCCCGCAAGGAGAGCGTCACGGTGGTCCTGGGCCAGCACCTCTTCAACCAGACCACGGCCGTGACGCAGGTGTTCGGCATCGAGAAGTACATCCCCTACTCCCTGTACTCCGTGTTCAGCCCCAGCGACCACGACCTGGGTGAGCTGGGGGCTCGGCAGGCAGACGGGGCGGCGGCGGGTGGCCGTCCGGGAGGGCCCACGCCCCGAGCTGGGGGCTCTGCAGGCAGACGGGGCGGCGGCGGGGGTGGCCGTCCCGGAGGGCCCACGCCCCGCCCGAGCTGGGGGCTCGGCAGGCAGACGGGGCGGCGGCGGGGTGGCCGCCCCGGGGCCCCAGGCCCCGAGCTCGGGGCTCAGCAGGCAGAGGGGGCGGCGGTAGGGGTGGCCGTCCCGGAGGGTCCAGGCCCCCAGCTGGGGGCTCGGCAGGCAGACGGGGCGGCGGTGGGGGTGGCTGTCCCGGAGGGCCCACGCCCCGAGCTGGGGGCTCGGCAGGCAGACGGGGCGGGCGGCGGGGGTGGCCGTCCGGGAGGGCCCACGCCCCGAGCTGGGGGCTCTGCAGGCAGACGGGGCGGCGGCGGGGTGGCTGCCCCGGGGCCCCACGCCCCGAGCTCGGGGCTCAGCAGGCAGAGGGGGCGGCGGTAGGGGTGGCTGCCCCGGGGCCCCACGCCCCGCTGGCCTCTGACCCCTCTCCCGCACAGTCCTGATCCGGCTGAAGAAGAGGGGCGAGCGCTGCGCCGTGCGCTCCCAGTTCGTCCAGCCCATCTGCCTGCCCGAGCCGGGCAGCGTCTTCCCCGCCGGACACAAGTGCCAGATCGCCGGCTGGGGCCACGAGGACGAGAGTGAGTGGGGGCGGGGCCGGGAGAGCCGCGGCCTGCGGGGCCCGCCCTGAGCCGCCGTGTCCGCAGACGGGAGCGGCTACTCCAGCGTCCTGCGGGAGGCACTGGTGCCCCTGGTCGCCGACCACAAGTGCAGCAGCCCCGAGGTGTACGGCGCCGACATCACGCCCAACATGCTCTGTGCCGGCTACTTCGACTGCAAGTCGGACGCCTGCCAGGTGAGCGGTAGCCCGCCCCGCCCCGCCCCGCCCGGTCCCGCCCACAACCGCCCCGCCCCGCCCACTCCCCTGCCCCGCCCACCAGCCCCCCCTCCCACAACTGCCCCGCCCAAGCCCTGACCAGCCCGCGCCCCGCCCACTCCCCGCCCCCGTCCGCGCCTGACCCTGCTGGGCCAGCCGGGCAGCACCCAGGACTTCTGGAGTCTCCTGGTGTGGGGGGGCGCTGCTCACACAGGGAGCGCAGACAGGCGCCTGCCACTCAGCCGGTCACCCACCCCGCGTGTCCTGCACTGAGCCCAGGCCCCGTGGCAGCCCTGACCTCAGGAGCCAGCACTTGCCCACTGAATCCGGGGAGGCAGGGGTGGGCCGTGGGGGGCGGGAGGGGTCAGCCCGGCCTGGCGGGGGAGGAGAGGGCTTCCGCCCACCCAGCCGCCCAACAGCCCTGGGCAGTCCTGGCCGTGTGGCCGCGGGGGGCGGGGCTCTGAGCCGGCTCTCTGTCCAGGGCGACTCGGGCGGGCCCCTGGCCTGTGAGAAGGACGGCGTGGCCTACCTGTACGGCATCATCAGCTGGGGCGACGGCTGTGGGAGGCTCAATAAGCCCGGCGTCTACACCCGGGTGACCAACTACGTGGACTGGATCAATGACCGGATTCGGCCTTCCAAGCGGCCTGCGGCTCCCTCCTGAGCCCCAGGGGTGCCTCCCACCTGCTCTGCAGGCCCTGCCCTGGACAATAAACAGAATCCCACCACCCCCGCCCACCCTGATCCCCGATCTGTGGACCGCGTGGCTGGAGGCTGGGCCAGAGCCAGACTGGTGGCTGCTGCCTGTGGGGCAGGCAAGGGGCCCAGGCCAGGTCCTCCCCAGAGGGGAGCAGTGCCTGTGGCCCGGGGCCTGGGGGCTCCCCCAGGCTGTGGACAGCAGTGCGGAATCGGCCTGACGGGCAGCTGCCCCTTGGCTGTGAGCTGGAGGCCCCCGGTTCCAGCCAGGACGCTGAGGCCTAGCTGTGTGGGGCAGGGAGCCGGAGTAGGGCAGGACACCCCAACACTGGTGCAGGAAGGCGGGCCACGCAAGGGATCCCCAGCCCGTGCTCAGCCTGGGCTGCAGGAGGGCCCGATTCCAGCTGTTCCATGTGGCCAGAGCCTGGCCCTGCCTCCAGCACCCCCACTGGGGAGCAGGTGCACCGGCCCCTCCTCCCATCTCCTGGGGGCCCCGCAGGGGGTCCTCTCCCCCGCAGGCCAGACGCTGCCGCCCAGCCCCTTAGAACAGGGCTGGGGTCAGGCCACAGAATGGCGGCCAGCGGCTCAGACGCTTCTCCAGGGATTCTGGGGGCAGAGCAGTGCTCGGAGGCCAGCCCTGCCCCGCTCCCTGGGCCACACACTGTGGGGTGCCTGGGGACGGGGGACAGGCGGGGGGTGGCTCTGACGGCACCCGGGGTCTTCCATCCGCAGCCCTGGGCTCGCCCCCGCCTCACAGCAGTCCTCAGTGTGTCCGTGGGGGATTCCGGTGGGATCGGATCGCCTGGGAGAATTTGCCCATGGAATCGCCTGGCCTGGCGTCTCCTCCACGGGCTGTTTGGTGACAGGTTCCTCCTCCTGGGCCAGTTCAAGGAATGCACACTGTTATGAATTTACCTAATTATTCACATTTATCCCCATGAGGTTGTGACAAAATAGACAAGGCCAGACAACAGGAGCTTGCTTGGCTCATGGTCTGGGAGGCTGGGGCATCCCCGGGTGGGTGCTGGCATGGGTGTCCCATGGCGAGAGCCGCCAGCGCCAGCGCGGGACCCCCTTCCCTGCTCCCTCGGACCCTGGGCCCTCCCCACGGGCCCGCCTCCAAGCCCACTCCCACAGAAACTCGGGATGCATTTCCCAACACCGCCCCGGCCGCCCCAACAGACATCCGATTGGGGGCTTCAGCAGCCGGGCTGGGGGCTCCCGCACACAGGGTGCTCTGGGCCCTCCCCAGCCTTCCTGGGTGTGCTGAGGACACTATGGGGGCAGGGACACGTCCACCTTCACCAGGGCCCACCCTGGAGGCCCCTCCCGCCCTAACAACCACCTTCAAGGACCTGGCTCCCAACACAGCCTCACTGGGGCTCCGGCCCCCAACTCTGGGGACCCAGGTGTATCCCTAACACCTCTGTCTCACCGAGCGATGAGTGCAAAGGCTTGGGAGATGCTGTCCAGCACTGCAGGCCAGGGGAGTTGGGGGCCTCTTCTCCCCCGGACGCTGGGAACGGTAGTGGGTCACCCCAGCGCACGGTGCTGGCCGTGTCAGTTGCCTGAGTCCCTGTCACCACTCGAGTCTGTAAAACCTGCGTTCACGTGGACGTAGGTTCCCCTGGGCTCCCGACCACAGCACCGTCAGAGAAGCGGGAGCTTCCAAGACACTGAACGTGCACCAGGCAGCAGGCCGATGGGGCGCCAGGGCCGCCGGCAGTGGCAGGGTGGCCGCAGTGCCCGTGGCTGCGTGGCCAGTACTGCTGCTCTGACGACAGCCGTGAGCTTCCTTGAAGGTGGCAGCCATGCCCAAGGCGTGGTCTCCGGCTGCACCGTGGCATGGCCAGGGCCCCTTCCTCCTGCCCACCTCCCCAAGTGCCCCACCGCCTTCTAGTTAACCCCTTCTGGCTCAGAGACCAGTGTTTGCAACCAGCGACCCTGGCTTTAACAGCTGGGAGACAGGCAGAGGGACCGGAGCCAACCCCTGGCCACAGACGGCGTTCCTGGCCAGCGTGGGAGCCGGCCTCCTCCTCCACAGGCGGAAGCTGTCTCCACCTTTCAGAGCCCTGGGGCCACGTGGAGCCGGAGAGGGAGCTGTCTGTCCCCATGGCGCCTGCATTTCCCCGGGCCAGCGTGGCAGCAGGTGCAGCTGCCACACGTGGCTGGAGCCTGGGCGCGAGCCAGCGCTTCGGAATGCAGCCGGGCTCTGCCCCTCCCCGGGGGCCGAGCAAGTGCCAGGCGCCCAGGGCAGCGGATGTGGCCGTGGCTACAGCCCCCAACTGCCACCCGACTCCATGCCGGCTGTCCTGGGCCAGCCCCTTGAGGCCTGAGGCGTGCAGGGAGCATGAATGGGGCTCTGTGGCCAGCAACTGTTCTGCAGAAGGCGCTGGTGGCACAGGTGACGGCTGGGGGTGGGGGAGACGCAGAGCTGCCTCCGGGGCCTGGGGTCCTCATCGCCTTACCCAGCAAGACAATGCTGCCGCATCAGAAGCAGCCCTGTCGTATGCCCCCACCCCGGGCCCCAGTGTGCCTCTGTAGAGGGGCAGACCCCAGCCTGGCCAGGACGGGATGAAGACCCTCAGGGCTCTGCCTTGCTCTCCTCTCCCCATCCCCGCGGCCGTGGCCTTGAGGACGGCAGGTGGACGGGCGCTCTGCTGCTCGCCCGGCACTCCGACCCCTCTGTTGCTGCTCCCCGAAGCCCTGGGGGCTGGAGGCAGACGTGGAGGGCAGAGCTGGAGCCCCTGGGTGGGCCCGCCAGGCTCCCCAGAGCACCTGGTGTCCAGCAGAACCGAGTTGGCTTCGACAGCTCGGGCTGGACCGTGGGGGCTGTGCCTTGGAGGAGGGGAAATCCAGGAACTCTGAGCCCACAGGCCAGGCGGGGGCGGGGCTGCTGTGGAGGGGGCGGGGAGACCAGGCATGGTGACCCCGCGCTACCTGCACAGGTAGTCCTGGCCACCAGGTGCTCAGGGCACAATGGGAGAAAGGACGGGAGATGGGCACCGCTCAGAGCGGGAGAGGGCCTGGGGACTGGCCAGGGGGCCCGGCGGGGCCCCTGGGCCGGAGGGAGGGGCGGGGTCCAGGAAGCGAAGAGCAGGTGGGCTGGGAAACCGGCGCGCCGCTTGCAAGCCTCTTGTCCCCCTGTCCTGGCGCCTTTGGAGGGAAGCACGTCTCCCCGCCCCCCAACCCCACCCGTGGTTCTGCCTGTCTGCCTGTGCGCGGGGCCCAGAGGGTGGACAGCGAGCAGCGGGGCCGGCGAGCGCAGCGGGCGGGCAAGCTGCCGGCTCCCACGTCCCGCACCTGCCCGGAGCGAGCCCGGGGGAGCGCGCGTCCGCCGCCCTCGCCCCGCCCGCCCGGCGCCGCAGGTCCCCGCCCTCCCGGCCCGGAGCTATTTTGAAAGTGACCCTGGGCTGGGGCGCCGGGCGCGGAGCGGGCGCGGGCGGGCGGAACCATGACCGAAGATGACGCGAGCGGCGCTGGTGGAGGGCCAGGTCAAGCTGCGGGACGGCAAGAAGGTCCGGGCGCGGCGCGGGCGCGGGCGGGGGGGGCGTGCGCGGGCGGCCGCTCACGCGCCCCCTTGTCCCCGCAGTGGAAGACTAGGTGGCTGGTGTTGCGCAAGCCGTCGCCCGTGGCAGGTGAGCGCGGGGCCGGCGGGCGGCGGGGCGGGCGGCCGGGCGCGGCGCGCACCCCGCGGACCCGCGGCCTCGCGGACCCCGGGCCCCGCGGACCCTGGCCGCCGGGGCGCGCCGCCAGCTCGCCCGAAATAGCCGCGCGGTCGCGCCGCTGTAACCCGGCCCCGGGTAACCGGAGAGCGCCCGGCCGCGCGGCGCCCCGCACCCCTCCCCGCCGCGGGGGTCGGGGCTCCCCGTCCCCGAGGAGGCCGGGCCGCCTGGCCCTGGAGGTTGCACGTGCACCGGTCCTGGAGCCCCGCGACCGAGAGCAGGCGGCCCCCGCCCGCTGGGGAGGTGGGCTTGCGCGGAGGGGCGGGAGCCTGAGTGGGGCAGAGGCGCGGCCGGTACGTGGGAGAGCGGGGGCGTCTTCCTGGTTTGGGGCGAGCAGCGCTGTGGGAGGAGAGGCGGAGCCCCGCCCGGCCAGTGCGGGAGGAGCCCCCCAAGTGCGGCGCCTCGGCTCCTGGGCTCGGGGCGCGGCCGCGCGCCAACTCCGCAGCCGCAGCTGTTGCTGGAGCCGGCCCAGCCGCGGGGTCGGCGAGCGCCAGCGGGGCTGCTGTGCACGTGCGAGGCTGGCATCGTCCTCCGCCTCCAGAGAGGCCTGGGGCGGGGGGGCGGCTCTGGGCCCCTGCGCTGGCCGCGGGCGGGGCTGTCTCGGGCTCAGGCCCCGACTGCGGCAGGTGTCTTCTCTTGGACCCGAGGGGTCCAGAGCTGGCGGCCGGCGAGGGTCCTTGTACTCTGGTGGGGGGGGGGGGGCACTGCCGGACTGACTGGAGGGGCGGTATCCGGCTGGAGGGGTGGCGGGGACCTGGGCAAGGCCTCTGGAGAGAGCACCCAGGACAGGTGCTCCTCCCAGGGGAGCATCCCCAGGTGTGGCCTTCGCCCTGGGGGAGGAGAGGGAGGGCTCCGGGGGCCTGGGTGTGTGGGGGTCCCCAGGGCCCGAGAGCCTCTGAGTGGCCTCCGTGGCCTTGGCACCTCTCCTGCTTATAGTGTGGGCTGGAGGCCATGAGCCATGGGGTGGGGCGGGGGGGGCACACTGGAGGCGGAGCTGGGTTTGGAAGGGGGTTGGTGGTGACGCAGGGTGTGGCAGCAGGTGCCCCTGCCCCGGGCTGATGTCCATCCTGGCCCTGTCCCCACCATGTCACTGTGTGGGTCCCCCAAGCTCAGACACACCCACTGCTGGGCCGGTCACCTTAGCAGCCCTGTCCGAATCCTGGAGCTGGCCCGCTCCGCCCCCTTCCTCTGCACAGAGCTTGCCCCCATCCTGTCCGGCCCTCCCTGCCCCTGCAGGGCCCACGCAGGCCCCTCTGGGCTCTTTGCCCTGCCCCCCACTACCCCCCGCGGTGCCTGGGGCGGCCCCTCCCCCACCATTCCCGGCAGCATGGGACAGCCAGCTTCTTACCCGCTCCTGCCTGCCCCCCACCCGTGCTGTCCTGCCTGTGAGGGTCGTCTCTGGTGAGAGAGGGGGGTGGGAAGTGTCGGGGTGACACGGCTGTGACGTCGGGGGAGCCCGAGGAAGCAGAAGAGGTCCCTGGGGTCCCGTGGCCACAGTCCCCAGCGTGGCGGCCCCCAAGGGATGGAGCTCTTCTGTGGGTGGGATTGCTCGGTGCCCCTCCGTCCTGGTGGGGCGTGCATGCCTGGAGCCCTGGCAGGGGGCTCCCCCGGGACACACAGGCTGCTGCCTCAGCCCCTCCGCCTGCCCCCGGGGTGGGCCAGGTGCTCTGAGGTGGTTGCCGGGCCTCCCGGGCAGGACGTGCTGCACTGCTTCCCTCAGGGCCTGTCCCTGGGGTCCCAGCCAGCCAGGAGAGACCCTGGACCTGGTCCTGTAGGGCTCAGGCAGGGGACTGAGGGAGCTGCTGGGGCGCCCGGGCATCCTGGCCACGTCCAACTGCAGGGCCAGCACCTGCTGCCCGGCGTCTCCCTGGGCCCCCCGCTGTCCATCTCGGCGGAGGTCCTCGAACTCGGCATGGCCTGGCGCAGGCGGCCTGGGAGCAGGGCGGAGACCTCCCAGCTCACAAGCTGGCCTCTCTGCTCCCTGCAGGAGGGCTGAGCACGGAGGGGCCATGTTCCCGGGGGACAGGGCCTGGAGTCTGCCCCTCTGCCTCCTTCCCTGTGACCATGGGGGACATCTCAGCTGGGGCCAGGGCCACGGTGGGGTGGCGGCCGCAGAACTATCACTGGATGTGTCAGCAGAGGGACTCGGAGCACCTGGGGCCAAGCCTCGGTTCAAGGAGGCGCCCCGGGCGCTGACCCCTCGTCGCGGGCCCTCCTGCCCAGGGCCCTGCACCTGCCGTGGCTGCCATCAGCGGAAGCCTTGCTCTCGGGCAGGGCCCACCTGTGTGAGGCCGCACAGCCCTGCACAGGTGCCTGCCTAGCTCAGGGAGGAGGGCACTGCCTCAAGGTCAAGGTCGCCGTGACCTCCACGGGACAGATCCAACCCCACTCCTCTGGCCTCCTGCAGCTCCTGGGTGCCTGGGCCTCTCCCACCCCGCCCTCTCCCTCAGCCCCGCCCATAGCTCCCTCCTCCTCCTCCTCACTTCCTCTCCCTCCTCCTCCTCTCCCTCCTCTCCCTCCTCCTCCTCTCCCTCTCCCTCTTCCCCCTCCTCCCCCTCTCTTTCCCTCCTCCTCTCCCTCCCCTTCCCTTCTCTTCCTCCTCTTCTTCCTCCTCTCCCTCCCCCTCCTCTCCCTCAGCCCCGCCCAGAGCTCCCTTCTCCTCCTCTTCCTCACTTCCTCCTTCCTCTCCCTCCTCTCTCCCCTTCCCCTCCCCCCTCCCCCTCCCCCCTCCCCTCCCCTCTCCCCAGCCCCTCTCCCCCTCCCCCTCCGAGCTCACCCTCCCGGCAGCCCTCGCGCCGGCCGTCAAGGCCTCCGTGTGCTCATGAGTGCACGGTTATTTTTACATCTCCAGACGCCTGTCCAGTTGCCTGTCCGCTGCGCCACTCGGGGTCCCGTGTGTCCAGGAAGCACCCCTAGTTCTGGCCCCGGTGCGCCCCTCCTGCACAGCAGGTGCCTCGGGAGCGGGGGCAGGCTTGGGGGGGAGGGAGGCTGCCATGGTCCCTGCAGCCTGGGGCGTGGTCCCCTCAGGGCCCGCTACTGCCTCCTGGGCCCCCTGCAGAGCCCTGTGGAGCTCCCTGGCCATGGGACAGAGCTCTGTGCCCAGTCACCACCTGACCCTGGATCCCCGTCCCCTCGGGAGCCCTGTGTCGCCTCCCTGGCGGCCCTGCCCCTCGCCACACAGTGCCTGCTCTCTGCCCTCATCTGTGGCCGGCTCCCCTGCGGGGGTGAGCCCTGCAGCAGCCGCTTCTGTCCCCTGGGTCCCGCGGGGAGGCGGGGTCAGACCCAGGCTGAGCTCTGAGGGGCCACAGTGGGGAGACGGCAGGACTCACCTTGAGCCGGCTGGTGGCCATCATGGGGACATCGGCCCGCCGTGGCTGCCTGCCTCGCTGCTTCCAGCAGGGCGGAAGTCTCTGGCAGGCGGGGCTGGGCAGGGCCCTCCGACCCCATATCCTGCTGAGTGTCCAGTGATGGCCCCCGGCAGCACACCTGGCCCGACTGTCCATGGCCTGGCCTGTCATCACAGGCTGGACGTTGTGCCCACTTCTCAGATGACATGAACGGGCCGTGAGGCAGCTGTGGGACCACCACCCAGTCCAGCGATGGCTCCATCTCCTGGGAGCCGCCGGACACGTGGGGGCGGTGTGGGGTGTGGGGTGGCCAGGGTTGGCAGGGCCCCCTCAGCCACGGGGCGGGAGACACCTCGAGGGCCTGTGCTTTCAAGGCGCTCAGCCGGCCGCAGGCGGCCAGTGGCGGCCGCATCCCAGGAAGACAGGGGCCTGGCCCTGCCGGTCTCCGGACCCCGACCCAGCCCCCGAGTCTCCTGCCCCTCACTGCAGCAGCTGGCTGCTAATCGCCTCGCTTCCAGTGGCGTGGGCTGGGGGGGGGGGGCAGCAAGGGGAAGCAGTTGGAACAGCTGCTGGGCTCCCTGCTGGCCCTGCGGGGGCTGTTGTCCACGCCCACCTGGCCCCTCTCACCGCAGGCTCCTGCAGGGGCCCCTCCCCCACACAGCCCTCAGGCAGGTGGGAGCTCAGAGCTGCAGGTGCCCCTTGGGGTGTGGCCTCCTCACACGGTCCCTGCCTCTGTCCAGGGATGACCCTACTTGGGTCTCCGGGCTCCATGACACCCGCAGAGACCCTGCAGACGCACGCAGGCGCCCATGGGTTCTCAGGTCCCAGGAATCCAGAAAGTGTGTGGGGCACAAATGCGGGCTCCTGCCTGTGGCCCTGGAACCAGTGCCCCGGGGGAGGGGCGGAGGAGGGGTGAGGAGGGCTGGTGGAGGCCGGGAGCCAGCAGACCAAGGTCGCGGCCCCTGCTTCTGCTCCTAAGTCCGCGTTGTGTGGGCTCTGGCTGCTTTGTGGCCTCAGGAGCACAGGAGGTGGTGGGCTTCCCCGGACAGGACATCCGACTGTCCCCTGTGCCGACAGAGCGGCCAGGGTGCGGCCTGGGGACGTGGCCGTGTGGCTGGCGGCGGAGGCCTCCACGCCCTGCCCTGCACGTGGTCCCCAGGGCCTTGCTGCAGGGGGGCGGGTCTCATCCCCACCCTGGAAATGAGCAAGCAGGCCGGCAGGCACACCGCTGCTGGGGCTTCCCAGGGGGTCCCAGCCATGCCCGTGCTGGGTGTGCCGGCTGTGGCTGCATTTGCACCACGGTGGTTGCCATGGAGACAGTGAACTCCCTGGCCCCAGGGCCTGTGGTCCAGGTTTGGTGGACTGGGCTGGCAGGGGCTGCATACATGAGATGTGTGGCTCTGAGCTGATCTGGGCGTGGACCTGGCCAGTCACTTGGGAGTCCGGTGCTCAGGGCGGCTGCTGGGAGAGTGGCCGCCAGCTTTCCAGAGGTGTGGAGTGGACACGTCCTCCTGGCCTGGTCTTCCCCGCAGCCCCCTCTCTGCCCCTGTAGCTTCGGGCACAGTTCGGGGCTGTCTCCCAAACCCAAGCCCTCACCACGTGGGCTACCCTGGGGGCCTGGGGACCCAGAACACCTGTCCATCAGGCCTGGCTGCTGCCTGGGGGTGCCCCGTCTGGGTGCTGGCGCAGGTGTACTGCCCGTTCCGGGCGCTCTCCCAGCTGAGCGGTCGGCGGTTTGCCCAGGGCCATGCAGGTGGACGAGCCCTGCTGGGTCTGAGCTGGGCCCTGGGCTGGGCGGGCTGCAGTGGGCTTGCTCCATGCTTGGTGGTGTCCGAGGGACTGTGATGGCCATGGTGACGGACACTGTGGCCTCGGGGGAACGGAGCTGCCCTGGAGGGTACGGGGGCAAGGCTCAGCTGGGCAGGAAGGGGCTGGGGCCCAGCGTGCCGGACGCCGGCCTGGCGCGAGCGGGCAGGACCCCCTTGGCCTCCCGGGGGCACGGTCCCACCTTGCACGCGAGGCTGGGGCTGGGCCGGGGCTCCTGGGTGTCCTGACAGGCCCCCCGCCCTGCAGACTGCCTGCTGATGCTGGTCTACAAGGACAAGGCCGAGCGCGCGCAGGGCCTGCGGGAGCGCAGCGGCCTCACCCTGGAGGACATCTGCGGCCTGGAGCCCGGCCTGCCCTACGAGGGCCTGGCCCACACGCTGGCCATCGTCTGCCTGTCCCAGGCCGTCATGCTGGGCTTCGACAGCCGCGAGGCCATGTGCGCCTGGGACACCCGCATCCGCTACGCACTGGGCGAGGGTGAGTGAGCTAGGGGCCGGGTCCCGGCTGGGGCTCCCCCGCCCCGTGTTGTCCCGGGGCCTCCCCGTGTGTGTGGGGGCTGCAGGGTGGGGGGCCTCCCTGTGTGTGTGTGGGGGCTGCAGGGTGGGGGGCCTCCCCGTGTGTGTGTGGGGGGCTGAAGGGTGGGTAGACCTCCCCCATGTGTGTGTGTGGGGAGGGCTGCAGGATGGGGGAGCCTCCCCCGTGTGTGTGGGGGGGCTGCAGGGTGGGGGGCCTCCCCGTGTGTGTGTGGGGGCTGCAGGGTGGGGGGCCTCCCCCATGTATGTGGGGGGCTGCAGGGTGGGGGGGCCTCCCCGTGTGTGGGGGAGGGCTGCAGGGTTGGGGGGCCTCCCCATGTGTGTGTGGGGGCTGCAGGGTGGGGGGCCTCCCTGTGTGTTGGGGGGGGCTGCAGGGTGGGGGGCCTCCCCGTGTGTGTGTGGGGGGCTGCAGGGTGGGGGGCCTCCCTGTGTGTGTGTGGGGGCTGCAGGGTGGGGGGCCTCCCCGTGTGTGGGGGGGCTGCAGGGTGGGGGGCCTCCCCGTGTGTGTGTGGGGGCTGCAGGGTGGGGGGCCTCCCTGTGTGTGTGTGGGCTGCAGGGAAGGGGGCTGCAGGGTGGGAGGGCCTCCCCGTGTGGGGGGGCTACAGGGTGGGGGGCCTCCCCGTGTGTGTGGGGGCTGCAGGGTGGGGGGCCTCCCTGTGTGTGTGGGGGGGCTGCAGGGTGGGGGGCCTCCCCGTGTGTGGGGGGGCTGAAGGGTGGGTAGACCTCCCCCATGTGTGTGTGGGGGGAGGGCTGCAGGATGGGGGAGCCTCCCCCGTGTGTGTGGGGGCTGCAGGGTGGGGGGCCTCCCCCATGTGTGTGTGGGGGCTGCAGGGTGGGGGGCCTCCCTGTGTGTGGGGGGGGCTGCAGGGTGGGGGGCCTCCCTGTGTGTGTGTGGGGGCTGCAGGGTGGGGGGCCTCCCCCGTGTATGTGGGGAGGCTGCAGGGTGGGGGGGCCTCCCTGTGTGTGTGTGGGGGCTGCAGGGTGGGGGGGCCTCCCTGTGTGTGTGTGGGGGCTGCAGGGTGGGGGGCCTCCCCGTGTGTGGGGGGGCTGCAGGGTGGGGGGCCTCCCCGTGTGTGTGGGGGGGGCTTCAGGGTGGGGGGCCTCCCGTGTGTTGGGGGGGGCTGCAGGGTGGGGGGCCTCCCTGTGTGTGGGGGGGGGCTGCAGAGTGGGGGGCCTCCTGTGTGTTGGGGAGGGCTGCAGGGTGGGGGGCCTCCCCGTGTGTTGGGGAGGCTGCAGGGTGGGGGGGCCTCCCCCATGTGTGTGTGGGGGCTGCAGGGTGGGGGGCCTCCCCGTGTGTGGGGGGGCTGCAGAGTGGGGGGCCTCCCGTGTGTTGGGGGCTGCAGGGTGGGGGGCCTCCCCGTGTGTGGGGAGGCTGCAGGGTGGGGGGCCTCCCCCATGTGTGTGTGGGGGCTGCAGGGTGGGGGGGCCTCCCCGTGTGTGTGGGGGGGCTGCAGGGTTGGAGGGCCTCCCCCGTGTATGTGGGGGGCTGCAGGGTGGGGGGCCTCCTGTGTGTTGGGGAGGGCTGCAGGGTGGGGGGCCTCCCCCATGTGTGGGGGGGGCTGCAGGGCCGGGGGGCCTCCCCGTGTGTGGGGGGGCTGCAGGGTGGGGGCCTCCCCGAGCCTGGGTGGACCTCCCCGAGCCTGGGGCCTCCCCGAGCCTGGGGGTATCCGTCTGCAGAAGGGGCCCTCCCTTGCCGCCGCTTGGAGCAGGTGCCGGGGGACAGGTCCTGCCTGGGCCGCAGAGCTTCCTCTGTGGGAGCCGGGTCCGCTCTGTCGGACAGGGCCCGGTGGTCAGCCGCCCGGCCGCCGGTCCCCACAGGACGGAGCAGGGAGTCCGTGCAGCCTCCAGCGGGCTGTGGTCCTCTGCCTCGCGCTCCGGCGACCCCGGCGGCGGCCGCCTCCTCCGGTGATGCCTCTGCCCCTGCCGGCCTCAGTGCACAGGTTCCACGTGACGGTGGCTCCGGGCACGAAGCTGGAGAGCGGCCCCGCCACCCTGCACCTCTGCAACGACGGGCTCGCGCTGGCCAGGGACGTCCCTCCGGCCGTCACGGGGCAGTGGAAGCTGTCGGACCTGCGGCGCTACGGGGCCGTGCCCAGCGGATTCATCTTCGAAGGCGGGACCAGGTGTGGGTACTGTAAGTACGGCGGCTGGAGCGCCCTGGCGCCCCTGCGCAGGCGCGGCCCCCGGCCCGGGGTGGGGGCGTGTCCGCTGCCCGCCGGTCTGGGCGGGGCGAGGAGGTGCCCTGACGACCCCGCCCACGGATCCCGGGGCGGGCGTGGGCACGTGGGCGGGGCTCCAAGGCCCTTGGCAAAGTCCGCCGGGGGTCCGCGGGCCTTGGGGGTCGTGGCGCTGGGCGGAGCTGGTGCTGGGACCCGGCCCGCAGCAGTCGGGAGGGAGTGAGGTGGGGGCTCCAGCCGCTGCCTTCCCCATAGCGGGAGGGGAGGGGAGACCCGAGAAGGTGCGGTCCCCGTGGGGTTCGAGGCCCAGGCAGGGGCGAGCCCAAGGTAGGGCCGGGGGCTGGCGGGTGACTGCGGGTCTCACGAGGCGGGGCGGGGGGGGGGATGTTGACAAAGGCACTGGGAGCTGAGGGTCAGGTCCTCCTCCTGTGTGGTGAGCACAGCCCGGGCTGGACCTGCCAGAGGAGGCCGCCCACGGGAGGCTCCTGGAGCTGCCGGGAGCCCCTGGAGAGAGACCCTGTCCTCCCTGGAACTCCTGTGGGGGCAGCAGAGGGCCCTGGGGCGCTGGCCAGCTGTGTGGGGGCCGGGCCATTCCTTGGAGCCCTGTTAAACGTGTCCCAGACACGGACATTGGGGCGGGCCGGCTCCTGTTCCGGCTCTGGGAGTTGTGTGGGTCCCCGCCGCCCATTCCGCTTGGCTGCCGGCCTGAAGCTTGGTGGGTGCCCTCAGTGGGCACGCGGCGGGGGCCTGCAGCGCCGGCCCTCGGCTGGCTGTTTATGGTCAGACCAGGTAGGTCCTGGGGGAGGAGCAGTGGGGGCTCCCCAGGCTGCCTTGTCCTGCTCCGTCCTCTGGGAGTCTCCTGTCCCATGGGACCCTGTCCCTGGTTGTGGGCCCGCCTGGACAGGCCACAGGACCTTCTGGGAGTCTCCTGTCCCATGGGACCCTGTCCCTGGTTGTGGGCCCGCCTGGACAGGCCACAGGACCTTCTGGGAGTCTCCTGTCCCATGGGACCCTGTCCCTGGTTGTGGGCCCGCCTGGACAGGCCACAGGACCTTCTGGGAGTCTCCTGTCCCATGGGGCCCTGTCCCTGGTTGTGGGCCCGCCTGGACAGGCCACAGGACCTTCTGGGAGTCTCCTGTCCCATGGGACCCTGTCCCTGGTTGTGGGCCCGCCTGGACAGGCCACAGGACCTTCTGGGAGTCTCCTGTCCCATGGGGCCCTGTCCCTGGTTGTGGGCCCGCCTGGACAGGCCACAGGACCTTCTGGGAGTCTCCTGTCCCATGGGACCCTGTCCCTGGTTGTGGGCCCGCCTGGACAGGCCACAGGACCTTCTGGGAGTCTCCTGTCCCATGGGGCCCTGTCCCTGGTTGTGGGCCCGCCTGGACAGGCCACAGGACCTTCTGGGAGTCTCCTGTCCCATGGGGCCCTGTCCCTGGTTGTGGGCCCGCCTGGACAGGCCACAGGACCTCCTCTTGAGGTTCAGAACTCAGTCGCACCTGCAGGGACGCCGAGCACCCACTCCACGGCAGAGGCTTCGTGCCCAGCTCTGGGCGCCCGGGCCTGGGGCGCTCTGAGGTGGGGTCACGGGTCTGTGCTGGCCATGTCTGTTTGGCTGTCAGGGATCTGCAGTGGGGTCGTCGGAGGGCCCTGGGGTCTTGGCCGAGTGAAGGTAGCATCGCCATTTCCCTCGGGGACTTGTCCTTGGTGTCTCGCAGCCGGCTCTTAGGAGCAGGGAGAGGGTGCTGCCCTGGCCAGGTGGGGTGGGCGCGGTCAGTGGGGGGATGGGGTGACCAGGGCTGTTGTGCTGGGAACTCGGGTCCCGGCCAGGGTGCAGGGGCTCGGCTGGGGCTCGGTGCCTCAGGCTGGATGCTTTCCCTCCGTGGAGCCCATGTGGGCACTGTGGCCTGCTCGGAACCCGGCAGGGGAGGGCTGGGGACCGGGGCCTGTGGCGGCTCCCGGGCGGCCCATTCTCTGTTTCTGTGGTCACAGCCTGTGTGTGGTCCCCCGAGCCCCGGCTGGGAAGGCCCTGGGCGCGGTGAGGGCGGCCTGGGGACGGTTCAGGCAGCCTCAGCGCTGTGTGGGAGCCGCGTGGGGAGAGATGGGGGCGGTGTTCTGCAGAGGTGGCCTTGTGTCAGGGAAGCCAAGGCGCTGAGGGTGGGGGTTTGAGCGGGGTGTCTGCAGGGGGCACCCACAGGGAGTCCCGTCTGCTGCTGTCCCTGTGGGGGAGTCTGGTGAGCCAGGCCCCATCCACAGAGGAGCAGGGCCCCGGTGCTGGCGAATCAGCAGGGGCGGCTCCAGCAGCTGGCGCCCTGGGCCCCGCGCCCTGGGAGCCCAGCGCTTCCCTAGGCTGGGCCTGGGGGTGCCTCAGAGCGCGCACTGAGGGTGCAGACCCCAGCCTGAGGCAGTCGGGGTGCACTCCGGAGAAGGGGCCTCAGTGAGGCTTTTCCGGGTGAGCGGGAGCTGGCCCGGTCACCAAGGGGTCTGGGGGAGATACAGGGGCTTCTCGCCAGGAGGTGGCCCCAGAGGGCAGCAGGAGGCTCCTGGGCCCCGGAGGGCCTGGTCTCAGACTTGGAGAGCAAGTCCCAGGCTGGCCCAGCTCCGGGGCCGGGGTGGACCCGGCCTGCTGTGGAGGGCATCTGCGTGGGCAGGGACCAGGGCCAGGCGGCGGCCAGGGGGCAGCGAGAGGCAAATGGGGGTGTGTCAGGCCAACCCCAGAGAAGGGAAGGACCCCGGGGTGAGCTCCCTGAGACTGTGGCCGGGGGTCAGGGGTCGTGAAAGGCCAGCAGCATTTTTGGCGGCCAAGGGCGTGCAGGTGCAGGTGTGTCCTGTGGGCCGGGGTGCGCTGGGAGCTTTGGGTGTTGCTGAGAGCCTGTGGGGTGCTGGGAGGGGCTGGGAATGAGCCAGGAAGGGCGGCAGGGGGGACAGCCCTGCTGTATCCCGGGGCCCGGCCAGACACCACCTCCCCACGCAGAGAGGGGTCCCCCAGGCCCTGAGGTCACAGCTTTGCAGGCATGGACGGCGTCGGGCCATGTCTTCGGGGAGTGTGGCGTGGAATGCCGGGCCGGCTCCATGCCTTCGGTAATGTGGTTTTTTATAGTCGGGGGACTGACTGTGCTGTGGCCATTGCCAGCTGTCTGTAAGCCGAGGATCAGAGGCCCAGCCCTGTGAGTGCTGGGGCCGGACGGGTGGGGCACGGAGTGGGACTTGGGGCAGTGGCGGGAGCTTCCGGCTGGCGGCCAGCAGACGGGAGACGCCTGCAGGGCCTTCTCCTCTCCTGCCCTCGGGCCGCGGTCCTGGGCGGGAGTTCTCCGCCAGCACCCGCCCCCTGCCCCCCAGCTCGGGGCGGGGGCACGCCCTCAGGCCTCTCTGAGCCACGGGCATCCCTGGGGTGGCCATCAGCCTCCGCCCCACTCCTGCCTCTGCTCTTGGGCTGCACAAGTGGCCCCTTGCCCTGAGCGTGGTGTCCAGGGGGGCCCGCTTCCTGGCTGTGTGGGCGTGGACAGGCAGCTCGGGGGCGTCCCCTGGGGTGAAGCTGAGGCAGTGTGGGCTGCCAGGGGCACACCAGGACCGCAGTGCTGGGCACAGCCGGAGGCCCCGCCACCCTGCACCTGCGGCAGCGCCCAGCCGTCCCTGGAGCGCCTGCCTTTCTTTGGGCAACGGGCAGAGGCCGGAGCGGGAGGGGTGTGCGCTGGATGCCACGTGCCCGGCCAGCCCGGCCTCCCCATTCACTCGGCCAGCAGGGATTTCATTCACCCTGGGCGCGGTGCAGCCCAGTGGGAGGCCGCCGGCCAGGCGCCTGGGCCCACGTGGCCTGTGGGCGTGGCTCCCTGCTGACTCACTGCTCTGGGCTCCTGGGCATGCAGGCCCCGAGCACCTGCCCCCTGTCCCTCTGCCCAAGTGACCCAGGCCGTGTCCATGAGGTCTTCCCCTCTGCTGAGTGAGCTCGGTGGGAGGAGCCGGTGCCCGGGACACGTGTGTGGTCAGGGCTTCTCCGTGCGAGCTCGGGGGCCAGGGGGCTGGACGAGTGTGGTGGCCCTGTCACCAGTGGGGTGGGGCCACCTGTGCCACACATCTCACAGGCCTGCCCATGTGCCCCGGCTCTGGGCTACCCGCTCACCCTGAGCGGATATGTGGGGTGGGGACCGCCGTTCCCCGGGGCCGGTGGAATCTGAGGCTGCGGGGGTGGGGGGCGGGGACAGATCTGGCAGCTGCTGCCCCACGTCGGGGTGGACCGGCGGGCAGTGCTCTGTCCCCGCGGCGTGGCCCCAGCCGGGTGCCCAGCTGCCTGTCCCTGCCGGTCACCCAGGCATCGTGGGAGGGTGGTGCCGACCTTGGCGCCTGGGGGCTGCGTTGTCCCAGGTAAGGGAGGCGGGGCTGCCCCTGGGGGCCAGGCGTGGGCAGGCCTGGTGGGACTGTGGGGTGCGGTGGGGTTCACTGGGGTGCAGGAGCTCCAGCCCAGCAGAGTCGGGTGGCGGGGACCTGGACGGGAGTGTGGAGGGAGCACCTGCGACCCCACTCTGAGACCCCGGCCCGCTCCGCAGGGGTCTCCCCAGCCGTGCCGGGCCAGGCTGACCCGTCTCCTGCATCCTCCCTCTGCAGGGGCCGGGGTCTTCTTCCTGTCCTCGGCTGAGGGGGAGCAGATCAGCTTCCTGTTCGACTGCATTGTCCGCGGCATCTCGCCCACCAAGGGCCCCTTTGGGCTGCGGCCGGTTCTCCCAGGTGGGCTCAGGGGCGGGGCCCCGCGGGTTGGGGGCTGCTGCCCCGCCTTCCTCAGCCCAGTTAGGGGTCACTCCCCCCCGCTGCTGAGGGCACCCCAGGGCCCCTGGTGGGATGGCTGCCTGGGAGGAAGGGGCAGCTCGTGGTCGAAGTCCTTCCACCACTGCCCTGGCTGGGCTGGACGGTGCCACAGCGCCCCCTGCTGGCTCCTTTCTCAACGGCAGCCATGGTGGGCATCAGGGCGTGGATGTGGCCCGGGGTTTCTCCCTCCAGTCCTCGCCCTGCAGTGGGAGTGGGAGATGCGGGAGGGCACCTGGCCTCTGCTGCCCCTGCAGGTGGTCCCAGGTGAGGAGGGCGTGTGCCGGGCTCAGCAGCGAGCAGAGGATGCTGGGGGTGGGGAGGGGCTCAGCCCACCTGGAGCTGCCGGCTGTCCCCTTGCAGTGGGGGGTGGGCTGACCAGGAGTCACAGGTGTGGGAGGGCCTTGTCACCCTGAGCTGGTGGTAGTGGCTTCAGCCCCTGCAGGGCGGACTGTATGTGTGTGTGTGGGGGGGGGGCCTGGGGGCCGCTGTCGTATGGGCAGGGTGTCACACTGAAACCCCATGCCCAGTGTGGGAGCCTGGAGGTCCTCCACTAGGCACAGCCTCCCACTCGGCTCGGAAACCTCTCTGCTGACCCACGTGGACACTGAGGCCAGAGGGGGCGGGGTCGCTGCTCCCTGGACACAGCTGAGGGCGGGGCTGGGGGGCATTTCACTCGGGGGGTGGGGCCCTGGAGGCGTGGGCGTGGGGGAGCCGCCCCCCTTGACGGGACCGGCGGGGACCCGGCAGGTGCAGGCGCCTGGGGCAGGTTGGTGACTTTGGGGGTGCTGAGGCAGGGCTGTGTGGCCTAGGGTTCTGATGAGCAGAGACATGGGGGCCGCCCACAGCACAGGGGCCCAGGCTGGGGGGGGCTACCGCCCCCTCACTGTGCTTTTCTGTGCTGCAGACCCCAGCGCCAGGGGGCCCTCCCCGGCCGGGGAGCGTGTGGCCCAGGAGGCCCTGGAGGCCCTGGAGCTGGAGAAGAGACTCAGCCTCCTCTCGCACGCGGGCCGGCCGGGAAGCGGAGGTAGGGCCCGGTCCGCCCTGGGGTCCCGGCACCCCCTGCCCTGGAGCCAGCCGCTCCCTCCCTCACGTGGCATTCCACACACAGTGGCCGTGACCGCTGGATTGTACTGCCCCCGCCTCCGTGGGTCAGCTCAGGTGGCCTGTGCCCCGGTGGCGGGTGGACGGGCCGCCTCTCCTAAGCTCTGAGATGGCCCCGAGTCTCCTCCAGGAGCCCAGAGAGATGGCTGGCGAGGGCGGCAGGGGCTGGCGCGTGGGGGACTCCCCAGTGGGAGGGCAGGCCACGTCAGAGGGGCGGGGCCCTGGAGGGGAGGCGGAGCCAGGGCGGGGCCCAGCTGTCCCAGCTCAGCCCCTGCTCCTGCCTGTCCCAGGGGACGACCGGAGCCTGTCCAGCTCGTCCTCAGAGGCCAGCCACTCGGACGTCAGCGCCAGCAGCCGGCTCACCCCGTGGCCCGAGCAGTCCTCGTCCTCAGCCAGCACGTCGCAGGAGGGCCCGGGACTGGCGGGCGCCCAGGCCCCCGGGGACACCGTGCTGGGCGCCTCGAGGCCGCCCCCCAAGCCGCTGCGGCCGCGGCAGCTGCAGGAGGTCGGCCGCCAGAGCTCCTCGGACAGCGGCATCGCCACGGGCAGCCGCTCCTCCTGCTGCGGCAGCGTCTCGTCCTGCACGGGCAGCAGCCCGGATGTGTGGCGGGCGGGCGAGGAGCTCGGCTCGCTGCTCAGCCTGCCGCCGGCTGCCGGGGTGCCCGAGCCCAGCCTGTGCACCTGCCCGCCCGGGGCCGCCGAGTACCAGGTGCCTGCGGCACTGCGGCCACACTACGACCGGCCCCGCAGCCTGCGCCCGGCCCCCAGGGACCAGAGCCCCGCCGTGAAGGGCGGGCCCCACGACGGCACGGCCGGGGACGCAGGCGGCCAGACGTCCACCGGCTGTCCTGGCTGGCCGGGCGTGAGACGGCGGGGACAGGCGACCGAGGCCATGGGCGGTGAGGCCGAGCTGCCCGGCCCGGCCCCCAGCGAGCCCTGGGAGGCGGGCGGCCCCCCGACCGGGCCACTTCCAGCCTTCTTTGCTGCGTGTCCCATCTGTGGAGGTCTCAAGGTAAAGTCCCCTCCCTGAGAGCCACGGACGGGCCCTGTGGCTGCGAGGGGGCGGGTGCTGGCCCCTTTGGATGGCGCCGACCCCTCGCAGAAGCCGCTGACCGGCGGGGAGGGGCTGGGGAGGGTGGGGCCTCGGGGGCTGCCGAGGGCGGGGGACCTCCGAGGGCTGGCCCTGTCCCTCTCTTGCTCTGTGAGTGACCGCTGCTTACCTCTGCCGGTCACTGCCGCAGAGCAGCCCCCCTCCTGCCCCCAGCAGCAGGTGCTCCCTGGGCCCGCCGGGGCCAGGCCTCCTGGGCAGCTCGCGTGGCCACCCGCCACGTCCCCTCAGCACTCGCGGGTGGGCCCCATGGCTCCGCCCCCGAGCCCCTGGGGGGGGCGGGGCAGTTGCACTGCATCCTCCCCTGTGGCCCAGGGGCCCCACCTCCAAGCTGGTGGGGCGGGCGCGGGGCGCTCATGGCAGCCGGCCCCATCCTGGCCGCCCTGTCCTTGTCCCCGTCTCTGTTTGTAACATTCTCAGACTGGAAATAAAGTGCTCTTTTCGTACCGCCTTGTCCTCCTCCCTGTGGCCTGCCCCACCCCCTCCCCCGGGACCCCTAGGGAGGCCACCGGGGCACCAAGGACAGGCTGCCCCAGATGTCCCCAGAGCCTGGGGAATGCGTGACACGAGCGCCTGTGTGCCCATGCGTGTGCTGCGCGTGTCACGTGTGTGCCCATGTGTGTGTCCCCACAAGTGCTGTGTGTGCATGTGCTGTGCTTCTGTGCACGTGCTGCGTGTGCCTGTGTGCACACCTGTGTGTAGCGTGTTCCTGGTGAGGTCCAGTGAGGTCCCAGATGCTCCCTACACTGGCCAGGGGCTGGTGAGGGCAGAGGGAGCCCCGCCCGGCCCACTGCGGCTCCCTCCAGCCACCTTGGTCACCCGTGCCACGGACCTGCTGGGTTCCTGGCTGGGCTCCTGCAAGCCGCCCTGAGGGCTGCACCACTTCCGTGCCCCGCCAGCAGGTGGCGCCAGCGCGTCTCTGCTTCGCTGAGGACCTCCCCCCGAGGAGGCCCTGCCTCCTGGGGCTGCCCTGAGGGCCTGCGAGATAACACGTGAGGGGTAACACGCAAGACAGCATGTAAGAGCATGAGAACATGTGAGGACATATATGATAGCATGTCAGAGCACACGAGGGGCTAACATGCGAGGCATAGGACAGCATGTGATCACGTGACAGGTAACATGAGGTAGCATTGATAACGTGTGAACATGTGATGTAACACGTGATAATGTGAAACCACCTGATAACCTGTGTGACAGGTCATGTGAGCATGTCCAAGAGAACATATATAACATGTGACAGCATGTAAGAGCATGTGAGAACGTGTAGAACTGAGATAACGTGTGAGACGTAGCATGTGGGCTAGCACGTCAGCACGTACGAGAGGCAACATGACAGCATGTGAGATAACATGAGAATATAACATGATGGATAACATGTGAGGTAGCACTGAGATACTCTGAGAACATGTGACAGAACGTGTGATAACGTGTGACAGGAGCGTGCCAGAGAACATGAGATGACCTGCAGAGTTAACATGTGCTGTGACAGATCCGTGAGCGCTGAGATAACATGAGAAAGCGTGTGTAACGTGCGTGACAGAGGACATACGTGAGAGCGAGCACGTGAAGTGCCTCAGCCCCGGGCTGGCGGGCGGGGTGCAGCCGGAGAGGCCGGGCTGCAGGGGCCCTCCTGGGAGGGGGCTCTGTGTGCACTCGGGCCTCGGTACCCAGAGCCCCAGCGGGCGTCTCCCTGTGGGGCCCCTCACCCTGTCCTCGGGCGGTCAGGCCCCGGGTCCCGGCTTCCTGGTAGCTCAGCGCCCACCATAAACCCCGACTTCGCTCCAGGCAGGGCGCAGGGTGCAGCTTTGATGCCCTGAGCGAGGCCTCCTGCCCTCTGCCCACGCCAACGTGTGGGGGCCACCCTGCCCGGCTGCTGCCCGAGGGGAGGCGCCCCGGAGGCGCACGGTGGGGGGATACCTTCTGGTCCTGGGGCACGCCCCCAGCTGAGGCCACCAGCTCCCTCCACTCCGCCTGGGCCAGTGCTGGTGGCCAGGACGCCCCAGAGGTGCCGGCGGAGGCACGCGGTGTGTGGCGCAGCGGTTCAGGTGTCAGGAATCAGACAGCCAGGCTTCGAGGCCTGACCCTGGGGAGCTGGGGAGCAGCCGGCGATGGCTCAGTGCGTGGGCCCCTGCCACTCTGTGGGAGCCAAGATGGAGCTCCTGGCTCCTGGGCTGCCCCTGGCTGCTGTGGGCACTTGGGGAAGTGAACGAGTGGACGGAAGATCTCTCTCCCTCTCTCCACCTTTCAACTACAGTCCAAGCAGATTTAAAAGAAGTGCGGGGGACACGGGGCTCCCTGGTGATCAGCCCAGGCCTCCTCCTGGCCGAGGCTGGCGGCTGTCCCCTCCTTGCTCCTCCAAGCAGCCACTGCCCACCTCAGAGGAAGAGGTCACAGTGTGGTTTGGGGGGCCGTGCTCATCCCGGGGAACCCCTGCAGGCTGTGCACCGACATAACCAAGCTCAGAAATGGGGCGGGCACTCGGCCCGGGTCCGCCCCCTCCTGTCCCGCTGGCGGTCACCCTGGGGGCTCCGGGGCAGGCTGAGGGGAGCCGGTGGACACACTGACCACGCCTCTCCCTGTTTAGGGCGCAGAAGCCGCAGCCCCTGGCCTTGTGGCGGTGGATCCAGGTAGGAACCTGGCTCTGGAGCCCAGCTCCCAGCAGCTTGGGGTGGGCGGGGGAAGGGGGCACGGGAGGGGCTCCGCCTGTGCTGTGCTCTCCATACCCTAGGAGCATCCCCCTGGGTCCAGGCTGAACCCCCCCAGACTTGCCCCAGGCCCCTGCCCCCACACTCAGCCACCCCTGCCCCCAGGCAGCCTACCATGATTCCCTTGGCTGGTCACCAGGTAGTTGGGAGAGGCCTGGCGAGGGCCTGGTCTGGGGTGCAGCAGCGGATTCGCAAGTCCTGGGAGGGTGTGGGCTCTGGCCAGGCGGGGGCAGAGCGCTGGGGGCCCTGCGGCGCGGTAGGCTAGGTGGCCCGGCTCTCCGGGGAGGGCGTGGGCTCTGGCCAGGCGGGGGCAGAGCGCTGGGGGCCCTGTGGCGCGGTAGGCTAGGTGGCCCGGCTCTCCGGGGAGGGCGTGGGCTCTGGCCAGGCGGGGGCAGAGCGCTGGGGGCCCTGTGGCGCGGTAGGCTAGGTGGCCCGGCTCTCCGGGGAGGGCGTGGGCTCTGGCCAGGCGGGGGCAGAGCGCTGGGGGGCCCTGCGGTGCGGTAGGCGAGATGGCCCAGCTCTCCCTATGCCTACCCGTCTGGTCACTCTGGCAGATCCCGGGTGCTACAAACATGGCAGGTTCTGGGAACCTGGGAGAGAGCTGCGTTGGGGACAGAGGCAGGACTGGCCGCAGGTGGCCCCTGGAGGTCGGCTCTGCAGTGGTCGCAGCCAGGTCAGGCCCCCTGTGTCCAGCAGAGGGCTCCTCCTGACACGCAGGCCTCTGCTTCCTGTGCCAGACCCTGGAGGTCAACCTCGCTCAGTGGACGTGACCTGAGGCCCGGCCACTGCTCCCTGTCGGGCCCGGAGGAAGAACAGGCCTGGTGTGTCCAGGCAGCAGGAGCCCCTCCCCCGCCCTGGCCAGGCCTGCTGGGTTTGCATGGGAAGACGTGGGAGAAGGGCCACAGGGGCAGGTGGCAGCAGGTGCAGGCAGCACCCCTGGGCTCCTGGAGGAGGCAGGGGGCGGGCGGGGCCTCAGGGGTCAGCCAGCCCTGGCGCCCTGCCTGGGGACTCACAGCCCCTCTCCCCACAGGCTCCCCGGGGCCCGAGCGGGGTGGCAGTTTGACGCCCACCTACGCAAACCTCCCGGCAAGCCCCTCCTGCAGGAAGCAGCTGTACTACCTGGGGCTGGAGCTGCAGGAGGCTGTGACCGGGGTCCGAGGTAGGTCTCTGGGGGGCAGTGTCCAGGGAGGCCCCTTCCCACGTGGGCCCGGGGTGCAGCCGGGAGCCTGGCGTGGGCAGTGCCGGCCACCACCCACCACAGCCCCTTCCCTCCACGGCTCGCAGGGGCAGGCGCCTCCCGCTACGCCCAGATCGACATCACGGCCACAGAGACGGCGCAGCGGGTGGGCGCCCAGCACGCGCAGGCCCGGCAGGAGCGGCTGTGGGAGCTGGAGGAGCGCAGGAAGGGGGCCCCGCGCTGACCCACACGGACGCGTCCCCACAAGGATAGCCACACGGGGCGGGGGGCTCCCCTCCCCCTCCCCACGCGGGTGTCCTGGAACAGGGCGGGGCCGTGGAAGGCCCAGGAGCAGGGGCGCAGGAGGCACTGGGGTTGGGTCAACGTGCAGCAGGCTCCCTCCCTGGCCACTCTGCTCCCACCCGTGCCCCAGCCCGAGTCGCCGCGTCACGTGCTCCGTGCGTGGGACCCTCGGCCGTGCACATGGTTCAGGTCAGGACCACTGGCCTCCCGACCCCCCACCAACCTGGGCTGGAGACCATGCCTCCACACGAGCTGCGTGTGAGACAAGCCACCTCCACGCCACAGCACCTGGCACCCTGCTCAGGACGCAGAGCCCACAGCCTGGCTCCCATCCCATGACTGGCCAGACCTGGGGCTTCCCAGCTACAGAGTGGACAGGACTCCACTCCCCATGGCCGGGCTCTGTGCCCGCGCTGGGTGGCGACGGAGCCACCTCCCGGGGAAACGCCCACCTGGAGATGGTGACAGGAGGCCAGGGCAGGAGCTGTGCTGGGGGAGCCAGGGCTCACGGTGAGGTCAGCAGGCCCCAGCCAAGGACGTCCACGGCCGGCTCACAGGGCACGTGGCCCCAGGCTGTGGGGAAGTGTCCCAGGGGCGGGGCCGCCACCTGGCTGGACTGCTGGATGTGACGGCGGTGCAGGGTGGTTGGGGCTCAGCGGCCAGTGTGGATACTCGCGCTTGCCCTTGCCCTGCACGGGGCAGGGTCCCAGGGGGCTTCTGGCTCCAGGCGCCACCAGTGGCTTCCGCCTTACAGTTCCCTTCTCCCTCCTCTCCTGGCGGTGCCCCCGGTCAGGTCAGGAACCCCGGCCCGGTCCCTCGGTGCCCAGGTCACAGGATGGGGATGTTGGCGACCGCATGCCACACTCCGGACCCCTGCCGCCCCGGGGGGTCGCGGGGCCGGGAGCCCTCTGCCCTTCCTGCCTGGGTGTCTGCCCAACTCTGTAACCTGAGTTACGGCACCAGGGAGGGCCGGCAGGACCGAGCAGAGGGACCTGGCACCATCGGGAACGGCCCTGGGCTGGAGGTTTAGGTTTAGTTTGTTTGAAAGGCAGAGAGGCAAAGCTGCCACCCGCTGGTCCGCTCCCCAAGTGTCCCCAACAGCTGTGGCTTTGCCAGGACCCAGGAGCTCCATCCAGGCCTCCCACGTGGGTGGCAGGGACTCTAGTCCTGGGGCCGCCATCCGCTGCCTTCCCAGATACATCGGCAGAGAGCTGGGACAGGAACTGGCATTGCAACCCAGGCAGCCAGCGTGGCCAGCAGTGGCTTCCCACGCCGTGCCACGCCAGCCTGGGGGTGGGGATTTTTAAACACTGAATTCCTAATAAAAACCTTGGCAACAAAGAAAACGCCACAGACGGCCTCAGGCCTGAGTCCTCTGTTCACCGAGAAGGGATGTGCGGACCGCGGCAGAGCAAGCGAGCCGACACGGCGACAGAGGCCTCCCGTGGGCGGGGTGCCGCGGCCGGGTGCAAGGCCCCCTGACACCTGAGCCTGTCGCCCACCACGGCCACGCCTCTGACCCCGGCTCCCCCAACACGGGCGCCTACACCACACAGCTCCCTGACGCCTGGTGTGAGGGCAGGACGCTGCCCCCCCAGTGTGGCAGGAAGTGGGCCACAGACCCAGTGGGACGGAGGACAGCGTGTGAGCTGAGGGTGCCGGGCACGGGAGGCGACGCAGGAGCAGGCCCCTGGCAGAGATCCGCTGCCCTCCGGGGCTCGGCACAGCCAGCCCAGAGCTGTGTGATGCGGCACAGCCGGGCACCGTATGGGCGCGCACTCACCGTCTTCAGCCCAGAAGCCGAGCACCCGAGCAGCACGTGGGCATGGAAACACCGAGGAGCCAAGGGCCCACGGGGCTCGAGAGAGGAGTGCTGGGGGGGCGCCGGCTGGGCCCGGGAGCCACGTGGCTCCGAGACAGCACACCTGTGCCACGCCAGCTCTGTAAGCCACTGAAGACGGGGAACCTCGGCTTGGCTGTGACCCGCGTCAGCGTCAGCAAGCATCCACGCCAGCGGTCAGTGCGTGAAGGCGAGTGGGCGGCCGGACAGACCCCGGCGGTCAGTGCGTGAAGGAGAGCGGGCAGCCAGACAGACCCCAGCAGTCAGTGTGTGAAGGAGAGCAGGCGGCCGGACAGGCCCCGGCGGTCAGCACGTGGACAGCAGGAGGGCGGCCGGACAGGCCCCGGCGGTCAGTGTGTGAAGGAGAGCAGGCGGCCGGACAGACCCCGGCGGTCAGCGCGTGGACGGTGAGCTGGGGGAAGCCGAAGAACGGGTAGACATGCGCGGGGACGGCCTCTGGGAGGGGGCGGCACCCTGCTGGGGGTAGGCAGGGGAGGGCACCATCGGCTGCTGTCCCCCGCCCCCCCCCACCTCTCTCACAGAGCACTCGCCAGTCAGACGCCGCTAGCACCAGCCACAGCGCCACTCTCCACAAACGCTGGGGGCCGAGGCTCGGGGCTGCCACTCGGGCAGAGGCTGGGGCTGAGCAGACGCACCTGGTAGGGCTCAGCAACGCGGCTCCGAGGCGTGAAACACGCATGCACACACGTGTGCAGCGCCCCCTCACGTCTGTGATGGGCAGGGAGCCACCGAGGTCTCAGGGAGGCGCCCGGGGGGCAGGCGCGCTCACAGCCCCGCCCCGGCCACTCACTGCTGCCGGCTCCCTGGCTGGGGACAGCCCCGGCGCCCAGCCAGCCTGATCCCAGGCCTCGCACCTGCACCCCGGACTGTGTGGCCCACCAGAGCCGTGCTTGGCCACGGGCCACCGTGAAGGAGGTACCACGCGGAGGCCCGGCGTGGTGTGCTGGGTGCCGCCAGCTCCGGCCTGCTGCACCTGCGGCTGTGGCAGACGCACGCTGGAGCTGGGGTGCGGCCTCTAACCAGCGCCGCACCGGGAGCTGTGCCAGCCCACCAGGAAGCCCCTCCTCCAGGGCCCGGCGGAGGCACCCCAAGCCCGGCCGCGATCTGCCTCACGGAACCCGTGGCGCGGCGGCCAGAGACCAGGCAGACCAGGCGCTGAGGTCCAGGCGCTGGTGTATTTCTAGGCTGCTGTACCCGGCGTCTCCAGGGGCAGAGACATCTCACACACACACTGTCCGGTGCCCGGGAAGGTCCTCTCGGGGGCGCGGGAGGAAGCCACTGTCCAGGGGATCGGGTGCGAGGTGCATCCTCCGGGGGCACCGCGGCGAGTGCCTGCCGGGGACCGGCCGCCGCCGCCCTCAGAGCTCGTTGTGCCGAGCTCGCGAGATCCTGCCCGACAGGTCCTGCAAGTGCTTCTTCACCTGCCGGGGTGCGGCCGTCATGAGCACACATCCCCGCCACCCGGCACCCGGACCACGCCCACCCCGCAGCCTGGACCCTCTGCTCCCGCAGGTGCAGGTGCCCACCCACCGCCAGCTCCCTGCCTCTGTCCTCAGTTCAGAGCCCAAAGCAGCCCCCCCCCCCACCCGTCCCCAGCTGCTTCTGAGCCGCCAAGGCCACAGCTGGCAGGCAGCCAGGTGCCCTCCCTCCCACTCCAGCACAACCAGAGGGATCCCGGAGAGGCCCCCTCCCCATCACCGAAGTGCCCGGGGTGAGGGCGGGACACGGCCCCCTCCCCATCACCTCAATGCCCGGGGCGGGGTCGGGACAGGGCCCCTCCCCAGCACCCGGCAGGGCCCACCGCGCCCACCTTGTAGCCCAGCTCCTTGGTCCTCTCCTGCAGCAGCGCGTGCCTCTCCTGGCTCCGGCGCACGTGTGCCTCGTCGCCCAGGCGCTCCGCGTGCTGCAGCTTCTCCTGCGCCAGCTGCAGCTGCTGCTGGTAGTGGCTGTGCTTCTCCACCCGGGCTTCGAAGTGCTTGAGCTCCTCCTGCAGCAGGGGGCGCCGCTGAGCTGCCCGGGCCCCTGCCTGCGACCCTGACCCTGACTCCTGGCCCCCTAGTGCTTGAGCTCCTCCTGCAGCAGGGGGCGCCGCTGAGCTGCCCGGCCCCTGCCTGCGACCCTGACCCCGACTCCTGGCCCCCTAGTGCTTGAGCTCCTCCTGCAGCAGGGGGCACCGCTGAGCTACCCGGGCCCTGCCTGCGACCCTGACCCCGACTCCTGGCCCCCTAGTGCTTGAGCTCCTCCTGCAGCAGGGGGCGCCGCTGAGCTGCCCGGCCCCTGCCTGCGACCCTGACCCCGACTCCTGGCCCCCTAGTGCTTGAGCTCCTCCAGCAGGGGGCGCCGCTGAGCTACCCGGGCCCTGCCTGCGACCCTGACCCCGACTCCTGGCCCCCTAGTGCTTGAGCTCCTCCTGCAGCAGGGGGCGCCGCTGAGCTGCCCGGGCCCCTTCCAGTGACCCTGACCCCCCCCCTCCCGGGGCGCAGCTCCATGTGGACCAGCAGGTCCGCAGCCCAGGGGCCTGGGTACCAGCCCCCGACTCCTGGCGTGGCGTCCGGGGCCCCACCCGAGCCAGCCCTCCCGCCCCGCCCCATGGCCTCACCCGCAGCGACTCCAGCTCCTTCTGGGTGAGGTTGGCGGACTGCGCCAGGTCCCACAGGTCCATCACCCGGGGCTCCTCGAACTCTGCACAGGAGCACAAGCGCCTGGGTGGCCACACAGCCAGTGCCCGGGGGACGGTGACCACAGGTATGCGGGGTGGGACAGGTGACAGGCAGGGCCTGTGGGGGCTCCATGGAGGGGCCCAGGGCCCACTGTGCACACCCTGCCGGAAGTGCGCTCCTGGGACCGGGCTCCTAGAGCGAGTGAGAGCCGAGGGCCTGGGCCTCCCGCCGTGGACCAGCAGTGCCAGCCAGGGGGCCGCCTCTGCGGGAGCCCCCGAGGGTGGCCGTCCGATCCTGCAGGGGCAGCTGGCCCAGCACACACCGAGCTCCCCGACCGCAGGGGCAGACGCGAGCCAGACCCAGGCTGCGCTGCCCGCCCGCTCGGTGCGAGGCCGTGGGCGGCGGGCTCCGAGCCAGCCAGGGTCTCCCCGCCCTCCCCTCCCCGCCCATCGCCCGAGCACCAAGCTCACCGGCCTCGGCGCCGTAGCCCTGGAGGCTGACCCTGCGCAGCCGCTCCAGGCCCTGGCTGATGCTGCGCATGCCGTCTTTCAGCTCGCGGTGCCTGCTCTGCAGCGCCTCGCCCTGCGCCTGGCTCATGTCCGCGGCGCTGATGACGTTCTCCTGGAGCTCTGCGCGGGGAAGCGGCCATGAGGGGCGCCCCCAGGCCGTGCGGGTCCTGGCCTTCGGCGGGCTCCGCCCCGCCACAGCCCCGCCCCTCCACCTGGGCTCCTCCCCTCCACCCGGGCTCCTCCTCTTCAGCCCCGCCCCTCCACCCAGGCTCCGCCCCTTCATCCCGGCTCCTCCTCTTCGGCCCCGCCCCTTCAATCACGCCCCTCCACCGGGCTCCTCCCCTCCACCCGGGCTCCTCCTCTTCAGCCCCGCCCCTCCACCCGGGCCCCGCCCCTTCAATCACGCCCCTCCACCCGGGCTCCTCCTCTTCGGCCCCGCCCCTCCGCCCGGGCCCCGCCCCTCCACCCGCCCTCCAGCCCCGCCCCGCACCTTCGGCCCGGCTCAGCGTGCCCAGCAGCATGTTGTACTCCTGGACTTTGTGTTTGTGGTGCAGGAACTCCCGCCACAGCCTGTCCAGCTCCTCACGGGAGAACTTCCCCGAGGTCTTGGCCTGGGAGGGGGCCGCACCTGCAGTCAGTGCCTCGCCCAGGCTTGGCCAGGGCCCTGCCCTAGCGGTGGGCGCGGCAGGGAGACAGCGTCAGGTGTGGGGAGAAGGGGCCGCCGCAAGCTCCTTCCTCCCGGGTGTGTCCAGGCTCGACGGGGGGGGGGGGGGGGGATGGGGGCGGAGCTGAGCAGCGGGAGGACTTGAGGGCGGGGCAGTGGCCGCAGCTGCCCCCTCAGCATCCCCCGCTGGCCTCCCAGGCTGTGCGGTAACAGCCGGCAGAGGCAGGACCGCAGCCGGGGCCCTCCCACTCCCAACCCCTCCACTGCTCCGTCCCTCCAGACCAAGGGGGCTCCGACTCCCGGCTCCCGACTCCGCAGCTCCCTGACTCCCCAGCTCCCCAACTCCCCGGCCCCCCAGCTCCCCGACTCCCGGTCCCCCAGCTCCCCGACTCCGGGCCTCCCAGCCCCCCAGCTCCTGGCCCCCAGCTCCCCGGCCCCCCAGCTCCCTGACTCCCCGACTCCCAGCCCCCCAGCTCCCTGACTCCCCGACTCCCGGCCCCCCAGCTCCCCGACTCCCGGCCTCCCAGCCCCCCAACTCCCGGCCCCCAGCTCCCCGGCCCCCCAGCTCCCTGACTCCCTGACTCCCGGCCCCCCAGCTCCCTGACTCCCCGACTCCCCGGCCCCCCAGGTCCCCGGCCCCCCAGCTCCCCGACTCCCCGGCCCGCCAGCTCCCCGACTCCCGGCCCCCCAGCTCCCCGACTCTCTGGCCCCCCAGCTCCCTGACTCCCGGTCCCCCAGCTCCCTGACTCCCCAGCTCCCCGACTCCCGGCCCCCCAGCTCCCCGACTCCCGGCCCCCCAGCTCCCAGACTCCCGGCCCCCCAGCTCCCCGACTCCAGGCCCCCCAGCTCCCCGACTCCTGGCCCCCAAGCTCCCCGACTCCCCGCTCCCTGACTCCCGACTCCCCGGCCCCCCAGCTCCCTGACTCCCCGATTCCCGGCCCCCCAGCTCCCCGACTCCCAGCCCCCCAGCTCCCCGACTCCCGGCCCCCCAGCTCCCCGACTCTCTGGCCCCCCAGCTCCCTGACTCCTGGTCCCCCAGCTCCCTGACTCCCCAGCTCCCTGACTCCCGGCCCCCCAGCTCCCAGACTCCCGGCCCCCCAGCTCCCCGACTCCCTGACTCCCCGGCTCCCAGCTCCCTGACTCCCCAGCTCCCCGACTCCCGGCCCCCCAGCTCCCCGACTCCCTGACTCCCCGGCTCCCAGCTCCCTGGCCCCCCAGCTCCCCGACTCCCGGCCTCCTAGCTCCCCAGCTCCCCGACTCCCCAGCTCCCCGGCTCCCTGGCCCCCCAGCTCCCCGACTCCCGGCCCCCCAGCTCCCTGACTCCCCGACTCCCCAGCTCCCCGACTCCCCAGCTCCCTGACTCCCCGGCTCCCAACAACACCACTTCACCAGCAGAGACAATTCCCGTTCACAGAATGGTGGGTGCCCCCCCCCCCAGCCAGATTCTAGAAGAGGGGCTGGCACAAAGGGGAGACTGAGGCAAGTGAATGGCCACTGTGGGGGACCCAGCTCCGCCAGCCCCCGCAGGGCACCACTGGGGCTGCCCCCTCCCCCAGAAAAGAGCTGGCACAGGATGGCTCCACCCCTTCCCACACCTGCATGGGGCAGGTGCACAAGACGCCAGGCAGGGCCACAGCGGCAGGCGAGCCCAGCAGGAGGGCGGAGGGAGGGTACCTTGTGCCACAGCTTCTCCAGCTGGGGGTCGTCCAGCCCCTCGTCCGGGGCGCCGTCCTCCACGGCGTTGCTGCGCACCGCCTGGGCGTCCCGCCTGCCGTCCAGCCCGTACCTGGCCAGGATGACTGCAGGGCAGGGCAGGGTGTGTCCATCGGCCACAGCCCCCGGCACGCTGCCTCCTTCCCAGGGGCCACCAGGATGTGGTGGGGAGGAAGCCCTGAACAGACCCGAGGCCCCAAGTCCCCCAGCCTGCCGAGTCCTTCTGAGTCAGGAGGCTGGGAAGCCGTTCCCCCTGGGTCCTCCTCGCGCCCCCTCCTCAAAGCCCAGGCTCAGCACGGAGGCTGCAAGGGCGGAAGCGTGGCCTCTGGGCTGCGCTGCCCGGGCCCTCCCGGCTGTCTCTCCGTCCCCACCCCGGGGAGTGTTTCTCTGGGTTCACGAGCGCCGTGCCCAGCTCGCGGGCGAGGGCAGGGAGCAGGGCCGGGACAGCGTCCCCAGGGCACAGATGAGGAAAGCAGCCGGCCCACGCCACTCCCTGGGCGCTGCGGACAGAGCCGCCTGGGGCGGGCGCCTGGCCTGCCGAGGGAGGGGTCTGGGAGAACAGTCGCCCCCCTGCCTGCGGTGCTCGGCACTGCCCCTGAACCCCACAGGCTGGGGACACCCCTGCGTCCCCTGGGTGTCCAGGTGCCCCGGGCTCTCGGGCCGAGGGTGCGCACTGACGGCCGTGTCCTGGCTGAGGGCCGCGGGGTCCCCGGGGCACCAGCAGGTACCGTTCAGGTTGTGCGCCAGCCTCGCCTCCTTCTCCCCGTCCTCGTCCAAGCCTTCGACCTTCAGCTTCTTCCAGTTGAGTTCATCCCTTTCTTGTATCTTGAGGTCAGCGTGGAACTCGGCCAGCTTCACGGGCGACAGGGAGAGCTGCCAACGGAGAGCAGAGGCCGGTGACAAGCGGCAGGCGCGGGGGCACGGCCGGGACTGGGCTGAGCAGGGCAGCGGCCACAGGGTCACTCCCTGTGCGGTCGCCCCTGCGAACTCGGTTTACAACTGCCTGAAAGGCTGTGGCTCACTCCCCAAGTGCCCACGTGGCCAGCCGCAGCCAGGAATGCCAGCTGGTCTCCCACGTGGGTGCAGGGGCCCCGAATGGGGCCCCCGGGTGGAGGGAGCGGCCGCGCCGGCCCCAGGACCCCATGCCGCCCGTGGCTTACACCTGCCCTTCCCAGCTGAGCACCACCCACAGCCCCCCTGGGGCGGATTCTGGAACTTTCCAACAATCTGCTGCTTTCTCAATGCCCCCAGAAATCCAGGCCAGAACACGAAGCTGGAGCCGCAGGTCTCCACCCAGCCTCTGCCTCCCCTGCCGGGACACGGATGGCACCGGCCAAGCAGCGCCGCACCCGGCATAGGGCAGGCAGGGCCTGGAGACTGGCCGGGAGGGCTGGTGACGGCCCGCGGGCTCCGCGATGGCCTCCAGGTGCTGCGCAGGTGACCGGGGCAGCGCGAGAGGCCCCTCAGCTCATCTGCTGGCCGGGGCAGCCACAGCCCCCTGCGCCTGGCGGTCTCACCCCAGCACCGCCGTCCTGTCCTGTCCCCCTGGCGGTCTCACCCCAGCACCGCCGTCATGTCCTGTCCCCCTGGCGGTCTCACCCCAGCACCGCCATCATGTCCTGTCCCCCTGGCAGTCTCACCCCAGCACCGCCGTCATGTCCTGTCCCCCTGGCGGTCTCACCCCAGCACCGCCGTCCTGTCCACCTGCCCCAGGCTCTGAGGGGCCCCTGGGGAGGGTGAAGGCCACGGCAGGCCGGTGGAACCTCAGAGAAGAAGGACACGGGACACACGGAGGCAGGCGGCACCTGGGGTCCCGGCAGGCGTCCATCCTTCCACTCCCGCTCCCCGGTTCCCAGTCAGGCGATGGGAGACCCTGCAGCAGCTCCGCGCGCACCTGCTCGGGACCCTCCCCGCGACAGCGCCCTAACCAGCACACAGCAACGCCAGAGCAGGAGAGCGCCGCCAGGCCTGCACGGGGCCGTGAGACCCTGACAGCTCCCAACCAGCTGGGCTCCTGCTGCCACCGCTCGGATGCTTGTGACATCCGTGTGTCACCCCACCCCAGCCTGGGCTTCTGCCACGCCCGTGACACTCGCGTGTCACCCCAGCCCGGGCTGGAGCGTGGTGACACGTGGATGTCACAGGCGTGGCAGGAGCCCGGGCTGGAGCGAGGTGACACGTGGATGTCACAGGCGTGGCAGGAGCCCGGGCTGGAGCGAGGTGACACACGGATGTCACAGGTGTGGCCTCAGCCCCACGGTGGCACCTGCGGCGGCAGTGCCACAGCTCCTCGCTGTGAGGCCCCAGGAAGAGCCCGGGCAGAGCGGCGAGGGGGCCGTGCTCAAACCCCTGCCCCGTGTTCAGCAATGTGCCTGGAAGACTTGGGCGACCACGGGAGCCAGGGCTGGGGGCTCGCCCACAGGGCGCAGCTGGGACACAGCCCCCTCCCCGCCTGGGGGGGAAGACGGCGGGCGCAGCCCCCCTGGAACAATCCCACGTTTGCTCGGCAAAACGACTGGCGAGGAGGCTGCTGAGGGCTGGAAGGGGCCCGACAGGGCACGCAGGTCCCGGCCCCGGCCCGCACAGCCCCGCCGGCCGCAGCCACAGCGATGCCGGCGGAGACTCAGGGCAGGTCAGTGAGGCAGCCGGGCGCCCTGGACCGGCAGGGGGTGGGTGGGCTTGGAGCGCCAGGAAATCCTCCCGCTGGGGAACCTGCCGCGACCCGTCCAGAGAGGCCAAGCCCTGGTCAGCTGCCCAGCAGCCCCTCCCCCACCGCCGCCTGGGGCCAAGGTCCTCCCTCCTCCAAAACTCGCTCTGCGAATGATTGACTCCCTATCTCAGGAATGTGAGGACCCACAGGGTCCACTCTCCCGGGGTTTTGGAAATAGCGGCAGGGGGCTCCGGCTCGCAAACACCCCGCCCTCCCCCCTCCCCGGGGCTGCCCTTGGCCTGCCCTTTCCACCCGGGCCTCCACCTGAGCAGTGGCCGCAGGGTCGCTGGTCTCCCCCCACCCCTACCCGGCCTGCCCCTGCCTCACCCTGGGTCTCTGCACCCAACCCCGCTCCTCCTCCTCCTCGCCGGGGCACAAGGTGGGCGGGGGCCTTGGGACAGCGCCGGAGGGGAGGCAGGCAGGGCCCGGGGGCAGCTCACACCTCGGGGTCTCCAGCCTGGGCCTCCGCACCCAGGCCCTCCGCCCCCTCCCGGGACCCCTCCCCGGGCAGCTGAGGTCAGGCCGGGCTTGTGGGCGTCCGAGGCCTGTGGGGGGGTGACCGGCCCGGGGGTCCGCACAGGCGCCTCTGCAGGAGCACCCCGCACCCCTCACCCGCCCAGCGCCCTGCCCCCGGGGACCCCGCCGCCTGCCCCGGCCCCTCACCCGCCCCGGGGACCCCGCCCCCGCCCCTCACCCGCCCCGGGGACCCCGCCGCCCGCCCCTCACCCGCCGGGCCTTCTCCCACAGCTGGTTCAGCTTCTCCATGCGGAACTCGGGCCCCGGCTCGCGCGGCGCCGCGGGCTGCGGCTCGTTCTTCTCCCGCGAGTACTTCCCGCCGTGGCTCCCCGCGGGCCGCGGCCCGAGCGCCAGCAGCAGCAGCGGCAGCAGCGGCAGCAGCCGCGGGAGAACTCGCGGGCCGGCGCAGACCCTCAGCGGCGCCATCTTCCTCTGCGGCCCGGGACCCCGCGCTCGCCCTCCGGGGCCTCCAGGCTCCGCCCACCGGGCCCGCCCACCGGGCCCGCCAGGCCCCGCCCCGCCGCGGCAGCTCCACCTTCCTCGGCGCCCGGGACGCTGCGTGCGGCGGCGTGCGCGAGGCCCCGCCCCCGGGCTGCCAGGCCCCGCCCCCGGCCCGCCCACCGGGTGGTGTCCCGTGAGACCGCGCGCGGAGGCACGTGGGCGTTTCCTAGGCAACTGCGGCGCCCGGACCGCCTCCCCGGACGCGAGGAGCATGCGCAGTTCTGGGGATCCCCGCTGCGGCGTCCGTGTCCTGCGGGGGCTCGGGGCGCTCGGCGTCGGGGTGGGCGTGGGCCGGGGCCCGAGGTGCGGTGTGCGCCTGCCTCGCTGGGCTCGTGGGGCTGGCGCGGGCCGCGCGGTGGCACTTGGCATTGCGTTGTTCGTGGTTTGTCTGCCGGGCCGTGGCAGGAGGCTGGACTTGGGGTGCCGCGGGGTCCCCTCTGAACTTTCGGTTCTTTCTCGACTGACCACGGGCGCACCTGCGTCCGCCCGAGCCTGGCGGTGTTTGTGCATTTGAGGGACACCCAGAGAGAGGGAGGGAGATCGGCCATCGGCTGGTTGGCTCCCCAGAGGCCCACACGAGGCTGGGCTGAGGCCAGAGGCAGGTGGCCCACGCGGCCCACGGGACTCCAGCCGCTCGAGCGGGGCCCCTGCCTCCCAGGACTCACCGTGCCCCGTGGTTGTTTGTAGCCGCACCGGTGTCGCTGCCGGGCGGTGTGGAGCCCCTGGTCGTGGGCCTCACTGTCCGCCGCCTGTGTCCAGCGCCTCGAGGGCCGGCCTCTCCCCTACCTCGTCCAGTTCTTTGGTTATTCCCGGCCAGAGGGCCAGGCCCGCGGGAAGCCCCCGCCCAGCTGTCCGGCTGTCCACATGCGGCGCCCGCAGCCCAGGCGCTGGCCAGCTCAGTCTGAGGGCCTAAGGAGGGGGGTGTGTGTTTTTTAAAGGTTTATTTATTTATTTATTTGAAAGAGTTACATAGACAGAGGTAGAGACAGAGAGAGAGAGGGAGAGGTCTTCCATCCGATGGTTCACTCCCCAAGTGGCCGCAACGGCCGGAGCTGCGCCGACCCGAGCCAGGAGCCAGGAGCCAGGAGCTTCCTCCAGGTCTCCCGCGCGGAGGTGTGTCTTCTCTCTTGCTCCAGTCTGCAGGGCCGGGGTCCTGATCTGCGCAGCCTCGCTGGGGGTGGTGACCTGGGCACCAGGCGGTCCCGGCTTCAACCCAAGCTCAGGTCCCCTCCCACAGGCTGGGGGGAGGGCCGGTCACAGGGCCACACCCCCGGTGTGGGACAGCTGCTGGGACTGCAGGGCTGAGGGGGGTGGCGCTGGGGCCACACCGTGCTTCTCCCCCCCCTCCCCCCAGCCGTCCACCAAGATTCCCAGAATTCTCCGGGACCTCTGGGGATGGTGTAGATGGGACAATGGCAGGAGAGCCTGGGGCAGCAGGTGCTGTGGTGCCGTGGTGCCCACGTCCGTATCCACGTGGCTGGGACAGTGCTGGCCGCTCCGCCTGCGGTCCAGCTCGGGGCCGATGTGCCCCGGCAGGCAGCTGGTGATGGCCCGGTCATGTGGCTTCTGCCACCCACATCAGAGGACTGAATGGCTTTGACCAGGCCTAGCCCTGCCCGGTGTGGGCATTTGAATTTGAGGACTGACACACACGTGGAAAATTCTCCTCCCCCTCCCCGTCACCCTGCCTTTCAAATAAACAAATCTTAAGGGTTTGGCGCTGTGGCACAGTCGGTTAAGCTGCCACTGCCTGCAGTGCCGGCATCCCATATGGGCACCAGTTCGAGTCCGGGCTGCTCCACTTCCGATCCAGCTCTCTGCTGTGGCCTGGGAAAGCAGTAGAAGATGGCCCAGGTGCTTGGGCCCCTGCACCCATGTGGGAGACCCGGAGGAAGCTCCTGGCTCCCGGCTTTGTCCAAGTTCTGGCTGTTACAGCCATCTGGGAAGTGAACCAGGGGATGAAAGATCTCTCTTGGGGATGGCGCTGTGGCATAGCAGGTAAAGCCGCCACCTGCAGGGCCAGCATCCCATGTGGGCACTGGTTTGAGTCTTGGCTGCTCCACTTCCGATCCAGCTCTCTGCTGTGGCCTGGGAAAGCAGTGGAGGATGGCCGAAGTCCTTGGGCCCCTGCACTTACGTGGGAGACCTGGAAGCAGCTCCTGGCTCCTGGCTTTGGATTGGGCCATCCCTGGCTGTTGTGGCCTTTTGGGGAACAAACCAGCAGATGGAAGACCTCCCTCTCTCTCTCTCTCTCTCTCTCTCTCCGCCTCTCCCTCTCTGTAACTCTGCCTTTCATATAATAAATAAAATCTTTAAAAAACCCAAAAGCCAAAAAAAAAAAAAGGACATCTATGAGGAAACTATGCAAGGAAAAGGGGGAAACGGTCATTTTATCCTCAGAAGACAGGCGGCGCCTTTAGGTCCAGGAGTGCACACATGATTACTGAGGAATGTATAATACACGTTATGTAAGAAAATACGTAATTCAGAGAGCAGAAAGCTACCGGAAACCAACGCCACGGTGAGACAGAGCGAGGACCCGTGGGACGGAGCCTGAGATGGCCGCTCAGCAGCCCAGCCCCGGGTGCTGAGCAGGAGAGAGCGCAAGTGGGACTTCCCATTCAGAAGCCGGATAGTGGGCTGAGGGGGGTTTCGGAGGGAGGGAGAGAGAAAGGGAGCAGCGAACAGACCGCCTGACTCAGGACCCCCCCACCACGCAAGGTGGTTCTCACCACGGGAGCCACGGAACCACACCGAGACCCCCTGGGCTGAGGTGTCAGAACCTGGGGGCGAGATGAGGTTCCAAGCTTTGAAGTCCTGTTTGAGGCCGCCCGGTGGGGCTGGGGGTCCGCGGCCCCTCCCGAGCAGGCTGCCGGCTGTGGCTGGAGCTCCGGTCCCGCCGGCCTCTCCCCGCTGACAGCTTTGGTGCTGCACGTGCGACCTTGCGGCTCTAAGTCACCCTGGGGGGCAACCTTTCTCCCAGCGCAGGTGGGGAGGGGGCCGAGCCCCTGGGGAGAGTTGGGCCGGCTCCAGGAGACCCCTGCTACCTCCTTGAGCTTAAGCCAATCAGCACACAGCATGCGAACCCCCATCTGACGGGCACCCCCAGAGGTGGCCGTCAGAGCCCCGAGCGTCCCGCCCGGCTCCTCTCGGGCGCTTTGCTGTCAGATAAGCGCTTCGCCTCTGTGCAAAGGGCTTCCCGGCTTTTCACTTCTAGACTGAGCGGAGGGAAGGAACCCAGGAGACTGGCTCTGGCCACCGCCCTCCCCTCTGTGACCACTAGCATTGTTTTTATCTACTTGAGAGAGGGAGAGAGAGAGAGGGAGAGAGAGAGATTTCATGTGCTGGTTCACGCCCACAAACGGCCACAACAGCCAGAGCTGGGTCAAGCTGAAGCCAGGAGCCAGGAGCTCCATCCGGGTCTCCCCTGTGGGCAGCAGGGGCCCAAGCTCTGGAGCCGGTGCATCGGCCAGGAGCTGGAGCAGGAGTGGAGGAGCTGGGACGGAGCTCCAGGCTCCTGGCTTTGGCCTGGCCCAGCCCGGGGCCGATGCGGCCACTTGGCAGTGAACCCAGTAGTTGGACGATAACTCACTCTCTCTCTCTCTCTTTCAAATAAATAAATATTTTTAAAAACGGAGCAGAGGGGCCGGCGCTGTGGTGCAGTGGGTTAGAGCCCTGGCCTGAAGCACCGGCATCCCATATGGGTGCTGGTTCTAGTCCCAGCTGCTCCTCTTCCAATCCAGCTCTCTGCTGTGGCCTGGGAAAGCAGTGGAAGATGGCCCACGTGCTTGGGCCCCTGGACCCCTGTGGGAGACCGGGAAGAAGCTCCTGGCTCCTGGCTTCGGATCAGCCCAGCTCCAGCCGTTGCGGCCATCTGGGGAGTGAAATAGCGGATGGAAGACCTCTCTCTCTGCCTCTACCTCTCTCTGTAACTCTGTCTTTCAAATAAATAAAATAAATCTTAAAAAAAAATGGAGCAGAACACCCCTTCTACACTCCTCTGTGTGTTAGGTGTTTCTAAAACAGCGCAAGAATCCACTCAGTCGGACCAGAGCCCAGCCCAGCTCCCAACGGAGTGCTTCTGCTCCACAGCGCCCCCCAGTGCCCAGTCCACGCGGGGCCCAAGGGCCAGGGTGTGCGAGCAGAGCACAGAGGACCTCCGGAGGGGAGGCCACGCGGAAGCCGGACCGCCCGCCCCCTGAAGCCAGGAGTGGTCTGAGTCCAACAAACTGCCCGCCCGGGGTGGGGGGCGACCTCTCCGTACGAGTTCAGGGGTCGAAGGGCGCTCAGCCTGACCTGAGCCTGTCTTGGTGGCGTGGGGCTGCCCCTGGCCACCGGCTGGCTTTCACAAGCACACGTCACTGTCACTGATTGTTCTGGACGGGTGGAGACCGGCTGGTGTTGACTTCCAGCACGTGACAGCTCTGGCCTTGGCTCTGGAGTGAGGATTGTTGCTGTCACCGGGTAAGGCAGGGAGGGGTGACCAGGTGGGCACCCGGCGGAGGCTGCAGCGCCGAGCCCTGTACAGGGGCGCCCCTGCGGGCCCCCTGTGGAGTCTCCTGGGAGCCTTGGCCAAACATGCATGCTTAGCAGGAGGGGCGGGAGGAGGAGGAGCCACGGGTACCGGGGCCACCCGGGGAGCAGGGACAGACGGCTGCGCTGGCCGGGGATGGCGGCGGGAAGAGGACAGTGAGGACACCGGAGGCTTGGGGGGGGGGGCACGAGGAGCACAGCCGGCGGCTTGGACCGGCACAGCCCCAGCGGCCCGGCCCCCGGCTCTCCTGCCTGTCGGCGCCCGAGGTGGGCATTTCTGCAGGGGGTGGGAAGAGCTAAGCAGGATGTTTGAGTCCAGGAAGCTCAGGAGTGCGAAGCCCCGCATGGGGGCCTGGGGGCCGCAGCCTGTTTGTGCCCTGCCTCCCCCAGCCACTGGGTTGTGGGGGACCACACGGCCTGGGGTTAGGCAGCGGTTTCTCCCCGGGGCAGTTGTAAGTGGCTGGGGAAGTGTACCTGCGTGGGCACCCAGAGCGTCCCCTGTGCTCTGCCAGGCACCCCTGCCTCCACGGCCCCCGCCTCCAACAGGACCCCAGGAACATCCGTGGAGCCAGAGCGCCCTCAGCTGGAGAAAGGGGGTCTCTGGGCAGAGCCGGGCCCTCTCTGCCCCTGTGGACCCGAGGACTGAGCTCCTCCTCCCTCCAGAAGCCGGGGTCCAGTCCCGGGACCCCTGTCTCGTCAGCTCCACACAGTCCCTTCCTCAGAGTGCCCAGGTGCCCCGGCACTCACGGCCAACCGCTGCGGACACCCCCAGGCCTCCAGACCTTCGCATGCGGCTCGGGGCCTCTCCCCGTGTTCTCAGAAGACAGAACCATCCCCGGTGCCGGCAGTGCCCAGGGCACGTCCGTCTGAAACCTCGGCCGGCTCGGCTTTGATGGCCTTGGCCTCCAGCTGCACGGAATAAGAGCCGTTCCCAGCACCAGCGCCTCATCCCCTCCTCCTGGCTCCCCAGCCCTCCCCGGGCGGGGCCTCGGTGATGCTTCAGCTGCTGGGACTCACGGTGGGGTCCCTCGGGCCACGCCCTCCCTTCTCGTCCCTCCCCTCCCCTCCCGGTGGTTAAGGAGGGCGTCAAACACTGGGCAGTGGCTGCCAATTCCCTGTCTCTCCTCCCTGGGCCAAGGCCGCCCACCTCCCACTTGTCTGCGCGGGAAGTGGCGCACAGACATCCGAGGTCCACCTGCTGCTTCTGCCCGCGTCTTCTTTCTCCGGACTGCACTCTCTCCGAGAGCGGCGACTGTGTTTCCTGCGTCTCTTTCTCATTGTCCGACGCAGACGTGGGCTCAGACTGTGGAAGGAGCAGATGGGTGTGTGGATGTGGGGGTGGCTGGATGAATGGCTGGGTGCACAGATGGACGGATGAATGGAGGCGTGGTGGCTGGACGGATGCTTTGTAG
The DNA here is from genome assembly GCF_033115175.1 of Lepus europaeus. Taxonomy (NCBI): domain Eukaryota; kingdom Metazoa; phylum Chordata; class Mammalia; order Lagomorpha; family Leporidae; genus Lepus; species Lepus europaeus. The sequence continues at coordinate 89,542,810 of NC_084842.1, read as the reverse complement.
GCAGACGCATGGATGGGTGGGCACGTGGTTGGATTGCTGGGTGGGTGGGTAGGTGGATGGACAGGTTAGCAGGTGGGCGAGTGGATGGATGGATTTGTAAATGGACGTGTGGGTGAGTGGTAGATGGATGGGCGGATTAGGGGGGTGGGTGTATGGATGGACAAATGAGTAGGTGACGGATAGATGGATGGGTGGATGGATTTGTATGTGATGAATGGATGGAATGACGGATTTATGAGTGGGTGGGGGGTGGGTGGGGAAGGCAAGATGCCTCCCTTGTCCCCAGTCTCTTCCTGTGCTGCCCCTTCTCAAACAAAAAGTGCCACCAAGCCCGTGGTGACAACGGGCGGAGAAGCATCTGGTACCCCCTCAGATCCAGAGCTGGCCCGGGACAGAGCAGACAGGACCAGCTGCTCCTGGGGGAGGCTGGGGCAGGAGGCAGCTGCTGACCCGCCTCTGTCTGGCTCCGGGCCTCCCGGGCTGGGCAGCCCCCTCCCCCCACCGTGCTTCTGTGGTGCTTAGGAAGCAGAAGGGCGGTCTGGAGCCTCCGCCCAGGGTGTGGGGCGGCAGCCAGTGCCCTCTGCTGCCAGAGCCTCTGTCTCCCCCCTCATCGGGCCGTCCCCAGGGCCGTCCCCAGGGCCTCCCGTGCAGGCAGAGCCGGGGAGCCCCTCCCTGGGTCCCGGGCCCCGCGCTCGGCTCCGGCACCCACACAGGCACGTACTTGTCTGTGATGAGCTCCCATGGAGTCCCTGTGCCAGGCGGCTCCGGCAGGTTGGAGCCTGACAGGAACAGCAGTTACCGACGGCACTGCTGGACAAGTTGACGCTCTGAGCGCCCCTCGACCTCCGTGGCAGCCTCCCGCAGAGCTGGTGTGGCCGGGGCAGGCGGGGGATGGAGCGTCCCTTGGAAACTCGTGCCGGGCCGGCTGGGTAAGCAGCCCCTTCCCACGCCCGCTTCTTGGACCAGGGCTCTGTCACAGCAGGTGCGAGGCCCCGGTGGGCGCCACAGGCCCCTCTTCTGAGCTGCCTGGGGCAGCAGCTGTCGCTGAGTAACCTGCCAGGGAGCATCATGGGAGGAGGAACCCCCGCCATTCCACAGATAAGGAAATTGAGGCTTGGGGAGGGGACGTCACGTGGCTGGGGTCAGGCCGGGCGTACTGCAGTGGCTCTCCCGCTTGCGTCCTGCCCCTCGTGGCTGCTCCCGTGGCATCCAGGTCCCTGGAGCGGTCAGCAGACACCGGTCCTGAGTGCCCTTGGGGCTCCCGTTCTGGGCAAGGGGGCTTGAGCTGTGCAGACAATCGCTCACCTGGGGTCTCACGGGCCCCGGAGCAGGGGTGCGAGGCCTGTGGTCCCCTGTGAGGCTGCCTGGAGGCTGTCCCTGGTCCCCTGCAGAGGCTGGGGACACAGCTGCCCACAGCAGGGCACGTGAGTGGGCGGCAGTTGGCGATGGGCGGGAGCGGGGGTGCAGATGGAGCCCCGCCTGGGGCTGAGGGCGCCCCAGCCCGGAAGTGGCTCCAGTGTCCTGTGTCTCAAAGGCGGCTTCCCAGTTTGGGGTGAGACGCAAAGATGCAGAGGGGAGATGGGGCACAGATGATGCCAGACCCCCTTCCTCCTGGGCAGCCATGGGGCAGGATTCCAGCGGGGGTCCAGGGCCCACCCCCCGCCCCCGACATGGGCGTTTACCTGATGGGGTCGCCTTGGACTGCTTCTGCACCGGGCCCTCAGGGGACAGCCTGCCCAGGGGCCTCTCCCCGGTCACATCCCCACACCCCAGCCCTGCCCCCCGAGGAGTCCATGCCCCGGGGACAGGCATCCGGCTGTTGCTGGTCTCTGGCGCCGGTGGGCGATGCACTGGGGCCCGTCTCCTCTGGCTGCTTGCCGAGGAGCGCGGTGCTGGGCCACGTGGTTTGCACTTCCAGAGTCACCGGCAGCTCAGTGCACGCCGTGGGCAGCGCGTGGGCGTGACTGGCGGCTGCAGTGGCTGCCGGTCCTGTCCTAAGAGCTCCCTCTGGAAGGGTTTGTTTGCAACGGTTCTGACGGCTGTGGTCCCAAACCAGGCTCCCCGCAGCTGAGCACAGGTGCGCCTGGAGCCCCGGGCAGGTTCCTGCCTTTCCCGGCATCTGCTGAGCCTCTGCGTGGTCCAGATGCCAGTGCTCTGTCGGCTTCCAGTTCCCCGCCCTGCGGCCTGTGTGCCACTGCTGACGGTTCCTTGAAACCCTCGGGCTCATTCGCGTTTTGTGTCTTTCTCACCACATCCTTCCCGGCTCCCCCATCACGCACCTGTACTTCCGTGTTATCTTCTAAATGCTTCCTAGCTTCCCTTTAAATAAATGATTACTTATTTTCATCTGCTTGGAAGACAGAGAGGGAGAGAGAGAGAGAGAGAGGACTTCCATCCACTGGTTCACCCCCAAGGGGCTGCGACGGCCGGGGCTGGGGCGGTCTGAAGCCAGGGGCCAGAGCTCCATCTGGGTCTCGCACGTGAGTGGCAGGTGCTTGAGCCGTCCCCAGCTGCCTCCCAGGTGCATCAGAAGGAGGCCGGGGCGGGGCTTGGGGCACAGTGGGCTGAGCTGCCACTGGGGACTCCTACATGGCGTATCAGAGCGCTGGTTCGAGTCCCGGCTGCTCTGCTTGTGGCCCAGCTACCTGCTAATGTGCCTGGGAAGGCCCAAGTGCTTGGCCAGACCCAGAGGAAGCTCCCGGCTCCTGGCCCCAGCCTGGCCCAGCCCTGGCCATTGCAGCCATCTGGGGAGGGAGGGAACCAGCAGATGGAAGATATCTCTCTCTCTCTCTCTCTCTCTCTCTCTCTCTCTCTGTCTCTCTCGGCTTCCCTGTCACTCTGCCTTTCAAATAAATAAGTTATCAGCTTCAGAAGCGAGGGGGGTGTGTCCCAACGCCGGCCCCGCCCGCATTCTGTTACAATGACCACAGTTTTGTTTGCTGTGTGTTTATAAAGTTTCTCAGGTGGATTTGGAACCCAGCCTGCTGCTGGCCCGGTCTGGGTGCTCCCGGGGCGGGGGCTTTGCTTCTCCACCGCGGCCTCGGCTGGGCTGAAAGGCGCCTTTGTCTCCCGCCGACCGGGGAGCCGGGCTCTCAGCACCTTCCCATTACCGGGCGCGGTGGCCGGGCTCGGCCTGGGTCAGACGGACAGCTTCTCCCCAGAGCCCGGCCTTCCTGGTCACGGGAGCATGTTGACGCGTGCACTTCACGTGCTGATGCGTGCGCTTCCACGGGGGCCTGAGGGGGCGGGGCTGGAGGGAGGCCAAGGTCACCTGCTCCGGAGCTCTGCCGGCTGCTCCTTGTCGGGCACCGCTCGCCGCGGGCCAAGCTGACGTCTCCTCCTAGTCTGACCCCACTCTCAAGGTCCAAGCCAGGTCCCCGCCCCAGATCCGCTGGGCCCCCTCCCTCCAGGGGGTGCTGTGACTCGGACGTCGTGGACTCGGGCATCGTGGACGTGGGTCAGGCTCGCCCTGCACCTGCCTCTGTGGCCGGCTGTGGAACCGTCGGCTCTGTCTCCTCAGCATGGGACTGTCCCACCTGGCTTCCCTGGGCGTGCGTGAGCCTGGCTCTCCTGGAGCGGCTGCCCCGCGCCCGCCTCCTCACTCCCCTGGCCCCTCCTGCCCGTCAGAGCTGGGCCGTGGCTGCCACGTGGTCTGCAGCCCAAGGCCTTGGACTGGCAGCCTCCTCGGAGCCCTCGGTGGGCGCTTGGTGCTGCCAGAGGCTGCCGGAACCTTCCGGAATCAGACTGTCCCGGGGCCTCCTTCGCCAAGGCAGCCGCTGTGTCCGAGCTGAGCCCAGCCCTTGGAGAGGCGCTCACCTCGGAAAGTGTGACTCCTGCCCACGGCCAGCGGCCTCCGCCCCTCCGTCCGTCCGCCTGTCTGTCTGTCCGCCCACCCCGCCTTGCAGTGCGCTGTGCCCTTCCCAGGCCAGGCCAGGCTGGGTGCTGGGGACAGAAAAGCTGAGGTGGATGTTGACCTCGTGCTGGGGCTGAAGACACCAGGACACCCCCACGGCGGCCAGCAGAGGCCGTTCCAGAGACAGCCCCGCCCCCACCCCCTGCCAGCACTGAGCTCTCGGGGAGCCCTGCCATGCAGCCCTCTGGGAGCCAGGTAGGCGTTCGGGCGCAGGGGCTGGAGCTGTCGGTGGGTGGAGGAGGGGCCCTGAGCCCCGGTTGCCCTGCAAACCCCACGGCCCCATTGCTCCCTGCTTTGTCTTCCGGCGCGCCCTGAGGTTTTCTCTCCACAGTGAGGAGTCTGAGTGAGCCACGCGCGCTGCCCCAGGGCTGGGCGCCCCCTGGACGCGGGGAGCCGCGATCTGGGGTCCAGGGCTCGGGCAGCAGATCCTGGCTCCCGGGTTTCCTGGCCTCCTGCGTCACACACGCACACGTGCGGGGCATTTTCCAAGGGGCGCTGGGTAGCAGGGCAGGTGTGAGCCAGTGTGGGTAGAGGGGCCGGGGCCAGGGTGGGAAAGGCGTGTGGCTGAGGCAGGCATCAGAGGCGTGCCCTGTCCGGGTGGGTCCCAGGCCTCTGCTGGGCGCAGCTCAGGGCCAGCTTCCCTGCCCGCGCCTGGTCCACCAGCACCGTGCCGAGGAAGAGGACAGGGCCCAAGTGTCCTGGGAGCTCCCCGCGGGACGGGGAGACCCAGGGTGCCCCGCGCTGCTTCCTGCCGGATGCAGACTGGACGCTGCTTTCCTGCCCGAGCCGCCCCCCTGGGCCCTGCCCCGCCCCCCGACTGCACCTGCTCATTACTTCGGTCACTCTGACTCGCGTCTCACATTCTGGACACCTGAGCCAGCTGTGGGTGCAGACGGGGCCGTGTCAGGCGTGCGACCTCCAGGGGGCGCCGAGAGCTGCTGTCCAGTGAGCGCTGGAGGGTGAAAGGGGCAGCGGGCATGCTCAGCCCCCCCCCCCCCCCCCCCGCCTCACAGCACAGCTGGTGGCCAGTGCCACCGCCTGTCTGGTGGCTGGCCAAGGGACAGCCCGGAGGCCCTGGGCCCCTGTGGCCGGCCAGGGACGGGGCTGAGCTTTGAAGCTGCTCCCTGAGGCCCGTGTCCTGCTGGGCTGGGCACTGCTGGGCACAGGCCGGCCCGGGCCTGGAGGCGGCTCCTCCGGGCTGCCTGCTTTGCAGACTGGAGCTCTCGGTGCCCGTGCCCGGGGGGCGTGGCTCTGGCATCTGGGGTGAATGCCAGGCCAGAGCTGCTGCGTGGTGGGGTGGGCCTGGGGGTTGTTCTTGGGGGGGGGGATGCCTGGAGCCGGGAATGTGCAGAGACCACGGGGCAGCCCCAGGGACCCTCCCCCAGGCACTAGCGCTCTGGCTTCTGGGAGTCACAGCCTGGAGTGGGGGAAGCAGCGTGGTTCGCCTTGGGGTCTCCCTGGGATGCTCACCCTGGAGGACGCAGCCCGTGCAGGGAGGAGGTGGTGGCTGGCTTGTCCCCGAGGCGGCGAGGGCTGTGTGGGTGACACAGCCAGACCAGGGCTTCTGCACAGGGAGTTACACCCACTGTCCCAGGAGACTTAGCCGAGCTCCACGCGAGTGCCCAGAGCCCACGCCAAGCACCCTTGCCCCGAACTTCGCGCCGTGGACAGTGGCCACTCTGGTCCCCACACCCTGCTGCGCCCTGGGCTCCAGCTGCACCCCAGGTCTGGGCCCAGTCCCCTTCTCTGCCTGTGGCCTCCTCTGTCCACGCCACCTCCTGGTCCCCCTGAGCGGGCACATCCAAGGGGGAGGCGAGGTGGACCTGGAGTCGCTGTCTGCTCTCCTCTCTCCGCCCGTCAACCCTGTGTGCGTGTGCACGTGCACCTGGGCTTTTGTGTTGTTTGTGTGGGAGCGTGTGTGTTGTGTGCGTGTGTATGTGTTTGGGGGGGGCACAGGACTCAGTTCGGGGGGGCCTGGAGGTGTGGCAGGGTTTGGGGCTGCACAGTCCTGGCTCCCAGGAGAGTCCAGGACTGCCATGGGGGAGGGGTGTCTGGGCTGGAGCAGGGGTCCCTGTGGGCCTGGTGGGCGGGTGCAGGATGAGCGCCACCCCGTGCTTGCCCAGCCTGTCTTGGGACGGGCGTCTCACGCCACTGGACCTGTGCCCAACAGGGTCGGGGCCACCCTTTCGGGCCAGGCTCCAGCACCGGGTCCCTCAGCGCCTGCGGCCAACGCCACAGTCACCGGGCCGAAGCCTCCACGTTGGAAGCGGGGACCCGCGAGAGCGCCGCCCCGTGCCCGGCAGCCGGACGCCCCTGCACCTTCGTCCTGGCCCACAGGGGTCGCCATGACAACCCATCGGCGCTGCCCAGCGCGGCTGCCCGCTCCTGCCCGTCAAGGGGTCTCTGCAGCCGGCCCCTTCCAGAATGAGGCGGTGCTGCCCGATGCCCGAGCCGGACGTCAGGCCAAGGAGCCGCACCCTGCGCTGCTGTGGCCGCCTCCCCCGAGAGCTGCCCGGAGTCCCAACACCACCCTGTCCGCGTGTGCATGTCTGCCTGCGTGTGTGCGTGTGTGCATCATGTGTGTGTGCGCGTGCGCGCCTGCTGCGGAGGCCCTGCTGGGGAGAGGCGGGGCCGGCTGCACACCTGACGCGGGAGCCTCCTGCCCGGCGCGGCGGGAACCAGTGCAGGCTCCGCTCCCCGGGAGCCCAGCTGGGCCCTCGCATTGCTGGCCCTGCTTCCACCTGTGCCAGGCCAGGGTGGCCACGGAGCCCGCGGTGTCCAGCCGGCAGGGCCCACGCCTGTGGTCAGCACAGGGGAAGGCGGCGGTGACGCGTGTCCCACACGGGGCTCCCAGGCCCCGGGACGAGCCTCGATCGGACCCCACGTCGGGGCAGCGCCCACCCCGTCTGCTGTCCCACGGGGCTGGGGCGGGGCCTGCATCTTATTTTTCTTTAAAGATTTATTTATTTATTTGAAAGGCAGAGCTACAGAGAGAGAGAGAGGGAGTGAGGGGGAGGGAGAGAGAGAGAGAGAGAGAGAGAGAGAGGCCTTCCATCTGCATGTTCGCTCTTCAAATGGCCACAGCAGCCAGGCCAGGGCCAGGCCAGGGCCAGGAGCCCGGAACTCCAGCCGGGTCTGCCGCGTGGGCGCAGGGGCCCAGGCACGTGGGCCGTCCTCCGCTGCTTTCCCAGGCCACAGCAGGGAGCTGGATGGGAAGTGGAGCAGCCGGCAGGGACCCATGTGGGCTGCCCGTGTGCATGGCGGCTTCCCCAGCTATGCCACAGCCAGGCCCCCTGACCGCACTCAGCTCGGCTCCGTGTCCTCGCTGGCTGTGGTGTGAGAAGTGTGTGTGGGGGCGGCGCACGGCCCCGGGAGAGGCTGGCTGAGGGCGTGGCTCCCGTGTCGCGCTCACCCACCCTTCAGGGGCAGCTCGCCAGGGCCCCATTCTGCGGCTGGCCCCCCGGATTTACCACGCACCCTCCACGCTTCCCCCACCCTCCCAGGTACTTACCTGGCCAACCCCTCCAAATTCAGCTGGCAACTGCAATGTCACCTCCTCCAGGAAGCCCTCCCTGACTGCCGTGGCTAATGCTGCCCCCCTGCCCCAGGAGGCAGCCGGCCGCCCTGCTCTCCCATTCCTGACGAGGAAGATCCTGGAATCCCAGAATCCTGTAGGAAGGTCACAGTCACAGACACCTGGGGCTGGTGCTGCACTGCTGGCCTCACACACGTCCAGGGAGGAACACGGTGCTGACCGCCTCACACAGCCGCTCTGCCAGGAGCTGCGTCCTCTGGGACCTCTGGGCTCCAGGGAGCAGAGGCCCCCTGCCCTGGTGACCACTACCCACTGTGTCCCTGCACCACCGGCTGCCCTGAGGTGGACACTGCTCAGGCCAGATGGCCTCCAGGGACCCACATCGGGCTCTGTGGCAAGAAGGCCAGCCAGCTCTCGGGAAATGCCAGCAGAGAGGTCAGCGCTGGCCGGGGGCACAGCCCAGCGACACTGTCATCTTACGTCTCTGCCCAATCAGTCAGGGGGAAAAACAGGCGGCGAAGGTTTCCATGGCAACTCCCTCCCGCTCCCCCCCTGCCTGAGCCGGCCCCATGAGGACGGGCCTGGCCAGAGGCTGCTGACCCTGGCCAGAGTCCTGGCTGGCGGCTCCCAGGCACCCGGGCTTGGGCTGGAGGGCGGAGGACTGGGAGCAGGCAGGAAGCAGGAGACAGGCGCCGGGCCTCAGAGCCCTCGGGACGCCTTCCGGGCTGGAGGCTTGTCCACGGCACCTCCACCCCTCGCCCTCCCAGCTGCCCGCTCACCTGCCCCTCTCACCCTCCCACCCACACAGTCACACACCCACCCACCCATCCACGTACCCACCCAAGCATCCATTCTCCATCCACTCACCCATCTACGAACCCAGCCATCTATACACCCACCCAGCCATCTATACACCCACCCAGCCATCTATACACCCACCCACCCATCTATACACCCACCCACCCATCTATACACCCACCCACCCATCTATACACCTACCCAGCCATCTATACACCCACCCACCCATCTATACACCTACCCACCCATCTATACACCCACCCACCCATCTATACACCTACCCACCCATCTATACACCCACCCACCCATCTATACACCTACCCAGCCATCTATACACCCACCCACCCATCTATGCATCCACCCACCCACCCTCCCATCCACCCACCCACCCTCCCATCTACGAACCCAGCCATCCATCATGGATCCATGCATCCATCCTTCCTTCTTTTTTTATATTTAAAAATATTTATTTTCATTTTATGGGGGGGCATCTTCCATCCTTTCCCTTTCCCTCCCCCAGTGCTGGCAGCAGCCGGGCTGGGCCAACAGCAGGGGCCTGGGTCTCCACTTTGGCCTCTGAGCAGCAGGGACCCAGGCCCTGGAGCTGCCCGGGTGTGCACCTGCACGAAGCTGCAACGGAGCCGGGATGTGAACCTGGGGCTCTGCCGTGGGATGTGGGTGCCCCGCGGGGCAGGTCACCACTGTGCCACACGCCCGCCGGCCCCCTTCTGCCACCACACGTCCGTGTGTGGTCTCAGCAGCCCCGGCACGAGCTCGGGTCCAGCGAGCGTCACGTTGACTCCTCCGAGGTCTTCCCAGGAAGAGCGCGCCGACCCTGGGGCTGCAGATGTGGGGTGCCGGGGCTCAGGCCAGACTCTGAGGTGTGCAGACCCCGTGGGCAGAGGGAGGGCGGCCTTGGCGGGTCCCGTCCTGCGGCCTCAGAGATGGAGGCCTCTCCCGCGCCCTCGCCCACACCCGTGCCCACGCCCACGCCCACACCCTCACCCTCGCAAGTGAGCGAGGCGGCAGGTGCAGCGCGGCTCAGGCTGTGTCGGCCCCAGCGGGCAGCTCTGTGGAGCCGGCCGGGCACCCGTGATGTCCCAGGGTGTCGGGGTTAGAGCAAAGCCCGGCAGCCCCTCCCTTACAATCGAGGCTTTTTTTTTTTCTCACGGGAGGAAGCATTTCTCTGAGGCTTTAACACAAACTGGAGACTCGTGGTTCTAAGCTGAAATTTATAAAAGTGCAATTGAGTGTGGAGATGTTTAAGAGAATCTAAGGCCATCTTAGGATGTTACAGTTTTAGGTTTAGAAGAATTAATTAACTTGGAAAAGTTTGTCAGATAAAATATTTTATATACATACGCGCTGTGGCACGGTGGGTAAAGCCACCACCTACAGTGCCGGCATCCCATATGGGTGCTGGTTCGAGACCCGGCTGCTCCACTTCTGATCCAGCTCTCTGCTGTGGCCTGGGAAAGCAGTAGAAGGTGGCCTGAGTGCCTGGGCCCCTGCACCCATGTGGGAGACCTGGAAGAAGCTCCTGGCTTCGGATCAGCCCCGCTCTGGCTGTTGTGGCCAGCTGGAGAGTGAACCAGTGGATAGAAGACCTCTCTCTCTCTCTCTCTCTGCCTTTCAAATCTTTAAAAGCTGTGAAAGTGTTTTATTAACCAAATCCGAAAGTGGACATTTGTGTTAACGATGCACCTTTTAAAAGAATCCCCAGATTTGTTAAACTTACAAGGTTAAGATTTGCAAATTCAACTTAACTGTTTAGGGGGAAAAAACCCTAGGTTTCCAATCCTGCAATGTTAACTAGTGAAAATTTAATTTTTTAAAAACCCCGAGTAATTCCTGAAAACCATTCTGAGGCACAAGCTTCCCGCCGCCGTCCACCTGCCCAGGGCCGCTCGGCCACCCCCACGCCCCCAGCCCTCTGGCAAGGGGCCGCGAGCGGGAGAGTCTGGAAGAACACATGGCGACCAGCGACCAGGGCTCCCGGGGCTTCTCGGGACCGGCTGCCCCCGCCCCACGGCGACCGGGGCTCCCCTGGCTTCTCGGGACCGGCAGCCCCCGCCTGCCCCAGTTCCTCCCCTCTGCCAGCTGCCCCCCACGGGGGTCTGGGGTCTCGCGTGCAGGGGGCAGGGGTTTGAATCCCAGCTGCTCCACTCGCCTGCTGGGGACCCCGCTGAGGACAAAGCAGCCTCGTGCAGGGCGAGGGTCCCGAGGTTAACGCCCGGGGTGGGGGGGTTGCGGAGCGAGCCTGGCCCATGGTCAGCCCCCCTCAGCGCGGCCGCGCCGGTGGCAGCCAGGCCCACTAGGGACCAGCTGCTAACAGCAGGTGCACTCACTTGGGGGCGGGGTCTGCAGGGCTGACGGACACAAGCAAACGTCCAATAGCAGCTGCAGCGGGAGCTGAGCCGGGAAGAAGAGGAGACAGCTTTCCTGGGGGGGGGGGGGGTCCCTGCTGCACCCAAGGGGATCCGGTCTGGCCTGGGGCCTCCCGCCGAGCCCCCCGCCCCCGGAGTGGCCTCCGCTTCCCCGGAGGAGCTGAGGGGTCGGGCCCTGCGCGGCTCCCGCGGGTCCACCGGGGCCGCACCCGCCGCCGCCTGCAGAGGGCGCTGCTGCTCCGTGTCCTCGGCCGCCCTGGCTCCGCGGTGAGCGCCTGCGGCGTCCGGGACACTCCGGGGCTTCTGCTCCTCTCTCGCTCTCGCTCTCTCGCTCTCTCGCTCTCGCTCTCTCGCTCTCTCGCTCTCTCGCTCTCGCTCTCTCGCTCTCTCGCTCTCTCTCGCTCTCGCTCTCTCGCTCTCGCTCTCGCTCTCTCGCTCTCTCGCTCTCTCGCTCTCTCTCGCTCTCGCTCTCTCGCTCTCGCTCTCGCTCTCTCGCTCTCTCGCTCTCTCGCTCTCTCGCCTTTTTAGAGATTTATTTATTTGAAGGCAGAGTTAGAGAGAAAGAGGTCTTCCATCCGCTGGTTCACTCCCCACATGGCTGCAATGGCTGGAGCTGGGCCAGTCTGAGGCCAGGAGCCTGGAGCTCCATCAGGGTCTCCATCGGGGTCTCCCACGTGAGTGCAGGGCCCAAGCACTCGGGCCATCCTCCACTGCCCTCCCGGGCCACAGCAGAGAGCTGGCCTGGAAGAGGGGCAACAGGGACAGAATCCGGCGCCCCGACCGGGACTAGAACCCGTGGTGCCGGCGCCGCAGGCGGAGGATTAGCCTGGTGAGCCGCGGCGCCGGCCTGCCTATTATTTTTTAGAACATGTTATTTATTTGAAAGAGTGACAGGGAGAGAGGGAGAAACAGAGCCCATCTGCTGGTTCCCTCCCCAGCCTGGCCGGGCCAGGCTGAAGCCAGGAGCCACTCGGAAGCAGCTGCTGGGGCCCGGGCCATTGCTGCGACCTGGGAGCCGGCGGCACAGGCTGCGGCGTCACCTGCTGCACCACGGCGCTGGCCAAGGCGACTGCTCACAGAGCAACAGTGCGGTAGCCACAGCTCGGGAGTAGCAACCGGGGGCGGGCGCTGTGCTGTCGCGGGATAAGCCAACTCCGCCATCCCACAGGGGCTCGAGTCCCGGCTGCTCCACTTCCGATCCAGCTCCCTGCTAATGCACCTGGGAAAGCAGCAGAGGATGGCCCAAGTGCGTGGGGCCCTGCACCGACGTGGGAGTCCCGGATGGAGCTCCAGCAGATGGAAGCGCGCGCTCTCTCTCTGTCTCTCTGTCTCTCTGCCTTTCAAATAAATAAATAAATCTGAAAAAAAAAAAAAAAAAAAGAGAATGAAAACTAGCAACCAGCTCTCAGACACCATATCAGCGCTCCCCCCCCCAGGCTAAGAGCGGGCAGAGGGTCCCCGGTGTCGTCGTGGGTCAGGCGCGGCCAGATTCCCGGTGCCGCCTCCCTGGGCTGCCCCGAGTCTCTGGGGTCGGAGAGAGCACCCGTGGCCTCTGCCCGTGTCCCCGGGAAGGGCCAGGCCGGTGTCTTGGGCGGCGCCCACACCCTGCCCTGGCCTCCCTGCCCGGCCGCACCTGTCCTGTGTGGCCAGCACCCTGGAGTGGCCCTTGTCTCCCCTCGGGGCCATGGGGTGCTATGGAGGCTGCATTCCTGCTGTAGTCCCCCCTTGCCTGGCCTCCTCCGGTTCCCTTTAAAAATATTTTAAGATCTCAGCCTGTGTGCATTGCCGTATTTCTGGGGCACCGCGCAGGTGTGTGCCGTGTGCAGCCTTCAGCTCAGGGCCAGGGCCATCTTCGCCGTTAGCAGGGAGCTGGGGGGGCTGCCGGAGCAGGCAGGACAGGAACCAGGGCTGTCTTGTGCAAGATGTGTGTGCGGCTTGGGGCGGCTTGGCCCACAGGGTCCGGGGCCGGCTGCCTGCTGCTCCCTCCAAGGCCGGCATTTAAGTGCGGTTAGTGCGGGCTGGGGCTTCTTTTCCCACCAGGCCTCTGGGCTCAGCGAGCACCGCATTCTGGCTGGGACAGGGGTCCAGGCGCCGGGCACGGGCAGCCTCCAGCCTTCGCCCTGGCTCCGGGGTCCGTGGGGTGCGCCGTGCCCGCTTCTGAGCCCCTCCGGGCTCCTGCCTCGCCATCCCTGGCCTGCACAATGCCGCTGCCTCGCTGCCCCGAGCGCGTCTGTCCGTCCTGCCTTGGCCGGCCTGGCGCCCGCAAACCGACCCCTCCGTCTGCCCCGCGCTCCGTCTTGGGGAAGGCGCGTGTTGCTCCGCGCATCCGTGCGGTTTGGGCGGGAGGGCTCTGCGCAGGGACCCGGCGGCCCGTGCGTGCGGGCGCACAGCGAGGCTGCTCCCAGTCCCGTGTGGTGGAGCCCCGCACCGCTGGCCCTGGGCCTGCCCTCGGTCCCCTCCCCGCGTGCCTGGCGGTCGGCCTTGGTCGGCCTTGGTCGGCCTCCTGTGTGCTCGCCTGGGTTTTCCAGCGGCGTCGCTGGAACCCACGTGCGGAGGAACAGACCAGACGCTGTGACCCTGGCCCTCTGCTGCCTCTGCTGGTCCCAGAGGATTCGTCACCTGCACCAGAACATGGGATCCTCTGTTAACTTGTTTTTTCACTTTTTGTCTTCCGGAAGATTTTAACCATGTGCAAGGCTGTGAGTCAGACTGGAAGAAGACCAGACCGGACTGGACCAGACCAGACAAGATCAGACCAGATCATACCTGATAGGATTGGATGGGACCAGTCTAGATCACACTGGACTGGACCAGACCAGACTGGACTGAACCAAACAATACCAGACAAGACTGCACCAGACCAGATTCGGCCAGATAGGACTGTGTCGTACTGGATTGGACCAGACTGGAATGAACCAGACATGACAGGTTTCAACTAGACTGAACCAGACTGGGCCAGAGCAGCCTGAATTGGACTGGACTGGACCAGAATGAACCAGATTGGGTAGAACCAGACTGAAATGGACTAGACGAGACCAGACTGAACTAGACAGGACCAGACTGGACCAGATCAGAATGGATCATACCAGAACAGACCAGATTGAGTTGGACAGGGCCAAACTGGCCTGCATAAGACCAGAATGGACCAGCGTGGACTGGACCAGACCAGACCAGTCCAGTCCAGACCAGACCAGATTAGATCAGACCAGACAGGACCAGTTTGGACTAGATCAGACCAGATTGGACCAGATGCGACTGGACTGGACCAGGATGGAGTGGACTGGACAGACATCCCCGGCGGCCTCCGAGGCCGAGTCGGCCGCGTGGCCGCGCTGGTGACGGCGGCGCCTCCCACGGCTGCCCGGAGGCTGCCGGGCGTCGGAGCGCCGTGCAGTCTGACATTCATCCCGCCTCCTCCTCCCTGGCCAGACTCCCTCGTTTCCCGGGGCGGTTTTGCTGAGTCCCGGGTATTTCTGGGCAACTGCCACGCTTCTAAGAATGGAGATGGTTCTGCCCCTCTCATTGTGAACTTGAGCCGTGGGCAGGGCTGACCTTTGAGTCCCGTGGCCTTGCCCTGCCGGCCGCCCCCGGCTCTGGCTGTGCTGAGCTCCCTGTGCCCCGAGCTCGCTCAGGCCCTGAGCCCCTGCACCTGTGGCCCCTCCTCCTGGGTCACCCTCCTGCTGGCTCCGTGGTGAGACAGGTGTCCCCTCCGGCCAGGGCTTTCCCGGGGCGGGGTGGCTGCCCCCTCTGCACGGCCTCTGCCCCCACAGCGGAGCCGGGCTGGGCCTGTCTCTCAGGGACCAGGGAGCTGACGGAGCAGCGGAGGGGTGAGCTCCCAGGTTTGCCCTCAGGAGCAGAGGAGCCCAGGATATTCCAGCCCCAGTCAGGGTGGGTGCCCGTCCCTGTCCCCCGGGATGCAGTGGGGGCCACGCCCTCCCTGTCCTTGGAGGGGCCGTGTGTGGGGACCACAGTGGGGCTACCCACAGCGAGCCCTGGCCAGCACCTCGGCGGGCAGAGGGGACTCGAGCCTCCTGCGCTCACAGAGGCTCCCGCCAGCCCACTTGGTACACATGACATGGGCCAGCCCCGACCTGCGAGGACCAGGTCCTCGTCCATCTGTCCCCGCACGACTGCCCCCGGAGGCTTGAGGAAGCCGGGGGCTTCCTCTTCCCTGTGGGGCTGTGGCCTGTGGCCCCGTGTGGTGTGATAGGACACTGGCGCTGAGCCTGGGTCAGGGCATGCCAGGACGCGTGGCTGTGATGGGTGCCGTGGCTGGAGGTGCTCACCTACATGGCCCAGGGCACCCACAGGAGGAGTGTGGAGCAGGACAGGGCAGGGCCAGGGTGCGAGCAGAAGGGAACCACTCGGCAGAAATGAGCGGCCACGATTCTGCCTAGAGGAGCAGAGGCCATGCCAGCCCCATGTCCTGTGGCAGTGGGAACCGTGTCTGGGCCACGCCAGCCCCGTGTCCTGTGGCCGTGCGAGCCATGCCTGGACCACGCCAGCCCCGTGTCCTGTGGCAGTGGGAGCCGTGTCTGGGCCACATCAGCCTCGTGTCCTGTGGCAGTGGGAACCGTGTCTGGGCCACGCCAGCCCCGTGTCCTGTGGCAGTGGGAACCGTGTCTGGGCCACGCCAGCCCCGTGTCCTGTGGCAGTGGGAACCGTGTCTGGGCCACGCCAGCCCCGTGTCCTGTGGCAGTGGGAACCGTGTCTGGGCCACGCCAGCCCCGTGTCCTGTGGCAGTGGGAACCGTGTCTGGGCCACGCCAGCCTCGTGTCCTGTGGCAGTGGGAACCGTGTCTGGGCCACGCCAGCCCCGTGTCCTGTGGCAGGGAGCCGTGTCTGGGCCACACCAGCCCCATGTCCTGTGGCCGTGCGAGCCATGCCTGGACCACGTCAGCCCCGTGTCCTGTGGCAGTGGGAACCGTGTCTGGGCCACGCCAGCCCCGTGTCCTGTGGCAGTGGGAACCGTGTCTGGGCCACGCCAGCCCCGTGTCCTGTGGCAGGGAGCCGTGTCTGGGCCACGCCAGCCCCATGTCCTGTGGCCGTGCGAGCCATGCCTGGACCACGTCAGCCCCATGTCCTGTGGCAGTGGGAACCGTGTCTGGGCCACGCCAGCCCCGTGTCCTGTGGCAGGGAGCCGTGTCTGGGCCACGCCAGCCCCATGTCCTGTGGCCGTGCGAGCCATGCCTGGACCACGTCAGCCCTGTGTCCTGTGGCAGTGGGAACCGTGTCTGGGCCACGTCAGCCCCGTGTCCTGTGGCAGTGGGAGCCGTGTCTGGGCCACGTCAGCCCCGTGTCCTGTGGCAGGGAGCCATGTCTGGGCCACGTCAGCCTTGTGTCCTGTGGCAGGGAGCTGTGTCTGGAGGGTGTGGGAGGGAAACACAGGTACGGTTGCCAAGGACCTCTGCTAAGAGGCTGAGGGAGGCTGGGGCCAGGCAGGCTGTGCCGTCGATGTGGGCTGGCACCTCTAGGCCGAGCCTGGCCGTTCATGAAGCAGCATTGGCTAAGCCCTGCTGTGCCTGGCAGGGTCTCCGCCCTGGGACAGGCAGTGAGCTATGTGTGGGGCCTTTGCCCCCAGGAGCCCACGTCCTATTGCTGCACAGATGTATGAGAGGATGAGAGGGTAAATGAGCAAATGAGGACCACAAGTGCAATGTCTGATGGTGCGGAGCACTGTGAGCCGGGGGCTGGAGCGAGCAGAGGGTGCGGGCAGGTGGGCCGCTCAGGGGTCAGCCTTGACCAGCTGCCTCTGTGCAGAGGGGGAAGTGAGCCTCCAGCACACTGGAGGGGGAGGGCGCATCAGAGGCTGAGGTGGGCGGAGCCGGGCAGGCAGGAAGTGGAGGGTGCAGGGAGAGGCTGGGCGGGGCCTGGAGGGTGCAGGGAGAAGCTGGGCGGGGCCCGTGGGGCTCTGGGCAGGGGAGGGACTCGTAGGGGGATGGACAGGCCCTGACGGATGGCAGAGAGCTCGCTTGCTGTGCCGCGAAGCAGGGTTTGGGGTGGGTCCCGATGGCCCCACACCGCCCTTGGTAGAGAAAGTGACAGAGGCTCACAGAGCCACAGCCTCGGGGCTTCCGTGCATCCTGGGGCCACTCGGTCACGCGATTGGGACAGGCAGGGCCACGTTCCAGCCCTTTCTGAGGGGACAGGCCCCCTGTGCCAGCTCTGCAAGGCTCCTGTGTCCCCTGGCTCTCATCACTGCCCCAGTGGGATGCTGTGCCACGGAGCAGCCACGTGTGCCGGGGCCAGGCCTCAGCTCCTGAGATGCCCGTGTTGCTCCCGTGGACCCAGGAGAAGCCAGGGTTCAGACAGGGCGTGTCCACCCAAAGACCACGCGGCGTCGGAGGCCTTGCTCATTGAGGCCGGGGTCCTGCGCTCCCTCCCACGGCAGCGGGTGCTCACCGGCCACCCCCATTCACTCACTGACACTGAGGGGGGCCCTGCACACTGGGCTGCCGACGGAGGAGCTGCCGGGCTGCGGGGGAAGTTGCCAAGGAAACTGCCGAGGCAGGCGGCTGGCGGAGGGGGCTCTTGGCGCTTGCCACAAGCCGGGGTGCGGGGTGCGTCTGAGTCCATGGGTGCGTGCACTTGCACGTGTGAGCTCTGAGGCCTGTGTGCAGGGGATGTGTGCACATAAGTATGGGTGCCTGTGTGCAGGTGTGTTTGGGTGCATGTGTGCATGCTCACACATGTGTGTTATACATGCATGCATGTATGGGTCATGTTGTGCAGGGTGCATGTGTGTCCAGGCATGTATGTTCACATGTGTTCTTGCAAACATGCACACAGGGTTCATGTGTGTGCTGCGCGTGTGCACATGTATGTGTTACACAGATATGCATGTATGTGTGTGTAGCTCCTGTGTGCATGTCTGAGTACGTGTGTGTATGTATGCATTTGTGTGCCGTGTGTATGTTTGTGTTGTGCAGGTGTGCATGTGTGTGTAGCTCCTGTGTGCATGTGGGGGTACAGTTCTCCCAAGCGGGTTTTTTTTTTTTTTATTTGAGAGATAGAGTTAGACAGTGAGGGAGAGAGACAGAGAGAAAGGTCTTCTATCCGCTGGTTCACTCCCCAAATGACCGCTATGGTTGTGCTGTGCTGATCCGAAGCCAGGAGCCAGGTGCTTCTTCCTGGTCTCCCATGCAGGTGCAGGGCCAAAGTACTTGGGTCATCCTCCACTGCCCTCCCGGGCCACAGCAGAGAGCTGGACTGGAAGAGGAGCAACGGGGACTAGAACCCGGTGCCCATATGGGATGCCGGTGCCGCAGGCGGAGGATTCACCAACTGAGCCACAGCACCGGCCCCTCCCAGGCATGTTTGTTGCCAGGAGCCCCCACTGGGAGCCCCGGGCGCAGGTCCCCGCTACTGGCCTGAATGGAGCTGAACGAGGAGCTTCCGAGCCTCTGTGTTCGGAGCTGTGCCGCCGGCTCAGGACTGTAGCTGCCCCAGTCAGGAAACGTCTGGGGGCCCAGCCCCCCTCGGCATCCCCACCTGCACCTGCTTTGCCTGCTCCCCTTCTTGGGCCAGGAGGGACTAAATGCGGGCACTGGCCTGTCCCCCGCCGTTACCCACACTGCCCGGAGCCTCTGCCTGTCCTGAGGGGGCCCACGGACCCCCACTTCGCCTTTAGCCTATCAGAGGGGAGTGAAGGAAGGGACCAGAGGCCCCCAGCACATCCCAGTGGCTCCCACAGCATCGCTGGGCGGTGAGGGCGGGGCAGCCGGCCCAGAGCTGCAGGCGGCTCCTCCAGTGTGGCTCTGCTGTCTTGTGGCGTATTCAGGCCAGAGGGGGCTCTGAGCTCCGAGCCCAGCATTCCCAGGTGCCCGCCCAAAGCCCAGGGTGGCCCTGCCCAGAGACGCCGCCCCACCCAGGGCTCCCACGCCCAGCGGCCAGGGCCACCCACCTCCTCCTCAGCTGTGTCAGGTGCCAAGGTGGATGTGAGTGCTCCCGCGGGCGTCGGCCTCCACCTCCAGGTTTCTGGCCGGAGCCGCGGGGGCCATTGTCACCTCTCTTGTCCGTTTGCCCTCCCGGCCGGCCACAGCTGGTACCTTCTAGGGCCGTATCTGACCCTTGTATGCTTCTGCAGGTGGCCAGGCAGAGCTTGCTCCTCCAAGGGTCCAAGGCCAGACTCACAGAGCCCTGGGGCGGGGGTGGAGACACTGCTCCCTCCTCTATGACCTCTATAGGTCACCCGCCTATGTGACCCCTCCCCGTCCTCTGGGCCCCTCCCCATCCTCTGGGCCCCTCCCCATCCTCTGGGGCCCCTCCCTGTCCTCTGGGCCCCTCCCCATCCTCTGGGGCCCCTCCCTGTCCTCTGGGCCCCTCCCCATCCTCTGGGCCCTTCCCCATCCTCTGGGGCCCCTCCCTGTCCTCTGGGCCCCTCCCCATCCTCTGGGCCCCTCCCCATCCTCTGGGCCCCTCCCTGTCCTCTGGGCCCCTCCCCATCCTCTGGGCCCTTCCCCATCCTCTGGGGCCCCTCCCTGTCCTCTGGGCCCCTCCCCATCCTCTGGGCCCCTCCCTGTCCTCTGGGGCCCCTCCCCGTCCTCTGGGGCCCCTCCCCATGTCCTCTCCCTGTGTCCCCATTCGCTTTCCTGGCTTTCCTGGCCCAGCGGCCCCCATCTGTCCTGTGAGCTTCCAGGGGTGGGGGATGTGGCTGCCCACCCCGGGAGGATCCCCTTGGGGAAGGGGCGGCCCTAGGACCCTGGGGTTCAGGCGGCAGCTCCCACGTGGTTCTGCCCTCACCCTGGAGATGAGGATCCTCCATGCTCTGCCTCCGGTGTTTGTCCTCCCCTTCCTGTTACAAGGGCTCCCTCAGCCTGGGCGCCCCCCACCCGGCCCCCTCCC
Organism: Lepus europaeus; assembly: GCF_033115175.1. Taxonomy (NCBI): domain Eukaryota; kingdom Metazoa; phylum Chordata; class Mammalia; order Lagomorpha; family Leporidae; genus Lepus; species Lepus europaeus. The sequence goes on along the minus strand of NC_084842.1, from coordinate 89,523,334 downwards.
CTCCAGCCCTGGACACTGGCAGAATGCAGGCCTGAGACAAGAGAAATGGCCTGGGGCCGGCGCTGTGACGCAGCAGATAAAGCCACTGCCTGCAGTGCCAGCATCCCATGTGGGTGCAGGTTCGAGTCCTGGCTGCTCCACTTCTGATCCAACTCTCTGCTATGGCCTGGGAAAGCAGTAGGAGATGGCCCATGTGCTTGGGCCCCTGCTCCCCTCCAGGGAGACTTGGAGGAAGCTCCTGGCTCCTGGCTTCGGATTGGCCCAGCTCCAGCTGTTGCAGCCATTTGTGGAGTGAACCAGGGGGTGGAAGACCTCTCTCTGTGTCTCTCCTCTGCCTTTCAAATAAATAAATTAATTAAAAAAGCAGGCTTGGGCATTCGATTTTTGCACCTTCTTGCAGGGGAGTGACAGCGTCGATGTGTTAGAAATAGATGGTTTTTACTTTAAAAAAGGCAAAAACTGCCGAAGCACACACAGTGCTAACGCGAGACCTCGGCGGCCGGTCCTGGGAGCTGACCTGCGGCCACAGCGAGGACACCTGTTATACGGCGATGACCCAGCGCCATGTGCCGGGGGCGGGGCCAGCCTCCCAAGCTGGGAGTATACGTGTGTCTGTGGAACCTGCCGAAGGGCTTCTGTCCGGGGAAGAGCCGGCCTGGCATGCAGGGGAAGGCAGGGAACGCTTCCTGGAGGAGGTGGCGCTCAGGCAGAGGGAACGCCGGGCACGTGGGGAACCTGTGCCAGTGCCGTAGGCAAGGGCAGCACCCACAAGCCCTGGAGCCCTGGGTTCAAATCCTGTTCCAGCTCCTGGCAGCCACAGTGGGACCCACAGGCAGTGAGGGTGGGGCCGTGCAGGACCGCAGTGCCTGGTCTCTCGGCCTCCGCGGGGCAGTCTGGCGTCCACAGCCCCTCGGAGGACTTGGCTGCCGCCCTCCTTGGCCGCTTTCCTCCTGGCTGTAGGCACAGGCCCCCTCCCACCCCCCATCTGCCGTGGCTCTGAGACCCCAGGCCCTGCCCGAGCCGTCTGCCACCTCTCCAGCTCTGTTGCCTGTAGCACGTCTATTGGCAGCAGGCACGGGCGGCCGGCTGTGTGCCATCGACGCGGGCCGGCAGGTGAGCAGAGCTCGGGGAGAGGCAGCGAGGCTGAGGCATCTGGCAGGAGGAAGACGCGACCCTCAGGGTGGAGAGGCAGGCACCCCACCCTGGAGAGGGGAGCCCCTGACCCACCAGGAGAGGGGAGCCCCTGACCCACCAGGAGAGGGGAGCCCCTGACCCCACCAGGAGAGGGGAGCCCCTGACCCCACCAGGAGAGGGGAGCCCCTGACCCACCAGGAGAGGGGAGTCCCTGACCCACCAGGAGAGGGGAGACCCTGACTACACCCTGGAGAGGGGAGCCCCTGACCCACCAGGAGAGGGGAGCCCGAGACCCCACCAGGAGAGGGGAGCCCCTGACCCACCAGGAGAGGGGAGCCCCTGACCCCACCAGGAGAGGGGAGCCCCTGACCCACCAGGAGAGGGGAGCCCCTGACCCACCAGGAGAGGGGAGCCCCAGACCCCACCAGGAGAGGGGACCCCGAGACCCCACCAGGAGAGGGGAGCCCCTGACCCACCAGGAGAGGGGAGCCCCTGACCCACCAGGAGAGGGGAACCCTGACCCACCAGGAGAGGGGAGCCCCTGACCCACCAGGAGAGGGGAACCCTGACCCACCAGGAGAGGGGAGACCCTGACCCACCAGGAGAGGGGAGCCCCTGACCCCACCAGGAGAGGGGAGCCCCTGACCCACCAGGAGAGGGGAGCCCCTGACCCACCAGGAGAGGGAAGCCCCTGACCCACCAGGAGAGGGGAGCCCCTGACCCACCAGGAGAGGGGAGCCCCTGACCCCACCCAGGAGAGGGGAGCCCCTGACCCCACCCAGGAGAGGGGAGCCCGAGACCCCACCAGGAGAGGGGAGCCCCTGACCCCACCAGGAGAGGGGAGCCCCTGACCCACCAGGAGAGGGGAGACCCTGACCCCACCCAGGAGAGGGGAGCCCCTGACCCACCAGGAGAGGGGAGCCCGAGACCCCACCAGGAGAGGGGAGCCCCTGACCCCACCAGGAGAGGGGAGCCCCTGACCCACCAGGAGAGGGGAGCCCGAGACCCCACCAGGAGAGGGGAGCCCCTGACCCCACCAGGAGAGGGGAGCCCCTGACCCACCAGGAGAGGGGAGCCCCTGACCCACCAGGAGAGGGGAGCCCCTGACCCCACCAGGAGAGGGGAGCCCCTGACCCACCAGGAGAGGGGAGCCCCTGACCCACCAGGAGAGGGGAACCCTGACCCACCAGGAGAGGGGAGCCCCTGACCCACCAGGAGAGGGGAACCCTGACCCACCAGGAGAGGGGAGCCCCTGACCCACCAGGAGAGGGGAGCCCCTGACCCCACCAGGAGAGGGGAGCCCCTGACCCCACCAGGAGAGGGGAGCCCCTGACCCACCAGGAGAGGGGAGCCCCTGACCCCACCCAGGAGAGGGGAGCCCCTGACCCCACCCAGGAGAGGGGAGCCCCTGACCCCACCAGGAGAGGGGAGCCCCTGACCCCACCAGGAGAGGGGAGCCCCTGACCCACCAGGAGAGGGGAGCCCCTGACCCCACCAGGAGAGGGGAGCCCCTGACCCACCAGGAGAGGGGAGCCCGAGACCCCACCAGGAGAGGGGAGCCCCTGACCCCACCAGGAGAGGGGAGCCCCTGACCCACCAGGAGAGGGGAGCCCCTGACCCCACCAGGAGAGGGGAGCCCCTGACCCACCAGGAGAGGGGAGCCCCTGACCCCACCCAGGAGAGGGGAGCCCGAGACCCCACCAGGAGAGGGGAGTCCCTGACCCCACCAGGAGAGGGGAGTCCCTGACCCACCAGGAGAGGGGAGCCCCTGACCCCACCAGGAGAGGGGAGCCCCTGACCCCACCAGGAGAGGGGAGCCCCTGACCCCACCCAGGAGAGGGGAGCCCCTGACCCCACCCAGGAGAGGGGAGCCCGAGACCCCACCAGGAGAGGGGAGCCCGAGACCCCACCAGGAGAGGGGAGTCCCTGACCCACCAGGAGAGGGGAGCCCCTGACCCCACCAGGAGAGGGGAGCCCCTGACCCCACCAGGAGAGGGGAGCCCCTGACCCCACCCAGGAGAGGGGAGACCCTCACTACACCCAGGAGAGGGGAACCCTGACCCACCAGGAGAGGGGAGCCCCTGACCCCACCAGGAGAGGGGAGCCCCTGACCCCACCCAGGAGAGGGGAGCCCCTGACCCACCAGGAGAGGGGAGCCCCTGACCCCACCCAGGAGAGGGGAGCCCCTGACCCACCAGGAGAGGGGAGCCCCTGACCCCACCAGGAGAGGGGAGCCCCTGACCCACCAGGAGAGGGGAGCCCCTGACCCCACCCAGGAGAGGGGAGCCCGAGACCCCACCAGGAGAGGGGAGTCCCTGACCCCACCAGGAGAGGGGAGCCCCTGACCCACCAGGAGAGGGGAGCCCCTGACCCCACCAGGAGAGGGGAGACCCTGACTACACCCAGGAGAGGGGAACCCTGACCCACCAGGAGAGGGGAACCCTGACCCCACCCAGGAGAGGGGAGCCCCTGACCCCACCAGGAGAGGGGAGCCCCTGACCCACCAGGAGAGGGGAGCCCCTGACCCCACCAGGAAGGGGAGCCCCTGACCCCACCCAGGAGAGGGGAGCCCCTGACCCACCAGGAGAGGGGAGCCCCTGACCCCACCCGGAGAGGGGAGCCCGAGACCCCACCAGGAGAGGGGAGCCCCTGACCCCACCAGGAGAGGGGAGCCCCTGACCCACCAGGAGAGGGGAGCCCCTGACCCCACCCAGGAGAGGGGAGCCCGAGACCCCACCCAGGAGAGGGGAGCCCCTGACCCACCAGGAGAGGGGAGCCCCTGACCCCACCAGGAGAGGGGAGCCCCTGACCCCACCCAGGAGAGGGGAGCCCCTGACCCACCAGGAGAGGGGAGCCCCTGACCCACCAGGAGAGGGGAGCCCCTGACCCACCAGGAGAGGGGAGACCCTGACTACACCCTGGAGAGGGGAGCCCCTGACCCACCAGGAGAGGGGAGCCCCTGACCCACCAGGAGAGGGGAACCCTGACCCACCAGGAGAGGGGAGCCCCTGACCCACCAGGAGAGGGGAACCCTGACCCACCAGGAGAGGGGAGCCCCTGACCCACGAGGAGAGGGGAGCCCCTGACCCCACCAGGAGAGGGGAGCCCCTGACCCCACCAGGAGAGGGGAGCCCCTGACCCACCAGGAGAGGGGAGCCCCTGACCCCACCCAGGAGAGGGGAGCCCCTGACCCCACCCAGGAGAGGGGAGCCCCTGACCCCACCAGGAGAGGGGAGCCCCTGACCCCACCAGGAGAGGGGAGCCCCTGACCCACCAGGAGAGGGGAGCCCCTGACCCCACCAGGAGAGGGGAGCCCCTGACCCACCAGGAGAGGGGAGCCCTGACCCCACCAGGAGAGGGGAGCCCGAGACCCCACCAGGAGAGGGGAGCCCCTGACCCACCAGGAGAGGGGAGCCCCTGACCCACCAGGAGAGGGGAGCCCCTGACCCCACCCAGGAGAGGGGAGCCCCTGACCCCACCCAGGAGAGGGGAGCCCCTGACCCCACCAGGAGAGGGGAGCCCCTGACCCCACCAGGAGAGGGGAGCCCCTGACCCACCAGGAGAGGGGAGCCCCTGACCCCACCCAGGAGAGGGGAGCCCCTGACCCCACCCAGGAGAGGGGAGCCCCTGACCCCACCAGGAGAGGGGAGCCCCTGACCCACCAGGAGAGGGGAGCCCCTGACCCCACCAGGAGAGGGGAGCCCCTGACCCACCAGGAGAGGGGAGCCCGAGACCCCACCAGGAGAGGGGAGCCCCTGACCCCACCAGGAGAGGGGAGCCCCTGACCCACCAGGAGAGGGGAGCCCCTGACCCCACCAGGAGAGGGGAGCCCCTGACCCACCAGGAGAGGGGAGCCCCTGACCCCACCCAGGAGAGGGGAGCCCGAGACCCCACCAGGAGAGGGGAGTCCCTGACCCCACCAGGAGAGGGGAGTCCCTGACCCACCAGGAGAGGGGAGCCCCTGACCCCACCAGGAGAGGGGAGCCCCTGACCCCACCAGGAGAGGGGAGCCCCTGACCCCACCCAGGAGAGGGGAGCCCCTGACCCCACCCAGGAGAGGGGAGCCCGAGACCCCACCAGGAGAGGGGAGCCCGAGACCCCACCAGGAGAGGGGAGTCCCTGACCCACCAGGAGAGGGGAGCCCCTGACCCCACCAGGAGAGGGGAGCCCCTGACCCCACCAGGAGAGGGGAGCCCCTGACCCCACCCAGGAGAGGGGAGACCCTCACTACACCCAGGAGAGGGGAACCCTGACCCACCAGGAGAGGGGAGCCCCTGACCCCACCAGGAGAGGGGAGCCCCTGACCCCACCCAGGAGAGGGGAGCCCCTGACCCACCAGGAGAGGGGAGCCCCTGACCCCACCCAGGAGAGGGGAGCCCCTGACCCACCAGGAGAGGGGAGCCCCTGACCCCACCAGGAGAGGGGAGCCCCTGACCCACCAGGAGAGGGGAGCCCCTGACCCCACCCAGGAGAGGGGAGCCCGAGACCCCACCAGGAGAGGGGAGTCCCTGACCCCACCAGGAGAGGGGAGCCCCTGACCCACCAGGAGAGGGGAGCCCCTGACCCCACCAGGAGAGGGGAGACCCTGACTACACCCAGGAGAGGGGAACCCTGACCCACCAGGAGAGGGGAACCCTGACCCCACCCAGGAGAGGGGAGCCCCTGACCCCACCAGGAGAGGGGAGCCCCTGACCCACCAGGAGAGGGGAGCCCCTGACCCCACCAGGAAGGGGAGCCCCTGACCCCACCCAGGAGAGGGGAGCCCCTGACCCACCAGGAGAGGGGAGCCCCTGACCCCACCCGGAGAGGGGAGCCCGAGACCCCACCAGGAGAGGGGAGCCCCTGACCCCACCAGGAGAGGGGAGCCCCTGACCCACCAGGAGAGGGGAGCCCCTGACCCCACCCAGGAGAGGGGAGCCCGAGACCCCACCCAGGAGAGGGGAGCCCCTGACCCACCAGGAGAGGGGAGCCCCTGACCCCACCAGGAGAGGGGAGCCCCTGACCCCACCCAGGAGAGGGGAGCCCCTGACCCACCAGGAGAGGGGAGCCCCTGACCCACCAGGAGAGGGGAGCCCCTGACCCACCAGGAGAGGGGAGACCCTGACTACACCCTGGAGAGGGGAGCCCCTGACCCACCAGGAGAGGGGAGCCCCTGACCCACCAGGAGAGGGGAACCCTGACCCACCAGGAGAGGGGAGCCCCTGACCCACCAGGAGAGGGGAACCCTGACCCACCAGGAGAGGGGAGCCCCTGACCCACCAGGAGAGGGGAGCCCCTGACCCCACCAGGAGAGGGGAGCCCCTGACCCCACCAGGAGAGGGGAGCCCCTGACCCACCAGGAGAGGGGAGCCCCTGACCCCACCCAGGAGAGGGGAGCCCCTGACCCCACCAGGAGAGGGGAGCCCCTGACCCCACCAGGAGAGGGGAGCCCCTGACCCACCAGGAGAGGGGAGCCCCTGACCCCACCAGGAGAGGGGAGCCCCTGACCCACCAGGAGAGGGGAGCCCGAGACCCCACCAGGAGAGGGGAGCCCCTGACCCCACCAGGAGAGGGGAGCCCCTGACCCACCAGGAGAGGGGAGCCCCTGACCCCACCCAGGAGAGGGGAGCCCGAGACCCCACCCAGGAGAGGGGAGCCCCTGACCCACCAGGAGAGGGGAGCCCCTGACCCACCAGGAGAGGGGAGCCCCTGACCCCACCAGGAGAGGGGAGCCCCTGACCCCACCCAGGAGAGGGGAGCCCCTGACCCACCAGGAGAGGGGAGCCCCTGACCCACCAGGAGAGGGGAGCCCCTGACCCACCAGGAGAGGGGAGACCCTGACTACACCCTGGAGAGGGGAGACCCTGACCCACCAGGAGAGGGGAGACCCTGACCCACCAGGAGAGGGGAGCCCCTGACCCACCAGGAGAGGGGAGCCCCTGACCCACCAGGAGAGGGGAACCCTGACCCACCAGGAGAGGGGAGCCCCTGACCCACCAGGAGAGGGGAACCCTGACCCACCAGGAGAGGGGAGACCCTGACTACACCCTGGAGAGGGGAGACCCTGACCCACCAGGAGAGGGGAGCCCCTGACCCACCAGGAGAGGGGAACCCTGACCCACCAGGAGAGGGGAGCCCCTGACCCACCAGGAGAGGGGAGCCCCTGACCCCACCAGGAGAGGGGAGCCCCTGACCCCACCAGGAGAGGGGAGCCCCTGACCCACCAGGAGAGGGGAGCCCCTGACCCCACCCAGGAGAGGGGAGCCCCTGACCCCACCCAGGAGAGGGGAGCCCGAGACCCCACCAGGAGAAGGGAGCCCCTGACCCCACCAGGAGAGGGGAGCCCCTGACCCACCAGGAGAGGGGAGCCCCTGACCCCACCCAGGAGAGGGGAGCCCCTGACCCACCAGGAGAGGGGAGCCCGAGACCCCACCAGGAGAGGGGAGCCCCTGACCCCACCAGGAGAGGGGAGCCCCTGACCCACCAGGAGAGGGGAGCCCGAGACCCCACCAGGAGAGGGGAGCCCCTGACCCCACCAGGAGAGGGGAGCCCCTGACCCACCAGGAGAGGGGAGCCCCTGACCCACCAGGAGAGGGGAGCCCCTGACCCACCAGGAGAGGGGAGCCCCTGACCCCACCAGGAGAGGGGAACCCCTGACCCACCAGGAGAGGGGAGCCCCTGACCCCACCCAGGAGAGGGGAGCCCCTGACCCACCAGGAGAGGGGAGCCCCTGACCCCACCAGGAGAGGGGAACCCCTGACCCACCAGGAGAGGGGAGCCCCTGACCCCCACCCAGGAGAGGGGAGCCCCTGACCCACCAGGAGAGGGGAGCCCGAGACCCCACCAGGAGAGGGGAGCCCCTGACCCCACCAGGAGAGGGGAGCCCCTGACCCACCAGGAGAGGGGAGCCCGAGACCCCACCAGGAGAGGGGAGCCCCTGACCCCACCAGGAGAGGGGAGCCCCTGACCCACCAGGAGAGGGGAGCCCCTGACCCCACCAGGAGAGGGGAGCCCCTGACCCACCAGGAGAGGGGAGCCCCTGACCCCACCCAGGAGAGGGGAGCCCGAGACCCCACCAGGAGAGGGGAGTCCCTGACCCCACCAGGAGAGGGGAGCCCCTGACCCACCAGGAGAGGGGAGCCCCTGACCCCACCAGGAGAGGAGAGCCCCTGACCCACCAGGAGAGGGGAGCCCCTGACCCCACCCAGGAGAGGGGAGCCCGAGACCCCACCAGGAGAGGGGAGTCCCTGACCCCACCAGGAGAGGGGAGCCCCTGACCCACCAGGAGAGGGGAGCCCCTGACCCCACCAGGAGAGGGGAGCCCCTGACCCCACCCAGGAGAGGGGAGACCCTGACTACACCCAGGAGAGGGGAACCCTGACCCACCAGGAGAGGGGAGCCCCTGACCCCACCAGGAGAGGGGAGCCCCTGACCCCCACCAGGAGAGGGGAGCCCCTGACCCACCAGGAGAGGGGAGCCCCTGACCCCACCCGGAGAGGGGAGCCCGAGACCCCACCAGGAGAGGGGAGCCCCTGACCCCACCAGGAGAGGGGAGCCCCTGACCCACCAGGAGAGGGGAGCCCCTGACCCCACCCAGGAGAGGGGAGCCCCTGACCCCACCCAGGAGAGGGGAGCCCCTGACCCACCAGGAGAGGGGAGCCCCTGACCCACCAGGAGAGGGGAGCCCCTGACCCCACCAGGAGAGGGGAGCCCCTGACCCCACCCAGGAGAGGGGAGCCCCTGACCCACCAGGAGAGGGGAGCCCCTGACCCACCAGGAGAGGGGAGCCCCTGACCCACCAGGAGAGGGGAGACCCTGACTACACCCTGGAGAGGGGAGCCCCTGACCCACCAGGAGAGGGGAGCCCCTGACCCACCAGGAGAGGGGAGCCCCTGACCCACCAGGAGAGGGGAGCCCCTGACCCACCAGGAGAGGGGAACCCTGACCCACCAGGAGAGGGGAGCCCCTGACCCACCAGGAGAGGGGAGCCCCTGACCCCACCAGGAGAGGGGAGCCCCTGACCCCACCAGGAGAGGGGAGCCCCTGACCCACCAGGAGAGGGGAGCCCCTGACCCCACCCAGGAGAGGGGAGCCCCTGACCCCACCCAGGAGAGGGGAGCCCGAGACCCCACCAGGAGAGGGGAGCCCCTGACCCCACCAGGAGAGGGGAGCCCCTGACCCACCAGGAGAGGGGAGCCCCTGACCCCACCCAGGAGAGGGGAGCCCCTGACCCACCAGGAGAGGGGAGCCCGAGACCCCACCAGGAGAGGGGAGCCCCTGACCCCACCAGGAGAGGGGAGCCCCTGACCCACCAGGAGAGGGGAGCCCGAGACCCCCACCAGGAGAGGGGAGCCCCTGACCCCACCAGGAGAGGGGAGCCCCTGACCCCACCAGGAGAGGGGAGCCCCTGACCCACCAGGAGAGGGGAGCCCCTGACCCACCAGGAGAGGGGAGCCCCTGACCCCACCAGGAGAGGGGAACCCCTGACCCACCAGGAGAGGGGAGCCCCTGACCCCACCCAGGAGAGGGGAGCCCCTGACCCACCAGGAGAGGGGAGCCCGAGACCCCACCAGGAGAGGGGAGCCCCTGACCCCACCAGGAGAGGGGAGCCCCTGACCCACCAGGAGAGGGGAGCCCGAGACCCCACCAGGAGAGGGGAGCCCCTGACCCCACCAGGAGAGGGGAGCCCCTGACCCACCAGGAGAGGGGAGCCCCTGACCCCACCAGGAGAGGGGAGCCCCTGACCCCACCAGGAGAGGGGAGCCCCTGACCCCACCCAGGAGAGGGGAGCCCGAGACCCCACCAGGAGAGGGGAGTCCCTGACCCCACCAGGAGAGGGGAGCCCCTGACCCACCAGGAGAGGGGAGCCCCTGACCCCACCAGGAGAGGGGAGCCCCTGACCCACCAGGAGAGGGGAGCCCCTGACCCCACCCAGGAGAGGGGAGCCCGAGACCCCACCAGGAGAGGGGAGTCCCTGACCCACCAGGAGAGGGGAGCCCCTGACCCACCAGGAGAGGGGAGCCCCTGACCCCACCAGGAGAGGGGAGCCCCTGACCCCACCCAGGAGAGGGGAGACCCTGACTACACCCAGGAGAGGGGAACCCTGACCCACCAGGAGAGGAGAGCCCCTGACCCCACCCAGGAGAGGGGAGCCCCTGACCCCACCAGGAGAGGGGAGCCCCTGACCCACCAGGAGAGGGGAGCCCCTGACCCCACCAGGAGAGGGGAGCCCCTGACCCCACCCAGGAGAGGGGAGCCCCTGACCCACCAGGAGAGGGGAGCCCCTGACCCCACCCGGAGAGGGGAGCCCGAGACCCCACCAGGAGAGGGGAGCCCCTGACCCCACCAGGAGAGGGGAGCCCCTGACCCACCAGGAGAGGGGAGCCCCTGACCCCACCCAGGAGAGGGGAGCCCGAGACCCCACCCAGGAGAGGGGAGACCCTGACTACACCCAGGAGAGGGGAGCCCCTGACCCCACCAGGAGAGGGGAGCCCCTGACCCACCAGGAGAGGGGAGCCCCTGACCCCACCAGGAGAGGGGAGCCCCTGACCCACCAGGAGAGGGGAGCCCCTGACCCCACCAGGAGAGGGGAGCCCCTGACCCCACCCAGGAGAGGGGAGCCCCTGACCCACCAGGAGAGGGGAGCCCCTGACCCCACCAGGAGAGGGGAGCCCCTGACCCACCAGGAGAGGGGAGCCCCTGACCCACCAGGAGAGGGGAGCCCCTGACCCCACCCAGGAGAGGGGAGCCCCTGACCCACCAGGAGAGGGGAGCCCCTGACCCCACCAGGAGAGGGGAGCCCCTGACCCACCAGGAGAGGGGAGCCCCTGACCCCACCAGGAGAGGGGAGCCCCTGACCCCACCCAGGAGAGGGGAGCCCCTGACCCCACCCAGGAGAGGGGAGCCCCTGACCCACCAGGAGAGGGGAGCCCCTGACCCCACCCGGAGAGGGGAGCCCGAGACCCCACCAGGAGAGGGGAGCCCGAGACCCCACCAGGAGAGGGGAGCCCCTGACCCCACCAGGAGAGGGGAGCCCCTGACCCACCAGGAGAGGGGAGCCCCTGACCCCACCCAGGAGAGGGGAGCCCGAGACCCCACCCAGGAGAGGGGAGCCCCTGACCCACCAGGAGAGGGGAGCCCCTGACCCACCAGGAGAGGGGAGCCCCTGACCCCACCAGGAGAGGGGAGCCCCTGACCCCACCCAGGAGAGGGGAGCCCCTGACCCACCAGGAGAGGGGAGCCCCTGACCCACCAGGAGAGGGGAGCCCCTGACCCACCAGGAGAGGGGAGACCCTGACTACACCCTGGAGAGGGGAGCCCCTGACCCACCAGGAGAGGGGAGCCCCTGACCCACCAGGAGAGGGGAGCCCCTGACCCACCAGGAGAGGGGAACCCTGACCCACCAGGAGAGGGGAGCCCCTGACCCACCAGGAGAGGGGAACCCTGACCCACCAGGAGAGGGGAGCCCCTGACCCACCAGGAGAGGGGAGCCCCTGACCCCACCAGGAGAGGGGAGCCCCTGACCCCACCAGGAGAGGGGAGCCCCTGACCCACCAGGAGAGGGGAGCCCCTGACCCCACCCAGGAGAGGGGAGCCCCTGACCCCACCCAGGAGAGGGGAGCCCGAGACCCCACCAGGAGAGGGGAGCCCCTGACCCCACCAGGAGAGGGGAGCCCCTGACCCACCAGGAGAGGGGAGCCCCTGACCCCACCCAGGAGAGGGGAGCCCCTGACCCACCAGGAGAGGGGAGCCCGAGACCCCACCAGGAGAGGGGAGCCCCTGACCCCACCAGGAGAGGGGAGCCCCTGACCCACCAGGAGAGGGGAGCCCGAGACCCCACCAGGAGAGGGGAGCCCCTGACCCACCAGGAGAGGGGAGCCCCTGACCCACCAGGAGAGGGGAGACCCTGACTACACCCTGGAGAGGGGAGCCCCTGACCCACCAGGAGAGGGGAGCCCCTGACCCACCAGGAGAGGGGAGCCCCTGACCCACCAGGAGAGGGGAACCCTGACCCACCAGGAGAGGGGAGCCCCTGACCCACCAGGAGAGGGGAACCCTGACCCACCAGGAGAGGGGAGCCCCTGACCCACCAGGAGAGGGGAGCCCCTGACCCCACCAGGAGAGGGGAGCCCCTGACCCCACCAGGAGAGGGGAGCCCCTGACCCACCAGGAGAGGGGAGCCCCTGACCCCACCCAGGAGAGGGGAGCCCCTGACCCCACCCAGGAGAGGGGATCCCGAGACCCCACCAGGAGAGGGGAGCCCCTGACCCCACCAGGAGAGGGGAGCCCCTGACCCACCAGGAGAGGTGAGCCCCTGACCCCACCCAGGAGAGGGGAGCCCCTGACCCACCAGGAGAGGGGAGCCCGAGACCCCACCAGGAGAGGGGAGCCCCTGACCCCACCAGGAGAGGGGAGCTCCTGACCCACCAGGAGAGGGGAGCCCGAGACCCCACCAGGAGAGGGGAGCCCCTGACCCCACCAGGAGAGGGGAGCCCCTGACCCCACCAGGAGAGGGGAGCCCCTGACCCACCAGGAGAGGGGAGCCCCTGACCCACCAGGAGAGGGGAGCCCCTGACCCCACCAGGAGAGGGGAACCCCTGACCCACCAGGAGAGGGGAGCCCCTGACCCCACCCAGGAGAGGGGAGCCCCTGACCCACCAGGAGAGGGGAGCCCGAGACCCCACCAGGAGAGGGGAGCCCCTGACCCCACCAGGAGAGGGGAGCCCCTGACCCACCAGGAGAGGGGAGCCCGAGACCCCACCAGGAGAGGGGAGCCCCTGACCCCACCAGGAGAGGGGAGCCCCTGACCCACCAGGAGAGGGGAGCCCCTGACCCCACCAGGAGAGGGGAGCCCCTGACCCACCAGGAGAGGGGAGCCCCTGACCCCACCCAGGAGAGGGGAGCCCGAGACCCCACCAGGAGAGGGGAGTCCCTGACCCCACCAGGAGAGGGGAGCCCCTGACCCACCAGGAGAGGGGAGCCCCTGACCCCACCAGGAGAGGGGAGCCCCTGACCCACCAGGAGAGGGGAGCCCCTGACCCCACCCAGGAGAGGGGAGCCCGAGACCCCACCAGGAGAGGGGAGCCCGAGACCCCACCAGGAGAGGGGAGCCCCTGACCCACCAGGAGAGGGGAGCCCCTGACCCCACCAGGAGAGGGGAGCCCCTGACCCCACCCAGGAGAGGGGAGACCCTGACCCCACCCAGGAGAGGGGAACCCTGACCCACCAGGAGAGGGGAGCCCCTGACCCCACCCAGGAGAGGGGAGCCCCTGACCCCACCAGGAGAGGGGAGCCCCTGACCCACCAGGAGAGGGGAGCCCCTGACCCCACCAGGAGAGGGGAGCCCCTGACCCCACCCAGGAGAGGGGAGCCCCTGACCCACCAGGAGAGGGGAGCCCCTGACCCCACCCGGAGAGGGGAGCCCGAGACCCCACCAGGAGAGGGGAGCCCCTGACCCCACCAGGAGAGGGGAGCCCCTGACCCACCAGGAGAGGGGAGCCCCTGACCCCACCCAGGAGAGGGGAGCCCGAGACCCCACCCAGGAGAGGGGAGACCCTGACTACACCCAGGAGAGGGGAGCCCCTGACCCCACCAGGAGAGGGGAGCCCCTGACCCACCAGGAGAGGGGAGCCCCTGACCCCACCAGGAGAGGGGAGCCCCTGACCCACCAGGAGAGGGGAGCCCCTGACCCCACCAGGAGAGGGGAGCCCCTGACCCCACCCAGGAGAGGGGAGCCCCTGACCCACCAGGAGAGGGGAGCCCCTGACCCCACCAGGAGAGGGGAGCCCCTGACCCACCAGGAGAGGGGAGCCCCTGACCCACCAGGAGAGGGGAGCCCCTGACCCCACCCAGGAGAGGGGAGCCCCTGACCCACCAGGAGAGGGGAGCCCCTGACCCCACCAGGAGAGGGGAGCCCCTGACCCACCAGGAGAGGGGAGCCCCTGACCCCACCAGGAGAGGGGAGCCCCTGACCCACCAGGAGAGGGGAGCCCCTGACCCCACCAGGAGAGGGGAGCCCCTGACCCACCAGGAGAGGGGAGCCCCTGACCCACCAGGAGAGGGGAGCCCCTGACCCCACCAGGAGAGGGGAACCCCTGACCCACCAGGAGAGGGGAGCCCCTGACCCACCAGGAGAGGGGAGCCCCTGACCCCACCAGGAGAGGGGAGCCCCTGACCCACCAGGAGAGGGGAACCCTGACCCCACGAGGAGAGGGGAGCCCCTGACCCACCAGGAGAGGGGAGCCCCTGACCCCACCAGGAGAGGGGAACCCTGACCCCACCCAGGAGGGGGGAGCCCCTGACCCACCAGGAGAGGGGAGCCCCTGACCCCACCAGGAGAGGGGAGCCCCTGACCCACCAGGAGAGGGGAGCCCCTGACCCACCAGGAGAGGGGAGCCCCTGACCCCGGGCGGAGACCGTGTCCTGCCCAAGTGTAGGGAGGAGATCGTGTCCTGTCAGAGTGTGCCCCGGGGAGCAGGTGGAGCCGGTCTGGAGCTGCCAAACATGCCAGCGCGTGAGCTAATGAGTGAGGAGCAGGTGAATGAGTGATTGCCGGTGGGGCGGGGGAGGCAGAGCAGAGCCCGAGGGGCGGGGCCAGCAGGGCCTGAGTGGCAGCACTCACTGGGCGGGGCTGGGGGCATGGTTGGCAGAGGGGAGAGCTGTGGGACCAATGAGCGGCAGAGGGGTGGGTGCCCAGGGCATGGGGACAGACCTGGAGCCTCTGGCAGCCCCACAGGCGAATGGCAGCGAGGCCCTGCGTCCACAGGTAAGGACCTCCTGCCCAGAGACCCTGGGTCTCAGCAGAAACCGGACGGTGCAACCCGAGCCGCCCATCAGGGACTGTGGGTGCACCCAGCGCCCCACCTGCCAAGGGAGTGCGCACAGGTGATGGGGGAACACAGGGTGTGTGGGAAAGTGGCCCCGAGCCCACCTCTCCCTCCTGGCCGCACCTCTGACTCGGAGGGTGCTGCATGTGGCTGGGGGAGGGGAGGCGGGGCCTGGCTGACACCTGTTCTGCACCTGCCCATGGGCAGCTCAGAGCTGCACCTCCCTGAGGGAGGTGGGGAAGGGGGTCCCAGGGGACGTGCTTGTCGACAACTCATGGCCGTGGCTGGATGGTCAGGGCCTGGGGGAATGTGAGCGTTCAAGTGGGCGGAGGCGGGCAGGTGTGTGTCCCCCGCCCAGCCCCGCAGGGGAGGCCTTAGTAACCTGGGGGACAGGATGAGCAGCTCTGTGGACAATGGTCAGCCAGTGTCCCCAGCCATCCCGGCCTTGGTGACAGGGGTGGAGGTAATGCCTGGGCCCTGCAACATGGACGTCCTTGCTCCATGGCTGATCTGGCCGTGGCCACGTGGCATTGTTGCCGGGGATACCGGCCAGCTGCCTGGTGACGCGTGGATTAGGTCGGAGGCCTCCTGTCACGGAAGGGGCAGTGCGTGTGCTCACTGGGCAGACACCTGTGCTGCACGGGGTTCACTTCTGCACAAGGGGCCTCTGCCCACAGCTCCACGCGTGGACTCACCCCGTGACCCCACAGGCTGGGCCTCTGTCCACAGCTCCACACATGGACTCACCCCGTGACCCCACCCCGTGACCCCACAGGCTGGGCCTCTGTCCACAGCTCCACACGTGGACTCACCCCGTGACCCCACCCCGTGACCCCACAGGCTGGGCCTCTGCCCACAGCTCCACGCGTGGACTCACCCCGTGACCCCACAGGCTGGGCCTCTGCCCACAGCTCCACGTGTGGACTCACCCCGTGACCCCACAGGCTGGGCCTCTGCCCACAGCTCCACGTGTGGACTCACCCTGTGACCTTACAGGCTGGGCCTCTACCCACAGCTTCACGCGTGGACTTACCTTGTGACTACATGATGTGACCCCACAGACCCCTGCCCACAGCTCCACGTGTGGACTCATCCTGTGACCCCACAGGCGAGGCCTCTTCTGCCCCAGAAGCGAGGCACGGGCTTGTCGGCTCACTGGTGTCACCGTGGTCTCTGCCATGCCTGGCGGAGCGATGGACCGGCCTTTGATGTCACCAGCCTGGGGAGAAGACCATGTAGGGCTCGGCCAGGGGCTCCGGGGGCTGCACCTGCCCATGGCACCAGCGTCTCCACCAGCCCGGGTCCTCGGGCCCAGGAGCCAAGGGGTGGGCATGGGAGCTGCCCCTCTCTCCACCGCCCCTAACGACCTCTGAGCTGAGTGTTTGCCTCCTGTTTCCTGGTGTGGATGCTCTGCAGGCCTGGGGGGGTCGCTGCTCCGGAGAAGGGTGCCCCTCTCCCTGGGGCACAGCCAGGAGCCCTGACCTGGAAGTGAGGAAGCCGTGTGGGGGGCTCAGCAGGCTTGGGGGCAGACACGGTGCTGGCTGGGGGCTGCCCAGACCACTGTGGGACAGCCAGACTGGAATCGGTGATGCAGCCAAGGAAGGGGGTGTCTGGGGACAGGGGCGCCGGGGGCCCTCAGGGTTCCCCCACCCTGCGAGACCACAAGAAGCCCAGAAGCTTCAGGCTGGAAGCCGAGGGGGGTGGGGGAGGCGCTGCGCTGCCCGGGGTCGCTGGTGGCGGCTGCTTCAAGGGTCACCGGGACAGGTGACGTCCTGGGTGTGAGATCAGCAGTGGGGAGGGAGCAGCCAGGGTGGGGGACCTGGCCTCCCCGTGGGCGGCCCTCTGTGGGCTGGGTCTGGGAGAATGGATACCGGATACAGAAGACGTGGGGGTCTCTGGCTCCCCGTGGGCGGCCCTCTGTGGGCTGGGTCTGGGGGAATGGACACCGGATACAGAAGACGCGGGGGTCTCTGGCTCCCCGTGGGCGGCCCCTCTGTGGGCTGGGTCTGGGAGAATGGACACCAGATACAGAAGATGCGGGGGTCTCTGGCTCCCTGTGGGCGGCCACTCTGTGGGCTGGGTCTGGGAGAATGGATACCAGATACAGAAGATGCGGGGGTCTCTGGCTCCCCGTGGGCGGCCCTCTGTGGGCTGGGTCTGGGGGAATGGATACCGGATACAGAAGATGCGGGGGTCTCTGGCTCCCTGTGGGCGGCCACTCTGTGGGCTGGGTCTGGGGGAATGGACACCGGATACAGAAGACGTGGGGGTCTCTGGCTCCCCGTGGGCGGCCCTCTGTGGGCTGGGTCTGGGGGAATGGATACCAGATACAGAAGACGCAGGGGTCTCTGGCTCCCCATGGGTGGCCCCTCTGTGGGCTGGGTCTGGGAGAATGGATACCAGATACAGAAGATGCGGGGGTCTCTGGCTCCCCGTGGGCGGCCCTCTGTGGGCTGGGTCTGGGGGAATGGATACCGGATACAGAAGATGCGGGGGTCTCTGGCTCCCAGGGCGAGGCCTTGCTCCACGCCTGCCTTTCACCACCGTCGCTGGCCTTGGGACCCCAGGACGCAAAGCCGGGCCCCGTGACACTCAGGCCCCTGGGCGTGGACTGACCGCTGCTGCGGTGTCCCAGGGCCTCTGGCCCACGCACAGCTGCTCCGGGCTTCTCGGCCCAGAACCACGGGAGCCCATTCTCCAGATAAGTCCCCTTCCCACCCATGTCCACCTCCCACCTGCTCGGTGTCCCTGGAGAACCCGTGAGGTGTGGGGAGCACGGCCAGGACACACGGACGCACAGGCTCGCCCAGGGATCTCTCCCAGACACACACACAGGCACAGACGATGCCAACAGCGGTAAACAGGCGTCATGCTGATAAACCGTACACGTGCCGATAAACAGACAACACGCGAGCAAACGGCACACGCTCAGGCTCATTCACAGACACACAGCACCCGGTACACACAACACAATGACACACGACACACGTGACACAGCACACGTGACGCACAGCACATGTGACGCACAGCACACATGACGCACGGCACACATGACACACAGCACACGTGACACACAGCACACGTGACGCACAGCACACGTGACGCACAGCACATGTAACGCAAGCACATGTGACGCACAGCACATGCGACACAGCACATGTAACGCAAGCACCCGTGACGCATAGCACACGTGACACCGCACACATGACACACAACACACGTGATGCACAGCACACATGACACACAACACACGTGACACGCAGCACACGTGACGCCCACCGCACAACAGAGGCTCCAGCACGGCTGTGCTGCTGGAGGCAGGACGGCGCCTCTCCCTCCTGCCGGCTCTGCCTTCTGTGCTGTCTCAGGCCCCACGTCACGGCTGGTCACCTGGCCTCACCCCATGCCACCTGCCCTCCCCGGCCGTGTCCACGTCTGGAGGTTCTGTCGTCCCTGCCCCCTCCCCGCCACCCCACTCCTTGTCTCCCTCCTTTGTCAGCCACCTCCTGTGGGCTCCCCAGCCTGCAGCACCCCCCCAGCCTCCCCCTGTAGCCCCTGCTTGGTCACTGGCCCCTCGTCACCCCTAGGATGAAGTCCAGGTCCTCGGCTGGAGTGGCAGGTGGTGGAATTGGCCCAGGCCTTCCCCCTCCTGCGTCCAGGCCCTGTGCCGGGATCAGGAGACGGCTCGGCTATCAGGAGGAGAAGGAGGGTGTCCTGGACCTGGGTGGGGCTCAGTACGCGGAACACGGGCAGAGAGCAGGAATCAGGCTCTGGGCGAGGCGTGGAGGTCCTGCCCTCGGCCCCTGGCACCTCTGCTGTGGCTGTGGGGAGAAGCAGGTCCCAGCATGTCCACTGGCCCACGAGGATGGGACACAGGGAGACACAAGCCCGTCCATGGAGCCTGCCTGCCTCCCACAGGGCCCAGCCTGGCCGGCAGCAGCAGGTGCAGCTCCTGCACGCCTCACAACCCAGCAGAACTCGCCAGGGGGCCAGATCCCCATGCAGGATCCCCAGCACCTCACGCCCGGGTAGAAGTGCCCAGGCCACCTGCACATCTCAGACCTGCTGGCCAACTGCTGCCCTGTGCCTGCCCAGGTGTGGGAAGTAGTCAGTGGTGCATCCTGGCTCCACATCCCACTGTTCCTGGACCCCAGGGGCCCAACATGGACTCCCCATGGTGGTGTGGCCAGACCACCAGCTGTGAATGCCATCTGTGGCCTTCGGGTCAGTTGCAGGAAGCCGCTGGCCCCTGGAGGGCTGATCCCAACTGGGCTCAGTGGACGTGGTTGATCCAAAGGAGGCATGGGAGCCATTGCTGCTGTGGTGGGCGCCTGCTCCGGGTGTGTGCCTGTCCCTGATGTGCACCTGCTCCTGGGGTGCACCTGTTCCTGGTGGGCACCAGCTCCTGGTGTGTGCCTGCTCCTGGTGTGCGCTTGTCCCTGGTGTGCACCTGTTCCTGGTGTGTACCTGCTCCTGGTGTGCACCTGTTCCTGGTGTTTATCTGCTCCTGGTGTGCACCTGTTCCTGGTGTGCACCTGTTCCTGGTGTTTATCTGCTCCTGGTGTGCACCTGTTCCTGGTGTGCGCCTGCTCCTGGTGTGCGCCTGTTCCTGGTGTGCACCTGTTCCTGTGTGCACCTGTTCCTTGTGTGTGCCTGCTCCTGGTGTGTGCCTGCTCCTGGTGTGCGCCTGTTCCTGGTGTGCGCCTGTCCCTGGTGTGCGCCTGCTCCTGGTGTGCGCCTGTCCCTGGTGTGCGCCTGCTCCTGGTGTGCGCCTGTTCCTGGTGTGCACCTGTCCCTGGTGTGCACCTGTTCCTGTGTGCACCTGTTCCTTGTGTGTGCCTGCTCCTGGTGTGCGCCTGCTCCTGGTGTGTGCCTGTTCCTGGTGTGCGCCTGTCCCTGGTGTGCACCTGTTCCTAGTGTGCGCCTGTCCCTGGTGTTTATCTGCTCCTGGTGTGCACCTGTTCCTGGTGTGCACCTGTCCCTGGTGTGTGCCTGCTCCTGGTGTGCGCCTGTTCCTGGTGTGCGCCTGTCCCTGGTGTGCACCTGTTCCTGTGTGCACCTGTTCCTTGTGTGTGCCTGCTCCTGGTGTGCGCCTGCTCCTGGTGTGCGCCTGTTCCTGGTGTGCGCCTGTCCCTGGTGTGCGCCTGCTCCTGGTGTGCGCCTGTCCCTGGTGTGCACCTGTTCCTGGTGTGCACCTGTTCCTCGTGTGCGCCTGTCCCTGGTGTGCGCCTGCTCCTGGTGTGCACCTGTCCCTGGTGTGCACCTGTCCCTGGTGGGCACCTGCTCCTGGTGTGCGCCTGTTCCTGGTGTGCGCCTGCTCCTAGTGTTGTTTGCTCCTGGTGTGTGTCTGCTCTGTGTGCACCTGAAATGAGGCAGCGTCTGCTGCCCCCGGCCCCCAGCATGTGGAGAATGGGTCATAAACCCAGGTGGGTTCTTGCCCTCAGGGCACATGGTGGTTTCGAGAAGTGGTCTTGTGTTGTGACCAGTAAATGGCCAGCTGCCCAGGGCAGCCAGAGGCCCTCTCGCCCTACAGCCATGCCCCAAGGGATGGGAGTCACACCTGTGGCCACCCCTGTGATCTCAAGGCAGCTGCTTGAGCTGTGGTCAGGGAGACGGAGACACAGGGCCAGCCTCGGGCATTTTGGTCTCCACACCACGTCCTGCAGGACTGCTCAGGGCCACTTTTTAGTATGTGTGTGCGGCCCTGGGTCCACACACTCCCCAGTTCCTGCTGCAGCCCGAACGTCCCTGGTCCCTGCCACAGTGGTTCCCAGGCTGGATGGCAGTGCCCCGGGCGGGGTGGGGACTCAGCCAGCCCCCCCCCCCCCCATCTCCGAGGGCCCCAGGGAACAGCAGCACTGGCAGAGCTGGGCTCCCACTCCGGGGCTGGGCTAGGCTGTCTCTGGACAAGCCCATCTTTGGGTTTTGGTCTCAGTTAGCTTCCTTGTCTTTAGCTAGGAAGCTAGAAGTGAGCCATCTAGGGAGTGAACCAGCGGATGGAAGGTCTCGCTGTCTCTCCCTCTCTCTAGGTAACTCTTAGCCAGGAAGCTGGACGTTAGCCTGCGTGTGTGAGAGAGGGGCCCGAGGGAAACTGAGCCTGTACAGCTCAGCTGGGAAGCACCCAGGTCTCACACTCTGAAGTCCTGCCCGGCCCTGGTGACCGTCCAGGGGTCTCAGCCGCCCCAGGAGCGTCCTCTCTGCTCCCAGGTCTCACACGGCACAGTCCTGCCCGGCCCTGATGACCGTCCAGGGGTCTCAGCCGCCCCAGGAGCATCCTCTCTGCTCCCAGGTCTCACACGGCACAGTCCTGCCCGGCCCTGGTGACCGTCCAGGGGTCTCAGACACCCCAGGAGCATCCTCTCTGCTCCCAGGTCTCACACGGCACAGTCCTGCTCGGCCCTGGTGACCGTCCAGGGGTCTCAGCCACCCCAGGAGCGTCCTCCCTGCTCCCAGGTCTCACACTCTGAAGTCCTGCCCGGCCCTGGTGACCGTCCAGGGGTCTCAGCCGCCCTAGGAGCGTCCTCCCTGCTCCCAGGTCTCACACGGCACAGTCCTGCCCGGCCCTGGTGACCGTCCAGGGGTCTCAGCCACCCCAGGAGCGTCCTCCCTGCTCCCAGGTCTCACACTCTGAAGTCCTGCCCGGCCCTGGTGACCGTCCAGGGGTCTCAGCCACCCCAGGGGCGTCCTCTCTGCTCCCAGGTCTCACACGGCACAGTCCTGCCTGGCCCTGGTAACCGTCCAGGGGTCTCAGCCGCCCCACAAGCGTCCTCTCTGCTCCCAGGTCTCACACGGCACAGTCCTGCCCGGCCCTGGTGACCGTCCAGGGGTCTCAGCCGCCCCAGGAGCATCCTCTCTGCTCCCAGGTCTCACACTCTGAAGTCCTGCCCGGCCCTGGTGACCATCCAGGGGTCTCAGCCGCCCCAGGAGCGTCCTCCCTGCTCCCAGGTCTCACACTCTGAAGTCCTGCCCGGCCCTGGTGACCGTCCAGGGGTCTCAGCCACCCCAGGAGCGTCCTCCCTGCTCCCAGGTCTCACACGGCACAGTCCTGCCCGGCCCTGATGACCGTCCAGGGGTCTCAGCTGCCCCAGGAGCGTCCTCTCTGCTCCCAGGTCTCACACTCTGAAGTCCTGCTCGGCCCTGATGACCGTCCAGGGGTCTCAGCCACCCCAGGGGCGTCCTCTCTGCTCCCAGGTCTCACACGGCACAGTCCTGCCCGGCCCTGGTGACCGTCCAGGGGTCTCAGCCACCCCAGGAGCGTCCTCCCTGCTCCCAGGTCTCACACGGCACAGTCCTGCTCGGCCCTGATGACCATCCAGGGGTCTCAGCCGCCCCAGGAGCGTCCTCTCTGCTCCCAGGTCTCACACGGCACAGTCCTGCCCGGCCCTGGTGACCGTCCAGGGGTCTCAGCCACCCCAGGGGCGTCCTCTCTGCTCCCAGGTCTCACACGGCACAGTCCTGCCCGGCCCTGATGACCGTCCAGGGGTCTCAGCCGCCCCAGGAGCGTCCTCTCTGCTCAGCACCACATGGGGTCCCGGCCTGACACCCCCGAGCAGGGACACCTGCCCAGCCTTCCTCCCAGGCAGGCGTCCTGGGGGAGGCTCCTCTGCCTGTGCCAGGCGGGCCCCAGTCTGCCAGCGTCGAGTAACGAGCCCCTGGGAGGAATTTCACCCACTGCACACGCAGCGACCCGCGTCCTGGAGGAGGGGAGGAGGAGGATGGGGCGGGGGCGGGGAAGAACGGACCCCTTTCCCTCACAAGCCCCACCCTGAACACAGACTGCGCAGGCTCAGTTCCCCGCTCTCTGCTGAGCCGCCGGCCTGGCCCGCCAGGTGCAGTCGCTCCGTTTACCCACCTGACCTTGCTCTCCCCAAGCTGAGTGACCGGGCACGCGCTCGCTCGCTCGCTCGCTCTCTCTCTCTGATTCTGTCCCATCCGTTCTGATGGACGCCCGGCCCCAGTAAACCTCGCCACCTTGCTGATGGCTGAGTTCTTTCCCACTTGAGGACAAGAACCCAACCCACCATTGCCGCTAACCGCTCGGCAGGGGAACCTCCTGCAGGCTGTGGCGCTGGCCCTGCGCCCTCCTGGCCCCCGGCCCTGCCACCCTCCCGGCTGCACCTCTTCCTGCCAGGATCTTCTTCCCCCAAATGGCCACTTGGCCTGCATCGCTCCCTGGCACTGAGGTTTCTGGAAAAATGGATTGAAAAGCATGGATTTATTTTGGTGCAAAACATTTTTTTTTCCAGAATGCTTGCACAGTGCACGCCATGAAACATGGTGCTTGGCCTTGCACTTCGTTCTCCTTTCCACAGACTTCTAGAAGCTTCCGGCAGAGGCAGGGAGTTGTGGCCACAGAGCCCACCGCCCTTCAGTGTGCAGCGGGTGTCTGGTCCTGCAGTCCAGGGTGGGGAGGGGGCAGGGGCGGGGGCAGCCCAGGCAGGAGGGGAAGCTGGGGGGTGGGGTAGGCGGGCTGGTTTGTCAGTCACTTGGCAAGGAGTCGACCAATTGGGCAGCTGGCGAGCGCATGCCCCGTCCTTACCCAAGCTTGAGGGGGGGGGTGGACGGCTGGGGCCAGGGCAGGTGCCTCTGTCTTCTTTGCGACAATTGATTATGCATTTGACAGGCACAGAGGGTCCCTCCCGGGCCAGGCCGAAGCTGGGAGCTGGGAACCCGCTCTGAGTCTCCCAGGTGGGCGGCAGGGACCCAGGACCGGAGCCGTCGCTACAGCCTCCCGGGTGCGCCTGAGCAGGTGGCCGTATTGGAAGTGGAGGCCCAGGTGCCCAGAAGCGGGGTGCGGGCATCCCAGCAGCGCCTGGCCCTCTGGGCCGCGTCCACCCCGGGGTGCCCCTTTCTGCCCGGGCAGTGGGTCTCATCCCCACGGCCCCGTGTTCCTGCTGGGCCCCCGGTGGCTGCCCTCCCCGGAGCGTTCAGGATGCAGCAGTCAGCCCCCCCGGCGCTCGCTGTCCGTCTCAGCCCCCCCGGCGCTCGCTGTCCGTCGTCTCAGCCCCCGGGTTCACGGAGTGGACCCCGTTTCTCTCAGTCTGCCCTTCCTGCGCCCCGTGCAGCCGCCCCCGGGCCTGGGCTCCGTTTCCACCGTGGCCACGCTGGCCTCTGTGGCAGACACTGCTGGCCGGTCTCGGCGTGGGCGGGGCTGCGCCCCTCTCCCCGGCCTGTCGCCGGCCCTGCCCGTGGGCTGTCCCGCTGTGCTCTGTGACTGCCTCTCCTGGACGGGCAGCAGAGGGGCACGGGTCAGCCACTCTCAGCTGAGCTCAGGGGTCCTGGGTCACAATAGGAGAGGTGGGCGAGACGGCGGGGAGAGGAGTGAGAGGGTCCCTGGCTGCCGGTCTGGAGGCTGGGGGATGGGGCAGTGCCTACTTGCCCACTCCCACCTGCGGGTTCTTCCAGGGATGAGGAACCCTGGGCGGGGAGTGGGGGCGTCCTTGGCGGCCAGCACCAGCGTCCCAGACTCCCCAGGGACCCACCCTGTGTCTCCTGTGTCACTCGCTGGGAGCCTGCAGCCCTGGCTCTGGCCCCGCCCCGTGCTTTGGGTTCTGACAATCAATCCGTTATTTTGTGTCTTTCTCACTGCAACACTTTTCCGTTTCTAAGCTCTTGGCTTTTGTGTTTAAATTTGTATTATCCATAGCTGCACCGTGTTTTGATAAGAATACTGGAGCCGTGTGAATTTTGTGTTTTAAATATTCATGGAGCTTTCGCTCTGCGATTCGTTGGCTGCACAGGGGGCCTCCTGGGTCCCATCACCCTGTTCCTCCCAGGATGCACCAGTCAGGGTTTGAGACCCTGCAGCAACGCTCCCAGGGTGCACCAGTGCAGAACAGCAACGCTCCCAGGATGCACCGGTGGGGGGGGAGACCCAACGCGCTCTGGAGTCAGCCCGATGCCGGCCCTGTGGGTCCTTTGTCCCGCCGCTTGGCTGCTGTCTTGGTTACCTGGCAATCGCGTCCTCAGCTTTATCACTGCCGAGCCGCTGGCTTTGTCGTTGATTCCATTGTGCGATATTCACGCTCCGGCCCGCTGCCGCGGGTTTCTTTTCCTGCAGCCTTCTTAATCTCCTCATTTTAAATCTGTGTTGGTTTCACGATGTCTCGCACGAGCAATAGCACAGGAACGCGCCCTGCCGCCTGCCGCGTGGGGAAGGGGCTCGTCTCGCCGCGCCCCACCGCCTTGCTCTCGCTGCTGGGAACCTGTTCTAGTCTGCATTTCCCACTCGGGTGCACAGATCTCTCATGATTTAGAAGGCAGGCGTCGTGTTTAAAAACCACCTTGTTTGACAGGCAGAGAGCGAGCCAGCCAGAGCTGGTGCCCTCCCTGCAGGCTCCGGCGCCCGGGGCTGGGCTGCAGCCCCCGCTGGGAGCCGGGAATCCCACGCAGGTCTCCCGTGGGAGGCGGGGGCCCGAGCACGGGGGGAGCCGTCTGCAGTGCCTGGATTCGCAGGAAGCTAGGATCCGGCCGGAGCCAGGCCTGGAGCCCGGGCTCTGCGGTGGAGCGTGGCGGTGCTCGCGGTGCCTGGAAGCAGCTGCTCCACTCGGACGTCACATCCCTGCTTCGGCGGCTCACCGCTTTCTCAGAGCCTTGAACTTGCATTTCTCTAACAATCAGGATCCGCCCGGTAATGTCTGATCCCTCGACGGAAAACAAAGAATTGCGAGCTCCCTTTCCTCTGTTAGTGCCTCAGAGCCTCCTACTGCTCGCTCCAGAGCTGTGAGTCATTTAAGGTACCTTTTAAAAGACATCTAATTTTGGGGCCATTGTTCTAATCTTACTTTAAACCTGTGTCAGCGGCCATCTTTCTCCCAGGAGCGGTCGGTGCAGCCGCCCCCTCCCCTCTGGTTTGCTGGTAAGCGGTGCCCTGGGCCTCTGCAGCTGCGTGATCCAGCGGCTTTTTAAAAAGATTTATTATTTTTATTTATTGGAAAGGCACAGTTAGAGAGAGAGGGAGAGACACACACACACACACACACAGAGAGACAGAGAGAGGTCTTCCATCCACCGGTCACTCTCCAAATGGCTGCAATGGCCAGAGCTGGGCCGATCCGAAGCCAGGAGCCAGGAGCTTCTCCCGGGTCTCCCACATGGGTACAGGGACCCAAGCACGTGGGCCATCTTCTGCTGCTTTCCCAGGCCACAGCAGAGAGCTGGATGGGAATTGGAGCAGCCGGGACTTGAACCGGTGCTCATATGGCACACGGCAGCCCTGAGCAGCGGCTTTTACAGAGGAGGTGGTGGGGTGTCGCCTGGCACTTTTGCAAGTGGGCTGAAGGCGCTGGGAACCGCGGTCCCTACGATCTCCCACGCCAGTCGTCTCTCAGTCTCCATGGAGACACCGCACAGCTGCATCTCCGTGCACTTGGAGAGCGTCGGCTTCACTCGCCTCTTGGGAGCATTCTAGAGCCCTGCCTTTCCTGCAGTGGAAATTTTCACCGCGATGTGATTCCCCCGGGCGACCTCAATTCTAGAGCCCAGGTGTTTTCTCAAATTGTATCTTCGGTGATCAGTTCTGCCCTGGCTCCCTCGGCGCCACCAGGAGCACCTGTGACTAAAATGCAAAGACGGAGAATCCTAAGTGTTGGCACGGCCGCGGAACACCTGCAGGAGCAGGCTGGGGCAGTCACGTTGGAGACCTTCGTGGTTGGAGCCAGGAACGTCCATGGCCCAGAAGTCCCACTCCTGGGCGTACACGCGAGAGACATGAACATGTATGTTCTCCAACCCCGGGTGTGGGGGAGTGACCGCAGCTCCTGCTGTGATGGCCCCAGCCGCCCGCCGCTGGTGCCAGAGGCCGGTGGCTCAGGGGTTCTCGACTTCATCAAGAAAGAACTCAGACGTGAGGCAGGGAGGGGTGGCCAGCGAGGGGGAGGGGTGGCCAGCGAGAGGGAGGGGCGGCCAGTGAGAGGGAGGGCTGGCCAGCAAGGGGAGGGGCGGCCAGCGAGAGGGAGGGGTGGTCAGTGATGGGGAGGGGCGGCCGGCGAGGGGGAGGGGTGGTCAGTGATGGGGAGAGGCGGTCAGTGAGGAGGAGGGGCGGCCAGCAAGGGGAGGGGCGGCTGGCGAGGGGGAGAGGTGGCCAGTGATGGGAGGGGCGGCCGGCGAGGGGGAGGGGCGGCCGGCGAGGGGGAGGGGCGGCGGCGAGGCAGCGATGTTCCATGTAGAGAAATCGCGAGGAGAGAACCTGACAGGCAGCAGCTGCCGCAGGAGGCGGCTGAGACGCTGTGTGCACCGAGACGGAGCGGATACGGACCCGGTGCAGCCGTCCCCACCTTCGTCCCCTTCTCCCTCTCTGGGGAATTGTGGGTAGGGGGTTTCTGGTGCAGAGTTCCTGAAAATCCTCCCAGGATGCACCAGTGCAGGTGACAGACCCCGCAGCGATCCTCCCAGGATGCACCAGTGCAGGTGACAGACCCCGCAGCAATCCTCCCAGGATGCACCAGTGCAGGGGACAGACCCCGCAGCCATCCTCCCAGGATGCACCAGTGCAGGTGGCAGATCCTGCAGCCATCCTCCCAGGATGCACCAGTGCAGGTGGCAGATCCCGCAGCCATCCTCCCAGGATGCACCAGTGCAGGGGACAGACCCCGCAGCCATCCTCCCAGGATGCACCAGTGCAGGGGACAGACCCCGCAGCCATCCTCCCAGGATGCACCAGTGCAGGGGACAGACCCCGCAGCCATCCTCCCAGGATGCACCAGTGCAGGGGACAGACCCCGCAGCAATCCTCCCAGGATGCACCAGCCAGAACAGCAATGGTCCCAGGATGCACCAGTGCAGGGGACAGACCCCGCAGCCATCCTCCCAGGATGCACCAGTGCAGGTGGCAGATCCCGCAGCCATCCTCCCAGGATGCACCAGTGCAGGGGACAGACCCCGCAGCCATCCTCCCAGGATGCACCAGTGCAGGGGACAGACCCCGCAGCCATCCTCCCAGGATGCACCAGTGCAGGGGACAGACCCCGCAGCCATCCTCCCAGGATGCACCAGTGCAGGTGACAGACCCCGCAGCAATCCTCCCAGGATGCACCAGTGCAGGTGACAGACCCCGCCCCAATCCTCCCAGGATGCACCAGTGCAGGGGACAGACCCCGCAGCAATCCTCCCAGGATGCACCAGCCAGAACAGCAATGGTCCCAGGATGCACCAGTGCAGGGGACAGACCCCGCAGCCCCTTGGTGCAGGGCAGGGGCTTCGCGCTGCCCCGGGAGAGGGTGGACCCCTCGGCAGGTTGCAGGGCGCGAGCTGTGCGTGCAGCTGGAACTGCTGCTGCGCGCTCGGGGCTGTCTGCGTGTCCTGGACAGTTCCCTTTGTCTCCGTTTCTTCAGCCCCCCCCCCCCCCCAGGCTCCTGTCTCTCTCGCTGCCTTGACACCCGACCTGTGGGGTAAGCCTTGCTGATGGGCATGGGTGGACCACGCCGCGCTCAGCGCGTGGCCCCAGGTCAGACGCCTGGACGGAGGCGTGGCCTCCCCTCATCACAAGGAGGTGACCACAGACCCCGCTGAGGTGAGGCCTGGGCCCCGAGGTCGCGACTTCCCAGCTGAACCCACCCTGCAGAGGCCTCTGACCTCTGACCTCTGGGTGGTGGTGGCCCAGCAGTGACCCATAAAGATCACCCTGCCGTTGTCAAGGTGCCGGGAAGGTGCTCCCACCCAGGAAGGTGCTGGCCGCTTCGGGTCCCTGTGTCCCCGCCCTGCCGGGCCCCCACCTGTGCTCCTAAGCTGGCGGGTTTGGGTGCTCTTGGTGCTCCCCCGCCCACACTGCTGCCCACTTCTGACTGGTGGCTCTGCGGGGGCCAGCGTCCCCTCTGACCGTGCCCCACCTGCAGCAGGGTGCCGGCATGGCAGAGAGGGAGAGAGGGAGAGAGAGAGAGAGAGAGAGAGAGAGAGAGAGATCTTCCATCCTCTGTTTCACTCCCCAGATGGTTGTAATGGCCAGGGCTGGGCCAGGTCAAAGCCATGAGCCAGGAGCTTCTTCCAGGTCTCCCACGTGGGTGCAGGGGCCCAAGCACTTGGGCCGTCTTCCACTGCTTTCCCAGGTGCATTAGCAGGGAGCTGGATCAGAAGAGGAGCAGCCGGGACTCGAACTGGCGCTCACATGGATCAGGATCCCCCACACTCAGAGGAGGCCCCTGCCAGGGCTGAGCGCAGGTGTGGCCGCCCTGGGGCAGGGGGTGGTCCTGCCTCTCCTCGCCCCGGGCTGGGCCCTCTGGCCGCCCTCAGCCTCCTGGCGCTGGTCCCCGGGCGGTCTGGAGGTCCTTGGGGCCGGCCAGTGGGGCTGGGGGTCTGTGGGCTCCTCAGACAGAGGCAGAATGTTCTTCAGGGGCAGGCACCTCCCCCGTGACAGCTTCTGTGCTGCACCTGTGACCTTGTGGCTTAAATCTCACCTCCAGGGTGGGGACACGCTTTCACCCAGAGCCGGCCGGGGACGGGGCTGAGCCCTGGGGAGATGCGCTATCTCCACGAGCCCCGGGCCAGTGAACACACAGCGTGTGAACCCAGCCGTCCAAGGGGCGCCCCACAGAGTGACCCAGAGAGCAGAAGCAAGGCCTTAGACACCCGGGCCTTCCTCCAAGCCAGCGCCCGCTCGGCCACCTGCTCTCCTCCGGCGCCAGACGCCTGCTCTGTCGCCTGCCAATCAAATCAAAGTTTTCTGTCAAGCAGAAGCGGCTGCCTCTTTGCAAAGGTTTCCCGGCTTTTTATATTTTCTACTCTGGGCTGAGGGGAAGAACCCAGGAGACGCGCTCCTGAGCCGCCCTCCGCTCGGGACCGGCAGCAGCACTGGGCCGACGGCGCCGGGAGAGGAGAGAGGTGAGCGGCCGAGGGCTTCCATCACCCGGAATCTTCCAAGCCGGGAGCTTCCCCATCCGTTCGCCCAGACCAAGCCCCGCCTCCTGCTCCTGCTGGGGCGCCCGCCGCCGCCCGCCGCTGGTGCCCGGCCCCTGGGACGCCACCCGCGGTGACACGCGCCCTCGGGGACAGCTGCTGCTGTCGCTGTCGCTGTTGCGTGAATCACGGCTCCCAAGGCACACGCTTGCCAGTTTTCTCACCAGCTGGTATTTTTAAAGCGCCGTCTCTGAGGCCTCTTGTTACTAGAACTTTCTCCCATGTGTGGACAGGGCTGGAGTTAAAACGGCTGGCCTGCCTCAGAGCTGGGCACAGGCAGACTGGACAGAGCCCAGGCAGGCGGTGGGGGCCCGGCCGTCCCAGTGCCCGTGAGTGGTGGGCCCACGGCGCTGCCCACCAGCCCTGGAGGCTCCAGGCTCCACCACTCCTGGCTGCCCGATTTTTATTTAGACATTTTAAAAGTCAGAGGGGGTGGGGAGAGAGGGAGGGAGAGGGAGGGGGAGGGGAGCACTCCCATCCTGATGCTCTCCTCAGAGCCCGCAAACCCAGGGCTGGGCCAGGCTGAAGCCAGCAGCCAGGCACTCCATCCACCTGCCCTGGCGCCCGGTTCTCACACACACACTCCTGTGCCTGGCTGCTTCTTTTTCTTTAAGATTTTATTTCTTTATTTGAGAGAGAGAGAGAGAGGTGTCTTCCATCTGCTGGTTCACCCCAGATGGTCACAATGGCCGGGGCTGGGCTGGGCTGAAGCCAGGAGCCAGGAGCTTCTTCCCGGTCTCCCACATGGGTGCAGGGGTCCAAGCACCTGGGCCGTCCTCCATGGCTTTCCCAGGCCACAGCAGGAAGCTGGATCAGAAGAGGAGCCGCTGGGACTCGAACCTGTGCCCTGGGATGCCGGCACGGCAGGTGGAGGCTTAGCTCACTGTGCCACAGCGCCAGCCCTCGCTGCTTTCTTAAGGGTGAAAAGAAACTCTTCTGTTCAGGAATCACTCCTGGAGGGGAGGCCCAGGCCTCCAACGGCCCGGCGGCCCGGGGACGCTGGTACCGGGGGCCGCACCAAACCATCAGCCAGGGAGAGGGACTGCAGTTTGCCAAGTGCCGGCCGGGGACGAGGTGGGACCGTATGGAACCTCAGCGCCCGAGGAGGATGGCTTTGTCCCGAGGCCGCTTCAGAGGGTTGCTGGGAAAATGGAAAATCCTAGACAGGAGCTTGTTGGGGGGGGGGGGGGGGGCTTCCCTGGGAATGCGCGTTCACCACGAGTCACAAAACCTGGCTTTTTTGCACCAGAATGCGTTGCTGTCCCCAAATAAACCCATATTTGTAATTCCCTTTTCCTGCCGACCTTTCGAGTCGTCTCGGGGAAGCACGTGCGGGGGCCCTGGAGGAGCAGCCGGGCCCGGGCCACAGGCAGGGAGGCCGGGGCAGAAGCACCCCCAGCCCTGTGTGGCCCGGGCCGAGCCCGCCAGCCGACGCCCGACACCTGCTGTCCTCTGTCGCTCGGGTCTCGGCCTCTTTTCCACAAGGACGTTGGCTCCCGAGACGGCGGCGTCTGCCCGCCCTGGCTGTGCCCTGGGCTCGCTGGGCAGCCCAACGCCGCGCTCCAGGCGCTGCCTCCAGGTGGCCCCGAGGTTTGCGGAGCCTGTGCTGCCCGGGCCCCCGGCTTCAGTGCCTGGGAGGGGAGCCGTTTTGCTTTGCCCCCAGGCCCTGCAGCTGGTGATGCTTCCTATGTACTCCCCTCTCCTCCAAGAGCCCCCGCTGCCCGCGGCCCCTCGGCCGGCCCTGTGCCCGCTGCCGCTCCTCTCCCACTCCGGTTTCGTTTCCCTCCAGCCGTCTTTGCTGAGCCCCCAGAAGCCGCGGCCTGCCCTGGGCTCCTGATGGTGGGGCTGTGGGCAGGACGCCCGCCGGGCTCGCATAGGCCCCTGTCTGCCCCGCCCCAGCCGCACCCTGCTGTGTCCCCTCTCCTGAAGCCTCGGCTGAGACACAGGGCCCCTCGCCATTCCGTCCCCTCGAGGGCCACGGCCGCCATGGTGACCGTCCGAGCCCCTGCCCCCCGCCAGGAGCTCTGGCCTGTCCCGCAAGGCTCTCCCCGAGGGTAGGCCCGCCCCGGCTCCGTCCTCGGTGCGCTCGTCCACTTTGAGGACCTCTGGGCTGGAGGAGAGAGCAGGGCTGTGCTGGGCGGGGCAGCCCTGGGCAGCTGGTGGGAAGGCCGGCCGCCGTGGTCCCGGGGGCTGCTCACCGCGCTGTCCACAGCCTCGGCGCCCTGCAGGCCGATCCCGCATGGCCGGCTCATCCCTGCCCCTGGGAGCCCCGAGATGGGGGACATGGGATCGAGGTCCTTTTTATTTAATTAATTAACTTATTTTGAAGAATTAATCTACTTATTCTAACGGCGGAGTTACAGAGACAGGGACAGAGACAGAGACAGAGAGATCTTCCGTCTGCTGGTTCACTCCCCAGACCGCTGGATGGCCAGGGCTGGGCCAGGCCGAAGCCAGGAGCCAGGAGCTTCCTCCAGGTCTCCCATGTGGGTGCAGGGACCCAAAGACTTGGGCCGTCCTCCACTGCTTTCCCAGGCCACAGCAGAGAGCTGGATGGGAAGTGGGGCAGCCGGGTCTCGAACCGGCGCCCATATGGGATGCTGGCACTACAGGCCAGGGCGTTAACCCACTATGCCACAGTGCCGACCTCCTCACCTGAGCTGCCCCCCAACCTGAGCTGCCCCCTCACCTGAGCTGCCCCCCAACCTGAGCTGCCCCCCAACCTGAGCTGCTCCCCTCACCTGAGCTGCCCCCCTCACCTGGGCTGCCCCCCCAACCTGGGCTGCCCCCTCCTCACCTGGCCTCCCCCCCGCAACTGCTCTCAGCAGGGGGCATCTGCCACTTCACCCATGGCCTTGCCCTGTGCAGTCTGTGGCCGGCAGGGTGGAGCCCGTCCACTGGTGCAGGCGGGCAGGGTCCTCCAGGGCAGCCTGGTCCCAGCCCTGGCAGGCGCCCCCGTGCCATCTGTGTTTAGCTGGAGAGCAAGGGTGGACCCGCCCCCGCCCCTGCCTCGCCCCCGCCTCGCCCCCGTCCCCGCCCCCGCCCCCGCCTCGCCCCTGCCCCCGCTCCCGCCCCCGCCTCGCCCCCCCCGCCTCGCCCCCGCCTAGCCCCCGCCTCGCCCCCGCCCCCGCCCCCGCCCCCACCCTCCACACCTCCGGACCTGTCCAGCAAAGGCCCCAGGGCCTGCTGGGCTCCTCCCAGACACAGGTCCTGCAGCCCCGAGGGCTTTGTCCTGGGGCTGGCGGTGACAGAGGCAGAGCCCCGGGGGACAGCGGGAGGACATCTGTCTGGGGGTAGCAGGCTGGGGCCACCCAGGGGGGCCCCCCTCCGTAGGAGTGGGCTGGGGAGGGGCCCGTGGCAGCCCTGGGAAGAAGGCCCTATGGGCCCCCGCACGGGGCTCCCTACTCTCCAGGGCCGGGACCCAGGCTCTCACAGCTGCTGGGCTCCGCACCTGGACCTGAGGTCCGGCCCGGCCAGGGCCAGCAGTGCGGGTGGTGGGGCAGAGCCTGTCTGAGGGAGGTTGCCTGCAGGGCCCTGAGCTCCAGCCCCCCGCCCCCGCCCCCTGCGGGCCTTATGGCTCTGGGGGGTGGCTGGACCCCAGATCCAACCTGCAACCCCGAGCCTCGGCCAGGGGTGTCCTTGCCTGGTGGAAGGAACGAGGCTGTGCTCCTGCAGGGGGCAGATGTCCCCTGGGCACGAGGCCCACTGTCCACCAGGGGGACCGCCCGAGGTGGCCGCACACACCACCCCTGACTGCGAGCCGTGCGGGGGGCCGACGGTGACTCACCCCCCACCCTGGGGAGAGACGGAGGCAGGGAAGGAGGTCCGCGTTTCCTTCGCACGGCGCCTGGTTCGGACGTGCTCTGTGGCACTGTACCTCAGAGCCGGCTCCCCAGGGAGCAGTCCCCCGGGAGGGCGCCCGGCCTCAGGGAGGAACCAGAGCGGCCGCGAGGTTTGCACTCAAGGCTTCTGCTCTCTGTCCAGGCTGCAGGTGAGTAGGTGGGAGGGGCAGCCCAGGCTCAGAGCGTGAAGAGGACGGAATCCTCCATGAGGATGGCCCGGAGGGCGGGCGCCTTCTGTGCCTCACCCTAGTCCCCGCTCTTTCCTATGTCTTCCTCATCAGTCCTCTCTCCATCCACCCATCCATCCACCCACTATTCCATTAAATCAGTCATCATCCATCCATCCACCCACCCACCCACCTATCCATCCACCCACCCACCCACCCACCCGTCCATCCACCCACCCACCCATCCGCCCATAGGTCCATCCTCCCACCTACCCATCCATCCATCCACCCGTCCATCCACCCACCCATCCGCCCACCCGTCCATCCACCCATCCACCCACCCACCCGTCCATCCACCCACCTACCCATCCTCCCATCCACCCACCCACCCATCCGTCCATCCATCCATCTATCCATCCACCCACCCACCCACCCACCCACCCATCCATCCATCCACCCATCCGCCCACCTGTCCATCTGAGCAGCAGACACTTCATCGGCGCCGACCACAAGCCGGCTCTGGGGCTTGCACAGGATATTGCAAGAGAGGCGCTCCCACCGCTTGTGCCGAGCAGGGGCTGTTGGATGCTTGGGAGCAGGTGCCTGCCCCCAGCTCTCCGGGTTCCCGTCCAGAGAGCCGAGCGCAGCTCTGCGAGGAGAAGCATGACGAGAGCGTCAGGCAGGGCTGTGCCCGCTCTCAGGGAGGTGGCTCTGAGGGGACGACGCTGACGCCTGGGAAGTCACCCACCGCCCACTGGCCGGGGACTCACTCGAACCCGCGTGGAGGGCATGGCGGGGTCTGTGTGAACAGGGTCCCCTCTGGTCACCTCTCCACACACAGCTCGGCCCGGGCGCGGCTCAGGGCTGGCACCGAGACTGCCAGGGGCTGCCTCGGGGGTGGTCCCAAGGGCCCCAGGGGCAGGCTGGCATCCAGCGGCTCATTCGTCCGGAACCCTCGCTGTCCTTAGTCATTGCAAAAACCCGACCAATCAGAAAAACTACAACGGGATGGAAAGCACACAACCCCAGGTGTCCCTGGGAGCCCAGCCCCTCCCCCACACTCTGGGCACATTTTTGGGTCCCCGCCCGGGCACCCCGCCTGTCGGACACCTGTCCTCTTTGCTTCCTGTTTGCCCTGCGGCTGCCCGGAGTGGGGGCCCCTGGACTCTCCGAAGCCCCTCTTAGCTCAGCGGCTCTCTCCTTGCCTGCGCCCGCCTGGCCATTTGTGGTTGGCCCTCACCTCCGGGCCTTCTTGTCCCTTGCTCCCTGTAGGGGTCCCTGGGGGCACAGGAGGCCCCCAGCACCTCCCCTGGGCGGCCGTGGCTGAAGACGCTGTGGCTTTTCCTTCCCGTGGCTGATGGCGGGTGGGGGCGGGGGACACTGTCGGCCATGTGCCTGGTTCTCAGTGTTTCCATTTGGGTCCTCTGGAGCTCCCTGTCAGTGGCGTCTGTGGATGGCTCTGCCCTTTGAGCCTGGGCTCCGAGAGGTGACATGAGTGGCACCTGTCACCATGGCTCCTGCCCATGGCTCCCGCCCACAGCCACGCCCTGGCTGCTCTTGTCCTTGTCTTCGCCAGAGCCCCACGCGGGGCTGCAGAGCTGTGTCTGGGCCCAGGCAGGGGGGGTCTGGGGGTCTGCCCGAGTCCCGGCCCCTGGGCAGTGCTCGCGGTGGGTGTGGTGGACGACGGCCATGCTCAGAGCTGCCCCGTGTGCGGGACACCCTGGGGGAGGCCCAGCTGCCACCCGGCCCTGCCCCCGGAGGCCCTGGGCCCTGGGCAGCCAACAGCCAATTCATCGAAGACTCCACCACGCCTCTGGCCTGCTGGTGTCACCTCCTCTTCATTTATTGCCAAAAACAGGGAGGCCCGTGGCCCCAGGCCCTGCGCCAGCCTCTCTCCCCTGCCCCGCAGAGCCAGGAGCCTGCTGAAGACAAATGGCCCACAACACCCCGGGACGGGGCGGGGCGAGCGGGGGCCCCCTGCGCAGAGCGGAGCGCCCCCTTGTCGGCCCCTCGGCACCCACTCCACAGAGGCGCAGGGGGCTTCCTCGCAGTCTTGCGCCACGCTGGGGTCTGAGTGACGAGGGGCCAGGGCCCCCCTCCTGCCTGTCACTCATGGCGGGGTAGGGAAGAGCTTCCTGGAGTGGCTCTGAGCTGGCGACCTCTGACCCGACTCTGGGGAGCCATCCTGGGCCTCGCCAACTGTGTTTTCTTCTCCAAAGTTCTTAAAAATAACGCAGCCCTGGTTCAGTCTGACTACCAAGTGTGCACAGCCCGGCTCTCCCCGGGGCAACGCATCGCCAGCTCCCAGCTGGTGAGGAGGAGCTGCAGCTCGGAACCGGGTGCGTCAGGGCCCACGCAGGGGAGGACAGGGCCGCCTCAGCGCGGGCGCACATGCACACTCACACACGCACACACCGTGTGTACACGCATGCACGAGCACATGTGAACGCGTGTGCACACGTCCATGACGAGCACACTGAACACAGGTGCATGCACACATACACACACACGCAAACACGCATGCATGAGCACATGTGAACGCGTGCACACACGTCCATGACGAGCACACTGAACACAGGTGCACACACACATACGCACACACGCGAACACGCATGCACGAGCACATGTGAATGCGTGCACACACGTCCATGACGAGCACACTGAACACAGGTGCACACACACATACGCACACACGCGAACACACATGCACGAGCACATGTGAATGCGTGCGCACACGTCCATGACGAGCACACTGAACACACGCGCACGCACACACACACACACACGTCCATGATGAGCACACCGAACACACGTGACCACACATGCACGAGCACATGTGAACACGTGCACACACATCCATGATGAGCACACATGAACACAGGTGCGCACACACATGCACCACAGCCTGCACGCGGGAAGACAGGGCTGCCTCAGCTCGGGGCGTGTGCCTGTGGGGCTCACACGCAGATGCACGCACACGCATGTGCGCACACATGCACTAGCACACATGTGAACACACACATGCACACAGGTAATGCTGCAGAACTGCAGCCCAGCCTCTCGCCCAGGCCCACCTCAGGGCACAGCTTCTCTCCTGCCAGGTCTCTGGGCTGCACCGATGCCCTCGGGGCCCCGGCAGCCACGCGACCCATGGAGCTCTCGTGCGGTGTGCATCGGTGCTCAGGGGCGGGTCTTGTTGCCGGCGCAGCTGGGTGTGAGGCTGTGCGTGGTTGTGCACACGCCGGGGCTGCATCCTGGCACTGAGCTTACTCCTGGCTGCCCTGCGTCACCAGCTCTGACCAACAGCCCCACCTCTGACCGACACCTCCTGCTCTGACCGACACCCCCGGCTCTGCCTTGGCGTCTCTTCCCCAGCGGTTCTGTTTGCTCCTCAGCTGGCTGCAGCCCTCGGTCTGGAACAAGGAGGATACAGGCCCACCGTGAGGGCGGGCGGACCCGTTGTCCACAGCTCTGCGACG
The DNA here is from genome assembly GCF_033115175.1 of Lepus europaeus. Classification (NCBI taxonomy): domain Eukaryota; kingdom Metazoa; phylum Chordata; class Mammalia; order Lagomorpha; family Leporidae; genus Lepus; species Lepus europaeus. The sequence continues at coordinate 89,486,018 of NC_084842.1, read as the reverse complement.
CCTTGGCTGAGGGTCTGCCAGCCAGAAGGCCTCTCGGGCCCCGTCTGGGCGGGGCGCACCGCTGCACCCTGGCCTCCCTCTGCACTCCTGGGAGGAACGTGGTAATTAGTGCACACACACGTTAACCCCCCCAAAGGTGTCGTGTAGTATGGCAATGTGTCGAGTTGTTTGCTTGTTTGGTGGACGCTCCTGGGGCCTGGGTTCAGTCTTGCTCCCCAGAAGCTGTGAGCTCAACGCAGTGAGCGCTCAGGAGGGTGGCCGAGCCTCCCGCACGGCCACGGCCACTCTGCTGTTTGTGACTGCCGAGGGCTCCGGCTCCAGCACTCCTACGGCTCCGGCTCCGATGCTCCTACGGCTCTGGCTCCAGCTCTGGCTCCAGCTCTGGCTCCGGCTCCGGCTCCAGCTCTGGTGCTCCTATAGCTCTGGCTCCGGCTCCAGCTCTGGCTCCAGCTCTGGTGCTCCTATGGCTCCAGCTCCAGCCCAGGCTCCGGCTCTGGTGCTCCTACGGCTCTGGCTCCAGCTCCAGCTCCAGCTCTGGCTCTGGCTCTGGCTCCGGTGCTCCTATGGCTCCAGCTCCAGCCCTGGCTCCAGCTCTGATGCTCCTATGGCTCTGGCTCCGGCTCCAGCTCTGGCTCCGGCTCCGGCACTCCTATGGCTCTGGCTCTGATGCTCCTATGGCTCTGGCTCCGGCTCCAGGTCTGGCTCCGGCTCTGGTGCTCCTATGGCTCCAGCTCTAGCCCAGGCTCCGGCTCTGGTGCTCCTATGGCTCCAGCTCCAGCCCAGGCTCCGGCTCTGGTGCTCCTACGGCTCTGGCTCCAGCTCCAGCTCCGGCTCTGGCTCCAGTGCTCCTATGGCTCCAGCTCCAGCCCTGGCTCCAGCTCTGGTGCTCCTACGGCTCCAGCTCCAGCTCCAGCTCCAGCTCCGGCTCCGGCTCTGGCTCCGGTGCTCCTATGGCTCCAGCTCCAGCCCAGGCCCTGTCCTCCTCCTGCCCCTCCCCTTTCTCTGTCTGCTTTTCATCTTCAGCGATTTTTCCAGACACAATGTGGCACTTCGCTCGGTCTTTCTCTCTGTGCCTCCTCTCCCTCGTCCCGGGCATCTGTTCCTGTGCCGGAGCCCCCTGTCGCACAGGGGCTGGGGCTGGGGCCTCCGCAGGGACCGGGGCCTCCACTGTGTCCCAAGCACGTCCTGCCTGGGACAGGTGAGTGTTACTGTGGGCAGGAGGCAGCCTGGGGCTCAGGGCCGACAGAAGGGATGGCTGCCCAGGGAGGGACTGGTCATCACCCCGGGTGAGGGCTCCCAGTGCCGCCGGGAGTGGACAAGTGGCCGAGGCTGGGCCTTGGCAGGTCTGAGGCCTGCCATGGCTTTTAGACGCTCACAGCGGTGTGGCCCTGGACAGCAGGTGGCAGGCAGAGGGCTCCCCTGCGGTGGTTTCTAGCTGATACAACCCCAGAGGCAGCCAAGAACAGCCCCCCGCCGGCCCAGCCGCCCAACCCCCCCCCCCCCCCCCCGTGTCCCAGCTGCGACTCCAAGTGGCCTGGGCTCAGGAGGCTGCTGTGGCTGGCGGGGGCGGCGGCACCCACGCAGCCGGGGCACAGCAGCCCAGCCACCTCCAGGCGCAGTGGCCGCGGCTCTGTCCCCAACCCTGCTGTGACCTCCATCTGCTTGAGCTCGCCGGGGGAGGCCACAGGCCCTGTGTGCAGTGGACAAGGGCAGAGTCATGGGAGACCACGCCTCCCGGGGCTAGCAGCGTGGCGCCCACACCTGGGCCCTGGGAGCAACCCCGAAGCGTGAGGACCTCTCAGTTGCCTCCCTGTCATCGCAGTGGGGGAGGTGAAGGCCGTGTGTGTGCACACGTGTGTTCGTGTGCGTGTGCGTGTGTGTGAGCGAGCGCCGGCCCTGGCCCCCCGCCCAGGCAGCAGGCTCCCCAGTGCCTCAGTGGCTGGAGCTGGTTTCCTGCTCTGGTGTGGGAGGGGGCAGGACCAACCCACAGGGCCTCTGGGAGACAGGAGAGGAGGAAGGGGGGACCGGCTGGGACCCGGGAGGGTGGCTGAGGCGGCGGCAGCTCGTGACACAGCAACTGCGGTGAAGTCGTGCTGGGCTGGGCAGTCAGCGTGAGGCCCGAGCCAGCCCCGAGCTGGTGACAGGGCAGGGCCGGGCCCCCAGAGTGGGGAGGGGTTCGTGGAAGGGAGGGGAGGGGGCTCCTCGAAACTGTGCTGGTTGAGAGGTGCCCAGGCCTTTGGGGCGGGACAAGCAAGTGTCACGCACAGCGTGCAGTCCAGTCGGAGGCAGGTGTGCCGAGGCCACCGTCGGGCTGCTTCTCCCAGGTGTGCAGCCCTCAGGGTGTGCACCTGAAACCCCCAGTGGCCTCGTGGTGACGCCCGGGTTGGGGGAGCGCAGGAGCCACAGACATTAACGAAGTGGGGATGTCACGCCCGGGGTGGGGGTGCACCACGCTCATCGAAGCCCAGGCTGACTGGGTGCAGGTGCAAGACGGACCGTGGCGGCCGTGTAAGGACCGAAGGCTGGGTCAGGCTCATCAGGCAGGGCTGGCGGGAGGGGCTGGGAGTGCGGCTTCCTCCCTGGGCGCGGGGTGGGACCCATGGCCACGCGCTCTCAGGGAATTGGAGGAAAGAACAATTTCTCCCCAAACCAAAGTGAACAAGTGCAGAACCAAAAGCCCAGAGGAGCTGACTGGACGCCAAGGGTGACCAGGCCCCGGCTGCCCCGCCCTGGACACCCCCTCACTTTTCCCCTGGGTCCTCCACAGTGGGCCCCCAGCCCTGCCCCTCCTCCACCCTCATGGCGTGAGCTCAGAGGTGCTCCCTGCTTGTGGAGCCAGCGGCCAGGGTGTGATGAGGGCAGGGACGTCCCAGGCCCCTGGAATGACAGCCCCGCTGGGGGCTCCCCGGCCCCACTGTGCCTAGTGGAGGCCGGCTGGGAGGGAGCTGAGGACCAGGTCCGGGCCTTGGGGGCTTTCTCCAGACAGCCCTGGGAGCCGCGGGCCAGATGCGCCGGGCTGGCATGCCAGGACCTCGCTGTGGCTGCACGCTTGGTGCCCAGGGATCTGATTTCAATATCATTACCGAGAAGTCCAGCTCTCCGGTAAGCATTAGTTATTCCCCGGGAACAAGGGCCTGAGTGAAGGAAAATGGCTCAGCTCTGCTGACTGCCAGCTCCGGGGGCGGTGGGGGGGGGGCAGGGAGCTGGGAGCAGGCGGAGCTTCCTGTGGACGGGCCTTGAGAGCAGAGCCCTGGGCAGCAGGCCGCAGGGGATGCTGGCCGCCTCCGAACATCTCAAAGAGGAAAAGGGGAAAGTCAAATCGCAGTCAGCGAGGTTGTTGGGAGGGACAGGGCTGGGGCAGGCTGCAGGCCACTCAGGTCTCCAGACCGCAGGCAGCCAGGCAGTGTGCTTGTCACCCAGCCCCCCCCTTCCACCATCCGTCTGTCATCCACCTGTCCATGGTCCAACCCCCGCCTGCCCAGCCATCTGCCCAGCCATCATCTATCCACCCAGCCATCAATCCGTCATCCATCCACCCGTCCATCATCCACCCGTCCATCATCCATCACTCGTCCATCCACCTGTCCACCGTCCGCCCATCCATCATCCATCATCCACCCATCACCAACCCATCACCCACCCATCCATCCACCTGTCCATCCGTCCACCTATCCATCCACCCACCGTCCACCCGTCCATCATCCATCATCCACCCATCACCCACCCATCCATCCACCTGTCCACTTGTCCATCATCCACCCATCACCTGTCCATCACTCGTCCATCCACCTGTCCACCGTCCACCCGTCCATCATCCATCACCCACCCATCACCCACCATCATCCATCCATCCAACCATCAGTCTACTCATCCATCCACCCGTCCATCGTCCACCTGTCCATCATCCATCACCAACCCATCACCCATCCATCCATCCACCTGTCCATCCATCCACCTATCCATCCACCCACCGTCCACCCGTCCATCATCCATCATCCACCCATCACCAACCCATCACCCACCCATCCATCCACCTGTCCATCCGTCCACCTGTCCATCCACCCATCGTCCACCCGTCCATCATCCACCATCCACCCATCATCCATCCATCATCCACCTGTCCACTTGTCCATCATCCACCCATCACCCGTCCATCCGTCCACCTGTCCATCCACCCATCATCCACCCATCACCCACCCATCCGTCCACCTGTCCATCCGTCCACCTGTCCATCCACCCATCGTCCACCCGTCCATCATCCACCATCCACCCATCATCCATCCATCATCCACCTGTCCACCTGTCCACCGTCCACCCATCCATCCATTTACCCTTCTTTCGCTCCCTCTCCTTCTTCCTCCCACCCCACGCCCCGTCCACCCGTGGACTCCATGCACGCCCTGCATGTGCAGCCATGCCGGTGCTCAGCACACAGAGGGGGCGCGTCTCGCCTCCGGCTGCCTGGAGCGGCTGCTGTGGGAGAGACAGAGGGACGGCGGTTTTCCGAAGGGCGGGGCAGTCCCAGAGCTGCAGGAGCACAGGGCGGGTGCTCAGCCCAGCAGGGAGGTGGCCAGGGGGTCCTGCGGGCAGCGCAGCCGGCGGTGGGAGAAGGGAGGGTCGGCAGCGAGCGCCAGGAGCAGAGGAGCAGAGGCCCGGCCGCTCTGGGCTGCCGAGCGCAGGAGCCCGAGCCCCTGTGTTCCCCGGGCAGCAGGAACAGCGCGGACAGAGGCGAGCGGTCCAGCTAGGGGCCTCCATTCCCTGGACTGGGAGCCCCGAGGGCAGCATGTCGGGAGAGAGGCCAGGACCTGGGGCTCAGAGGCCACAGCAGGTGGCAGATTCCTGAGCCCGACCCCAGGGAAAAGCCCCTCTGGCCACCCCGCAGTGGACATGGCTCACGGCCTGCGCTAGGCAAGGGTCAGGGCTTGGGACTGAAGCCCAGAGGAGGCACTGTTGGGGGAGGGGACACTGGGGGAGGGGACACTGGGGGAGGGGACGTTGGTAGGAGGGGACAGTGGGGGGAGGGAACACTGGGGGAGGGGACGTTGGGGGAGGGGACAGTGGGGGGAGGGAACACTGGGGGGACATTGGGGGAAAGGGACACTGCGGGGAGGGATGTTGGGGAGAGGGGACATTAGCAGGAGGGGACATTGGCAGGAGGGGACGTTGGTGGGAGGGGACACTGGGGGGAGGGGACACTGGGGGGAGGGGACACTGGGGGAGGGGACGTTGGCAGGAGGGGACACTGGGGGAGGGTGCCTGTGGCTCCAGGGCACTCCCATCACACAGAGGTGGGCTCCACCCTCGCCATGGAACTCTGCGAGTCTGGGCTGGAGGAAGACCCCTCCTCCCTTCCTGGCCATAAGACGAGAGGCAGGGAGGGACTGTGGCCTGGTCAGAGGCCGTCGGCCGGGTCGGGGGAGACTGAGCAGCGTGGGGCCTTTGCTACCGGGGCACCAAGCTCTCTTGCGGCAGAGGTTCCTGCCCGGGTGCAGCCGGCCTCTGTGCAGGTCCTGACCCGAGTGGAGAGTGGGCTGGTGGACGCTCAGGCCCTACCCAGGCTTCTGGGCTCCAGGTCTGGAGGGGAGGGGTCTGCGCGGGCCCCGGCTGTGTCGCCGGCACCTGGGAATGCACAGGACGGGAAAGGCCAGGCTGCACGGCCCCGCTCCACCCTCTCCGCGTCCGCCTGTGGGGGCTGCCGGGGGCGGGGCCACAGTCTCTGCTGCAGGGCTCCCGGCCTTGACCCCGGCTGGCCGCCTGTCTTCCTCGGCCGCTGGACTGGGGTGCACATGACCGCGGCAGCTCGGAGCCCCAGCCTCAGGCGGACCCTGCCTCTGCCGTGTGCTCAGCGGGTGGCCTGCGGAGCTGAAGCTGCCGGTCACCCCGGGGACAAAACTCCAGCACCTCAGGCCTGCAGCTGAGAGCCCAAGCAGGCGGGAGCCCCGGCTGAGCCTTTGAAGCCCGGCGGCTCCCGCAGCAGGCACTGCCTGATGGGGGGGGGGGGGGGGCGGAGGGCGAGGGAGAAATCCTTTCCGTGCGATGCTTTTCCTCGCCCGGATTTCCTGGAGCCTGGTGCTCCCCACTCTCTTGGGTCTGGGAGTCGCTCCAGCCCCGGCCCCGCGGGAACCTGCCTGTAGACCAAGCCGGTGCTGCCCGCGTGTGGAGCCCGGTGTGAGGGGCACGAGCGTGTGCCAGGCGGGGCCGGCGTTGTGACGTCGACCTTGACTCGGCCTGGCCCCTGCGCCTCCACCTGCCCTGGGTCGGGGGTCCAGGCGGTCCTGACCTGCGCCTGGAGACCACCAGGGCCCCCCCCCCCCCCCGCTGGGCCCCCCTGCTCCAGCCTCCCCTGTCACTGCAGGCCATCCACGGTCTGCTCCTCGCGCCCCGAGCCCCCAGGGTCTTCCTGGTCGGCCTCTCCCACACACCCTCTCCTGCAGACCCCGCACAGCTCCGGGGCCGGTGCAGCTTCACGGCCCGAGTGCTCTGTGCACCGGCCCCGCAGAGCCCGGAGCCTCTGCCAGTCATCGGCTCTGCTCTCAGCAGCCCTGTGCGGCCAGCACCCGCGCCAGCTTCCGTCCGCGGGGACCGAGCCTTGGCAGGGGCTCGGCGCCAAGAGATGAGCTGGGCTGCAGCCACCGGCCTGGGGCTGTTGATCCGTCACCTGCGGCCGGCGCTGGGTTGAGGCTTGGGTAACACGTGCAGGAAAAATGACGCAGCATTGCTAAGGTTGCTTTTCCAGGACATGGAAGACGGCAGATTCTCTGGGGTAAGAGCTGAGGACTTGACCTCCAGGGTCCCCCGGGAGGCCGCTGCCTGGGTCTCCATCCGCTTCAGATGGGGGCGGCGCTATCGTCCAACTTCCTGGCACCTGCTGCAGGCGTGTGGGGCCTCAGCCGGCGGCCAGGGCGGTGCCGCCACCAGCAGCCAGGTGCCCCAGAGGAGCCTCACCGAGGCACCGGCAGCCCTGCAGCGCCCGAGTCCCTCTCCGTGGGGCCATCACCAAAGTTTCCATCTTCAGAGCAAAGGGCAGCCCCGGAGCAGGTGGGGTTCTGGCCCTGGCAGGTGCGCCCGGGGCGTCACCGTGCTCACACGGCCGGGGGAAGCCTTCGCGTGGGCTCTGACGGACGCCGTCCCCGTGATGGCTGGGGTTTGGGGCTCCCGGCTGTGGGACACTCACAATCGATTTTCTTGGAGTCAAATCCACTTTAGTTCGTGGCAGTGTGTGAGAGAAATTCCCCATTTCAGAAATCGGAGGGAGGAATGACTCAGCAGGCGCTTTTACATAACCACCATTAAGATAATTTGCCTCTGTTTGGATTCAAGGTGCAGGATTCTGTGCAAAACCGGCTCCTGCCGCCTCCCGGAGCGCCTGCAGAGAGGCAGCCTGGCTCTCCACCTGCGGCCTCAGACGCAGCCGCTCGGGTCGCCCCCGCCGCCTCGTCCCGGCATGGCTTTCCGTGTAGGGAGAACGGGAGTGGCCGGAGGCCGAGGCGGGCAGCCGGGGCCGCCCCTCCCAGCACCTCCCTGCTGGGGTTCAGCCCTGGGCAGCCCCCCCGGAGTCTGTGCTCATCTCCACCGAGCTGTGCAGCCCAGGAGGCCCAGGAGGCGGCCAGGGCCCCGGCTGTGCCCCCAGAGGCGGGGTGGGTAAGGGACTTGGGAGTGAGGAGGGCTCACGGGCCGGACACTGTTGGCCTTCTCCTCAGAACTGACCGACCGCACTTCCCAAACACCCCCAGCCAGGTACCCAGGGCCCCGCCTGTGTCCCAGCGCCAGCATGCTGGACTGTGGCCTGGGGACCCCTCCATTGGCCTTCGTGGCCTGTGCCAGGGCCGCCACTGCCCCTGCCGGCCCTCCCTGTGTCCCTGCAAGGGCCATGCTGGGGCAGGGCTGGGCTGTGTCCGGCTCCCCCTGCACCTCTGGGGCCAGCCGGGGCAAGGGCTCGGAAGCAGCTGCAGGATTGGCCATGGCGGATGCTCCCCGACCAATCGTGAGCCTCCGTGGACGTGTCCACGCCACGCCTTCTTCCCATCCAGTCGGCCCTGGAAACCTTGTGGGAATTCAGCTGAGCACAGACGGTGGGGACTGGAGGCGGCGGGGGAGGGGCCGTGGGGTAGGCTGCCGCCCTGTCGGGGCCCCTCCTGGCCTCGGGGGCTGAGTAGAGCCAGAGCCGAGGCGCAGGTTCCAGGACACAGTGCCAGCGAGAGCATGGCGGGCACGTCTGGGGCGCTGGGGGGAGCCTCAGCTGTGGTCCGAGGGGCCCCTCGCTTCCCCCTGAATCCCTACGTGACGAGACAGCAGACGGCCGATTCCACTCCACGGTGACACAGGGCTCACACGACTGTCGGATCAAAGCATGAATCCAACAGGTGAAATTTTCCCAGAGGGCCAAACCCGATGACAAACGTGTCTCATCCAACTCCTCCAAGCCTTCCACTGAAGTCCCAGAATTAGCCTATCTGTCTCCCTGCTGCTCTGAACGCCCGCACAGGCAGACGGAAGGCGCCCCAGCCTCAGGGAATCCAGCGGGGAGCAGCTCCCGGGGTTCGCCTGGCTGTGAGTTGGCCGCATGGTTACCCTGGTCCCACTGCTACCTGGGCCCCTGGGTACTCTGTCTCACTGTCACACTCGCCACATTGCGAACTCTCTCCACCACCCAGTGACTACTTTGTCTCACTGTTGCATTTGTCACATTGTCACCTCTTCGTCCCATGGCTACATTCCTCTCCTGCAAGGTGGCTCTCGCCGAGGCATCGCCTCTCTGCCCTTCCTCCCTGCCTCCCTGGAGCCACTGGCCCCGGGCCACGCTCTAGGGTTCCAGGTCACCTGCTGTGGCCGCCGCCTGCTTCAGTCTTCCAGGGCGTCCGGGGAGTGCAGACCTGGGACCTGGGGTCTCCCAAGCGGCAGCCCCTGTGTGGGGCTGGGCTCGCCTTGCGGTGGCGTTCACAGACCTGGGCTGCAGCCTGGTGCTTCCCCGGGAAGTGTGACAGTCGTCTGGGCTCCGCTGCCGTCACCTCCCACTGGGAGCTCATTTCCATGGATCTGGAGGCCGGCACCCAGGACCGGCACCTCCCGCGGCGGGCGAGGGCTTTCCTTGTTGTAGGTGGCTGCTTTGTCACTGCCCCATCCAGGATACAGAGATGGCTCTGGTGTCTCCTCCTTGTCCTCTTCTTTACAGATGCATTTATTTAAAAGGAGGAGTTACAGAGAGAGAGAGGGACACACACACACACACACACAGATCTTCCATCCGCTGGGTCACTTCCCATGGCGGCAACAGCCAGAGCTGGGCTGATGGGAAGCCAGGAGCCAGGAGCTTCTTCTGGGTCTCCCATGTGGGTCCAGGGCCCAAGGCCTTGGGCCGTCTTCCACTGCTTTCCCAGGCCATAGCAGAGAGCTGGATCAGAAGCAGAGCAGCTGGGACTTGAGTTGGCACCCAATGGGGTGCCAGTACCACAGGCGGCGGCTTTACCCACTGCACCACAGCAGCGGCCCCTGGTGTCTTCTTCTTCTTCTTCTTTTTTAAGATTTATTTATTTATTTGAAAGTCAGAGTTATACAGAAAGAGGAGAGGCAGAGAGAGAAAGGGCTTCCATCCACTGGTTCACTCCCCAGATGGCCACAACGGCCGGAGCTGAGCTGCACCAATCCGAAGCCAGGAGCCGGGAGCTTCTTCCTGGTCTCCCACGTGGGTGCAGGGGCCCAAGGACCTGGGCCATCTTCCACTGCTTTCCCAGGCCACAGCAGGGAGCTGGATCTGAAAAGGAGCAGCCGGGACTAGAACTGGCGCCCATATGGGATGCTGGCGCTGCAGGCCAGGGCATTAACCCAGTGCACCACAGCGCTGGCCCCAGCCCCTGGTGTCCTCTTAGAAGGACTCTAATCCCCTCCTGAGGACCCCTCCCTCACCTAACCCTAATCACCTCCCACAAGCCCAACTGTGACCCCCAGTCCTGGATTAGGGAGTGACACAAACCTCGGTCCTTGGTGCTCTTCCCTGGGTTGCCTGAGCCTCCCATCCCGGGAGCTGAGCTCCGCCCTGTAGGACAGAGGCTGGGCGAGGCCCCTCTGCGGGTGCTGGGGGCCGGGCGGGGGGCCACGCGGCGCCAATGCCAGCGCCAGCGCCAGCTCCTTCGCTCTCTCTGAGCTTCTCAGCGTCCCGCCAACACCTTTCTCTTCCTTGACAGGGACACAGGCACACGCGGTGGCTTGTGAAGAGAACCGAGTGAGTCACCCGTGTCCACCGTGTGTCCCCTGGGCACTGGGACTGACACGCATCCACGGCGTCCCAGAGGCTCCGCCCACAGCTGGACAACCCAGACCTCTGTGCCCCGTGGGACAGCTCTGGGCTGAGGGAAGCAGGGCGCAGCACTCAGGGCCCCCGCTCCATCCGGGTGCTGCCCCGGGGCCTCGTCCGGGGCAGGAGCTGGGAGGGAGTGGGCGGAGCACCCGGTCTCCCAAGCCCCACCCCCGGCCAGCGTGTGGTTTGCTCCTGGGGCGGCCCTCGCTCCGCGAGTCCCCAACCTGCACAGGGGACAGCGGCGAGCTCCACGCACGAGTCCCTGGCGGGCTCAGGCCCTCCTCCGAGCCAGCGCCCGCACGTACTCATCACTGCCAGCAAGGTTATCTTTACCCTCACGGTACCGCACCCCGGCAGGGGGGCCTCCTTGCCGAGCCCCCGCGGCTGAGAACGGCCCTCGGTGCCCGGGCAGACAGGACACCGGAGGCCTCACTGGCTCGTGGCATCCGCACCCCCAAGGCCGCTCAGAAACTCCCAGGACGGAGAGCAGAGGCCAAAGTTCCCGGCCCAGGGAAAAGCGCACCCACGGGTCTTTGCAGGGATGAGACTGGGAAAAAGTGGGTTTTCCTAAAAACCATCCATGGTTCCCATTGGAATTCATACTGGGGGCCTTGGCCGCGGGTGTCCGAAGGCCTTGGTCTCCGGTGGAGCCCGCAGCACCCAGGGTCTCTGCGGGCAGCAGCTGTGCCTGCCTCTCAGGGCACGGGGACGGCCTGGCACCAGTACCTGCCTCCCGCCCCCTGCGCAGCCCCCTGCCTCCCGTCCCCTGCGCAGCCCCCTCCCTCCCGCCCCCTGCGCAGCCCCCTGCCTCCCGCCCCCTGCGCAGCCCCCTGCCTCCCGCCCCCTGTGCAGCCCCCTGCCTCCTGTCCCCTGCGCAGCCCCCTGCCTCCCGCCCCCTGCGCAGCCCCCTGCCTCCTGCCCCGTCTCCCTCCTGCCCCTCCGGGTCCAAGCACCCGTTGCTGTGACTTCCCAGGAGCTTCCTCAGGCCCAGGCCAGCAGGGCCGAGTGGCCGTGTTGCCAGACAAGGGGGCCAACGGATGGCGCCCCAAGGTGTGCAGTGGCCCAGGCTCCGGGCTGCTTCCCGGCTGGCGCCAGGGCCTTGGGCTCGGGGCGCCTATGGGCCTTGTGCTGCCCCGCTGTCTGACCGAGGTCCGACCGCCCTGCCCTCCTCCACTTCTCGGCTGGGACCCGCAGGCCTCACCTGAGGACGGATGTGTTGGGCCCCGAGCAGCGCCGTCTCGGGGGTCGCCCAGAGCCCCCCTTTAAAATAGCAAAGCTGCTGCTTGGGTAACAGGGTCCAGGGACAGGAGGTCGTGCAAGGGGCCGTTGTGATCTGGGCTCGATGTGTAACGCATCGGGGGAAACGGGGGCCCCTCACCCCAGGGACAGGGCAGAGCAAGCTCTGGCCTCAATACCCAAGGCCTCCTGGGCTCTTTGCCTTTTCCTTAAGATTTGTTTATTTATTTGAAAGGCAGAGTTACAGAGAGATGGCCACCACGGCTGTAGCTTGGCCAGGATGAAGCCAGGAGCCAGGAGCTTCCTCCGAGCCTCCTACGCGGGTGCCCAAGCACCTGTGTTGTTTTCCACTGCTTTCCCAGGTAAATCAGCAGGGAGGTGAACCGGAAGCGGAGCAGCCGGGGCTCGAGCCGGCGCCCCCATGGGCTGCCTGCCCCTGGTGCTGACCCCTGCGTGAGGCCCCCGCCCAGCTGTGCGCCTGCTCCTGCCCACAGCGGAATCACGCACTGGGGGTTCCGAGAACATCAATTCTTCAGTCCCTCCTGCTCCGAGGACGGCGGTGGTGGACGCCTGGCTGTGACCACTCTGCTGCCCAGCCTCCTGAGGGAGCAGGGGACCTGGGGCACGCGTGGCTCTGCAGAGACCAGGCGGGCAGTGGCTGGGCGACCGAGCCTGGAACCTGATCGATGGCGGGAGTGGAGTTGGTCTCCCCATCCGGGCCTGCAGCCAGTCTTTCGTTGGGCAGTGAAATACCCGAGGCCGGCTAATGGGTGAAGAAAGGTTTGTTTGGCTAACAGATGCAGGGTCAGGGGCTCGCCTGGCCAAGGCTCCCTGCTGGCAGGGCCTCCCCTGGCGTGAGACGGAGTGCACAGGGCTGTGTCCCTCTTCTAATAGCAGCCACGGGGCTCCGCCCCAACCCCCCACCAGCGCTTCCCCGGGCGCCGCTGGCGTGGGCTTCACCCTCCCAGTGCCACTCACGTAAGGCTCCGGGGAACACACCCCGCCAGTCAGGACAGGAGCTCGGGGGGGCTGTCCTGGACGTGGACGGCTCCGCGGGGGGCGTGGCTGCAGCCCAGCTCTCGGGGCCTGACGGGGACCGGCTGCTGTGCAGTGGGCTGATCGCTGGGCGGGCGCCGCTCCATGAGCCTCAGCGATGGCCCCGTGACCCCTGGAGCCCCGCCGGCGGCCGGAGGCTCGTCCACGCTGGACTCTGCCCAGACGCGTCGTCGCCAGTTGGTGCAAAAAAGACTGAAATCCGTGCACACGCTTCTGATGAGATGCGTTTGAAAGATTCTGCCACAAAGCCCCAGCTTTCCACGAATATTTAATAGACTTGAAAATGCTAAGTGGAAAACGCAGACAGCGATGCAAAGCCTGGGGGAGGAAGTGGCCCCAGCGCGTCCCTGGCAGCCTCCTGGGGGCTGGGAGCCTGAGTTCTTCCTTCTGCTTCTCTGTGTTCTGTTCCGTCTCACACAGGACGGAGATTATTTGTATAATCATAAAACGGTTCCATTCAGAGACGTCAACCACCTGTCTCTCTCCGCCCACATACTCATTCAACAAACAGGCCTCTCCCGAGCCCATGCCTCCCGCCTGGACGGGTCCCCGCCAGTCTCAGCAGCCACGGCCGACGGGGGCCGGAGTCCTTTTCAGAATCTGCAAACTGTGGGCGATTTCGACAGAAACCAAAGGCCACGGATGCGCCAGGAATGCTGGGCGCTGGCGGGGCACACGGCTCACCCACTGAGGCAGGAGCTGGGGCTGACCCGGCGCCGTGTGCGGCCAGGGCAGTCTGATCTGGGAGGCCGGAGGGGCCGGGGCAGCCAGGCAGGGGGCGGTGGAAAGGGCCGAGGGTCTACTCGGGGCATGAGAAGGGGACAGCACCGGGGCGGCCAGAAGCTCTGGGCGGGGGCTCAGCTTTGCTCACTCCTGGCCAGGCGGGAGCTCGCGAGGCGGGGCAGCTGCGAGCGGCCTCCTCCCAGCACCTCGATTTTTCCCTCTGTGGAGTGGGAATGAAAAGAGCTATCGGTGCTCCCCCCAGGGCAAGGAGCCCGTGCACAAGGTGGCGATAGCGCCTGCAGGAGGGAGGGGCGCCCCGCGGGCTGGGGCCCCTTGTTCCGGATGAGCTGGGCTTTGGGCTTTGATGGGGTCGAGTTACAGTGAGTGGAAGTGAATTTGGATTCCTGTTGAGTTAGACTGGGCCTGAACTGAACTGAAATGAACTGGGCTAAATGAAATTGGATCTCCGTGGCCAGCGCTGGGTGAGTGAGATTTGCTGAGCTGGGCGCCGACAGTCGGTGTTTGGGACCCAGGCAGCTTCTGTCTGGGCGGCTGCCGGAGAGCTGGGGGTGCCAGCGCCGCTCTCCTCTCTGCCCCCCCAGCCCGCCCCCCAGCAGCTCCTCAGAGTGCCGGAGTCAGTGACACCCACGCGTGGCTGCTGAGGTGTCCGGGCTGCGTGTGCTCACGTGTGGAGCGTGTTTGCGGGGTGTGCGTGGGGGTGCAGGTGTGGGAAGAGGTGCACACAGCATGCGTGCTCATTGCAGGCCAGCAGGGGTGGGGGGCTTTTCTCATGGAGGGGGCAGGTACCAGGTACTTCCTCCGGCCCGGTCTGCGAGCCTCTGCCTCGTGCAGGGCCTTGGAGCCCCCAGTGCGCCCCCAATCTGGTGAGTCCCCCAGAGGGAGGGGGCTGGGCAGCTTGGGGAGGGCCACCCACGGTCAGTGTCAGCTTGACCCCCCACAAATGGGACGCTCACGGCTCCCCAGCAAACCTGTGCCCTGCCACACCCGTGTGTCCCCTGTGTCCTGGGCTGGCCATGGGGCTCAGCGGCGCCCTTGGCATGGCCGCCCCTCCCTGGGCTGTGCACAGTCCTCCAGGGAGGATGAGGACAGAGAAGGACACTGTCCCCCAGGGCCCTGGGGGAGGACAGCAGAGCAGGCAGGCCACACGCTCAGCACCTGCAGGCCAGCTGACCGCCAGGCCGCTCAGAGCCGCCCAGGCACCGGGCACCCCATCCGCCCTCCAAGAGCCCCACAGCGAAGGCGGCTCCATCTCCACACAGAGGCCGGCCGCTCTGGTCTCAGCCTGGCTTTTCGGGGCCAGGGGCCCCTGACCAGGGCTCAGCTGTGAAGGGCTGCCCAGAGAGGCCAGGCCATGGCCCTGGCTCCGCCCTCAGCCTTGTCCCCACCCCCCAGCTTCTACAAAAGCTGAGCTGTAGCCCTCAGTTGCCATGGGAACGGGGAAGCCGGTGCTGTCCCAGCTCCCCCTCTTTCCACAGCTGTGTGCTCCCCTCCCGGAGTTCTGGGTGGGCGCCTCCCGGGCACCGGGCACCGGCCACGTGGGGCACCTCCACCTGGTTGAGTGCTGGGCCCTTACAGCCCAGGGAGGCGGAGTCACAGGAGTGGGGTAGTGTCCAGGGCCGGCCTGGGTTCCCCCGGTCGTGACCCAGGGGCCTCCCAGGCGCTGGGGGCTCTGGGATGCTTGGTGTTCGGGTGCAGGGCTGTCTCCGACCTCACGGAAGCCCTGGCTGGATGAGGCCTCCCATGCCCTGACCGGTTTTCTTTTTTTTGAATATTTATTTATTTATTTATTTTTTGACAGGCAGAGTTATACAGTGAGAGAGACAGAGACAGAGAGAAAGGTCTTCCTTTTTCCGTTGGTTCACCCCTCAAGTGGCTGCTACGGCCGGCACTGTGCTGATCCCGAAGCCAGGAGCCAGGTGCTTCTCCTGGTCTCCCATGGGGTGCAGGGCCCAAGGACCTGGGCCATCCTCCACTGCCTTCCTGGGCCACAGCAGAGAGCTGGACTGGAAGACGAGCAACCGGGACAGAATCCGGCGCCCCGACCGGGACTAGAACCCAGTGTGCCGGCGCCGCAAGGCGGAGGATTAGCCTACTGAGCCATGGCGCTGGCCCCCGACCGGTTTTCCGCCCCAGGCTGAAGCTCCACGGTCTAGGCCTCAGTTTTCCCTTCTGCAGAGTGGGGACGCTGTGGGTCGTGGCTCCTGTGACGACCTCAGTCCCTGCCGGCTCCACACTGCACACTCCGGAGCACCCAGGAGCCGGGCTGGGCCAGCAGGGACCTGGCCAGTGGGGGCCATCGCTGCTCCATGAGGCCTGTGGCAGGGGCTGCAGTGAATCCACGGCTGGCCTGGCGGACACGAGGTGCAGTTGCAGGGGAGGCGGCGTTGGTGACGCCTCCACGGCCTGGCCTGGCCCTGCTGGGGGCCATGGGCCCTTGTGCCAGGCCCACCGGGGTCCAGGTCCTGGGCTCCCCACCCCCAGGTCTGTCCCCTTCCCTCTTCCCACCGAAGTGGGGGTGGGGGACACTGGCTCTCTGCAGCCTGGAGCTGCTCTGCGCTCGGCAGTCAACCAACTGGAGAGGAACGGGGGGGCAGGGTGGGGGCGGGGGCTGGGACAGGTGCAGGGGTGGGTCCTGGAGGGAGCCTCCTGACCCTGAGCTGTCCCTGCCTCAGGCCCCGGGGCCGTCTCTGGCCATCTGAGAGCAGGCATCAGCGCTGGTCATGGTAAGGTAGGGACAGCTGCCTTCCGGAACATTCCAGCCAGGGCTGTGGACCTGCAGGACCCACAGGGCAGAAGAGGGGACGGTGGGGAGGGAGACTGAGGGCTCCGCTTCTGGGGCAGCGCTTTCTGCAGCGGATGAGGGCCGGTGCGGGGGCGGGGGCGCCTGGCCTGCAAGGGGCCGAGCAGGCTGCCTGGGGCTCAGGCCGGCCAGGTAAGACAGAGGTACAGGGCGGCCCCGGTGTGCGGTGAGAGGCGGAGCGAGGGGGCGTGCTTTTCTCCCGTCGCTGTCTCTTGCAGCTCCACCCTCCTCTTCCCTGCAATTATCACACCGTGGGCGAGCAATAACCCCCGCCGGGAGACGGCCCCCCAAGAAGGCGTGGGGGCTCCAGCAGCTTCTCGGCTCCCCGGCCTGCTGAGCTGCCGGGCTCTCCCTTGGCCTTCGGGGGTCCCGGGCAGCTCCAAGGGTGGCCTGTGTGGTGGTCTCCCACGACACGGGCTCCTGCTTTCAGCTCAGGACTTCTCCCGACCCAGAGCTCTGCCTGCCTGTCGCGGGCCCACAGGGACGCTGGCCAACCTCTGCCCCTCTGCGCCAGCCCCCAGAGGCTCTGGGCTCCCCCACCGTGCCCCGCTCCTGTGCTTGGTCCCCAGACGTCCACCTGAACTCCTCGGACCCGAGTGTCCCACGTGGCCAGGCTGCCTGGGCGGTGGTTAGTTGCGCCTCCCGGCCTCAGTTTCACTCCCTGTGAAGTGGGAGTCACAGTGGGGTCCGGCTGTGGGGTCTTGGCAGGGACACGGGCTCCAGGCTTGCTGGGCCCCCAGGAAGCCCCACGGGGCCACCCTGGGCAGTGGTCGCTTCGTCCCCTGAGCCACGTGGACGTTGGTCGTTCCTGGGGTCTGCATCTCGCGGACGGCCCGGGAACCCGGGGAACTCGCGGGACAGACAGGGACCAGGAACTGAGCCCCTGCCCCACTGCCACCCCTCTCCCGGGGGCGGGGCTGTGTCAAATCCCGCAAATCCAAGATCCAGCGCAGCCTTGCCCTGTGCGGCTCCTAGGGAGGAGCCCTGGCCGCCGTGGGCCGGACCTGCGCGGGGTGGACCCGGGGCATCGGCTGCTCTCATGGCTGCGTACGTGTGTGTATCTGTGATGTAGCACATGTGTGTATATGTTGTATGTATCTGTGATCTAGCGCATATGTGTACGTGTTGTATGTGTATCTATGATCTAACACCTGTGTACATGTTGTGTGTGTCTATGATGTATCACGTATGTGTGGCATGTTGTATATCTATGATCTATTATACCTGCATACATGTTGTGTGTGTGTCTATGATGTGTCACATATGTGTACGTGTTGTGTGCTTATATCCATGATCTATCATTTTCTCTAAATCAATGAAGGGGGGTGGGGGGGCTTGACCCTACTCTGTCCCTGAGGGGAGCCCGGCAGGAGTCACCCCCCGTCACTGTCACCTCCTCCACCTTCCCTCCCCACCCAGGTTGGGCCGGGACCTGGGGTCAGCCCAGTGCACCCCGGCCAGCACCCACTGTTGCTCAGTGGATGACCCAGTGCCCAGTGCCTTTGCTGGGTTGGGGGTTGCACAGTCCTGCCCCTTAACCCCGGGCCCCAGGAGCCGAGTCTCGCACCCTTCCCGTCACCCCAGCCCTGCAGCATCTGGTACAGTAGCCAGGAGCCTGGCTGAGGGCAGCAGGGCCGGCCCCCAGCTGCTGGCTTCCTCAGAGGCCCGAGCCTTGGTGGGGAGACCTTGGCTGGTGTGCCCTGGGAGCTGACCACCTGTGGCTCCCTGGACATAAGGACGCTGCTCTCCACGGGGTCCCTGTCCAGCTGGACCAGACCCCTTCTGGGCCGTTCCTGGCCACGCCAGCCAGTCCTGCCTGGGAGGGCCAGGGTGACCCCAGGCAGCAGCCGCTCTGCACGCTGGACACCTGAGCCTCCCCAGGGCCGGTGCGGGGAGAGCCGCACAGCACCTGGACCTCTGCCAGGCCCGGCGGCCCAGGGTGGTGGAGGGAAGATAAGACTTTGGCAATGGTTTTCTCTTTTTTTCAAGGAAACGGAAGAGACCTGCGGTTTGCAAGCATACTGAGCCAGCAGGGGGGCCAGAACAGCAGGGGTCAGGGACGGGCTGGGGCCAGCGCTGCACACGCCCGGGCGACTCCAGCCGTGCTGGGGGACGAGGCCCCTCCTCCAGGGCGGGGTCTCGCCCCATTGCCCCCGCGAGCCCTCGGGACCGCCGCCCTGCTGGCCCAGGTTCCACACCTGCCAGTGGCACTCCTGGTGGGCCTCCGAGGCCAGGGGCGCAGCCGGCCGGGTAAAGGTGACCCAGGACCAGGCTGTCGGCAGGAACGGCCACCGAGGACCGGGTGGGAGGGGCCGCGGTGGCCCTGGACCACGGGGTGTCCAGCACCCGTGAGCCTTCCCCGCCTGTCCCCCGGGGGCCTGGTCCTGGTTGTGTTGCTCTCCTGCCCCCAGCAGCTCCAGGGGCTGAAACGGAGGCTCAGAGCTTCCGTCCCCCAGGTCGACCCCCAGGGCATCTGCAGGCCCCTCCCTCGGCCCTGTGGCCCCTCCTGCCCATTGCTTCCGGCTCCTCCTCCTCCGTCTACCCTAGGCTGGTGTGGGGTCCTGGTCCTGGCCTCCCTGCTTCACACACGCCCTGACCACGCCTGGAGCTCCAGGCCCGAGGGGCCCGTGGCTCTGCCACCCCTTGGTCGGTCTCCGAGCGCCCGTCAGTGTTGAGGCTCAGCCGAGGCCCCGCCCCTCGGTGCTCTCGATGCATCCCCTCTGTGTGGCTGTGAACACATCGCCCTCCGTTCTGCGTCTCG
This sequence comes from Lepus europaeus, assembly GCF_033115175.1. Lineage (NCBI taxonomy): Eukaryota > Metazoa > Chordata > Mammalia > Lagomorpha > Leporidae > Lepus > Lepus europaeus. Next base: position 89,467,127 of record NC_084842.1, on the reverse strand, counting down.
TCTTTGAACTCAGAATTGAAAACCAGCTGGCGCGTGGTGCACGCGGCCTGTGAGCTGGGGCTGCGATGTCCCCCACGGAGCTGGCTTCCACCCCAGGGACCCCCACTCTCTGCCGTAGTCCGGGCTCCCTGAGACACAGAACTGGTCGGGTCAGGGAGAGCTTTGCTGCAAGGAACCGGCTGCCGTGGAAGGTCTGCCGCTGGCGAGTGGGGCCCTCAAGCGCCGAGGCCTCAGCTGGAGTCCAAAGAACAGGAAAACCCCAGCGTCACAGCTGCGGGGTCGGGCGCAGGTGCCCCAGCCCCCCCCCCCAGGCCTTCGACTCCCACCCTGGGGAGGCCCCTCAGAGTCACGCCAGCACCGGTGTCGGGACAAATGCCTGGGCACCCAGCAGCTGTCGCCGGCATAAGCTTACCCGACACTCGCCGACCCGGACAGCAGCCGTCACCTCTCTGCAGCCTGGCCCCGCCCCTTCCCCCACCGTGAGCCTCAGTTTCCCTGCTGCGTGGCTCCTGCCCTGGCCCCGCCCCCGGGTCCTCAGCGGACGGCAGAGGCTGAGGCTGGGACGGTGCAGCCAGGCCAAAGCCCAGAATCTCAGCAAAGCGCGGGGACAGAGACAGCCACCAGGGTCCCAGTCGTCCCTTGCGTGTCTCTGCTTAGCCCCTTCCCCTCCTGTGCTCTGGAGATGGGGCGTCTGGAACCGTGTGCCACACTGTGTGCGTGTGCGTGTGAACGTGTGCATGTCTACACATGCATGCATTCTGCACGTGTGGGCATCCGTGTCTGCATGGCAATGGGTGCACGCGTGTGTGGATGAACACGTGCGTGTCACATGTGTGTGCACGTGTGTGCAGGTGACCATGTGTGTGCGTTTATGTGTGCATGTCTGCACACATGTGTCTGTGTGCATGCGTGTGTGGGTGAACACGTGCGTGTCCACATGTGTGCATGTGTGTGGGTGAACACGTGCGTGTCCACATGTGTGTGCATGTGTGTGTGGGTGAACACGTGCGTGTCCACATGTGTGCATGTGTGTGGGTGAACACGTGCGTGTCCACATGTGTGTGCATGTGTGTGTGGGTGAACACGTGCGTGTCCACATGTATGTGTCTGTGCTTCTCTGTGTGTTTCATCAGGGTTAGAACAACCGGCTTGTAGCTGCGTCCACCTTGGATCCATTGTTGGTTATTTTGACCCGAACTTGAACTCCACATTTTCTGGTTCAATAATCATGGTTTAAAAATACGAGGTTTCCTGAGTCTCAGCAAAAACAAGAGAACAAACAAACCTGGAAGCACCGAAGAGAAGCGCAGGCGCCCTTGGCCGCCGCGCGTCCCCGCCAAATCAGAAACAAATGCTCCGGGAGCCGTGGTCCCAGGCGGTGCCGAGGCAAGGCTGGGAGAGGCCCCGGTGCCAGGGCCCTCCCGCCTCGGGTCAGGGACGGGCATCTCCGCTGGGTTCCCAGGGCTGTGGGGACAGGGACCGGGGCGGGGGCGAGAGCCGGCCCCCTGCAGCTGTGCTCCTGTGGACGTCGCCCCGGCCCCGGTAACCACCGCTCTGCCTCAGCAGGTGCAGGACCTTCCACAGCAAACCGGGCAACGGCAAAGCCGGGTTCGTCCCAGCCTCCCACCCAGGTCAGGGCCCCCCAGCCGGCGGCGCGGACGTGGGGTTCAGCCAGGTGCTGGCTGCTACTACGGAGGCCTCACCGGGTCCCTCCATGTCTCGGGCAGGAGTGGGGGGCCTGGCTGGAGGCTCTGGGGGGGTCTTCTCAGGGGCTTCCTTCACTCAGGAAGGATGACGTCAGGGCTGCCAGGCCCCCTACCCCCACAGGAGCCCCTCTGTGGGGAGGGGTCTCTGCCGGCCGAGCGGAGCCCCTCTGTGGGGAGGGGTCTCTGCCGGCCGAGCGGAGCCCCTCTGTGGGGAGGGGTCTCTGCCGGCCGAGCGGAGCCCCTCTGTGGGGAGGGGTCTCTGCCGGCCGAGCGGAGCCCCTCTGTGGGGAGGGGTCTCTGCCGGCCGAGCGGAGCCCCTCTGTGGGGAGGGGTCTCTGCCGGCCGAGCGGAGCCCCTCTGTGGGGAGGGGTCTCTGCCGGCCGAGCGGAGCCCCTCTGTGGGGAGGGGTCTCTGCCGGCCGAGTGGAGCCCCTCTGTGGGGAGGGGTCTCTGCTGGCCGAGCGGAGCCCCTCGGGTATCTCTTGGAGGAGGAGTTCCTGCCACGTGGGCTGGGGTACAGAGCAGGGTGCCCCAGCTGCACCTGCCTCCCAGGCCGGCGGGGCAGGCCCAGGGCCGACAGCGGCTGGGGCAGGTGGCCTCTGCCCTCTAAGTGGACAGGAGTCCCCAGAGCCCCTGGGCCAGCGGCCCGCCCTCTGTGGGGTCCGGCACAAGAGGCCTTCGTGAAACCCGGGTCTGTGGAGGACGGGGTGGGGAGGAGGGCAGCTTCCGGCTGGAGCTGACCGAGTGAATGAGCGGCGCCTGGACAGAGCCCGTCCTGCTGCCCGGGCCTGGCCTCGCTCCTGCCGGCGGCCCTGGCAGCCTCGTCCTCCGCCTGGATGCCAGCTCTGTCCATCTGGAGGGACCAGCAGGGCTCCGCACGACTGCGTTCTTGGCCCTCGCTGGCTGAGTCCGGCCCTGCTGACGGCGGTGAGATTGCCGAACCCCGCCGGGCCGGAGGAACCCACACGGCCGGGGCGGGCCTCTGGCCCGGCAGGGAAGAGGCCCTTGGGTGCCCCAGCCTGTAGCAGAGGGCCTGGGTCCGGTCCTGGCCCTGCTCCCAACTCCAGCTTCCTGCTGGCGTCACCCAGGAAGGCGGCAGTGGTAGCTCAGGGACTTGGGTCCCTGCCACCCACGTGGGAGACCTGGGTGGAGCCTGCTCTGAGCCCGGGTTCCGCCGGGTGGAGACGCTGGCAGGAACAGGGCAATGTGATACCCGGCCCCCGACGGCCTCCGCCCGCCCTCGGGGCAGTCAGCCGTTCCACGAGGGACTGGCGGGGGGCAGATACTCCCGAGTGTCCCTGCTCCACGTGGAGACCCGCCCTGCTCTTCGGAATGGTGCACGGCTTAGAATTTATGAATGGGATTCTGGAATTCCCCATTCAGTATTCCAGGACAGGGTTGACCACGGGGAAGTGAAACCTGGGAATGTGAAACAGCGCATGGCCCCGGGTCTCCTCCCTGCGCTCGGAAGCCAGGGCAGGGCCAGCGCAGTGGCGTAGCTGGTGAAGCCCCGCTTGCAGCGCTGGCATCCCATATGGGCGCCGGTTTGAGTCCTGGCTGCTCCACTTCCGATCCAGCTCTCTGCTGTGGCCTGGGAAAGCAGTGGAAGATGGCCCAAGTGCTTGTGCCCCTGCACCCACGTGGGAGACCAGGAGGAGCACCTGGCTCCTGGCACAGCTCTGGCCATTGTGGCCATTTGGGGAGTGAACCAGCGGATGGAAGACTTCTCTCTCTGCCTCTCTGTAACTCTGCCTTTCAAATAAATAAATCTTTAAAAAAAAATAATGAGAAGCCAGGAGAACGAGGTGGGGGTGGGGAGCCAGGTTGGGGTGGGGAATCGGGGATGGGGTAGGGGCCGGGTGGAGTCAGGGTGGTCTTTCACACTGCCCCCCACCGCACCGCGGGAGGTCAGGGGAGAACAGGAGCCAAATGAGAAGCCACGGATTGCTGGCTCTGAGGGCGGAGCGCAGCCCAGTGGGGCGGGGCAGGTGGAGCCGCATCTCTGGCCAAGGCTGGCCGCCGTGATGGCAGAGGCTAGGGTCCCCTCCAGAGCCTGGCCAGTGTGGGCAAGGCTGGGCACAGCGGACAAAGTCAGGTGCCCCTCCCCTATGTTCCGCCCCCCGCCCCCGGCCCAGTCCGGCACTTAAAGGGCCGGAGCAAGTGCCACCTTGGAGGGCAGCTCTGGGCACAAGAGCCGAGGCCTGAGTCACCCCCACGCGGCGGCCCCCAGCAGGGGGCGCTTCTTCTCACCGCTGGGGCTGGACGAGGTCCCAGCTGAGGGCCACCCCCCTCCATGTGTCCTCCCTCCAGGGTTGCAGACCGTGCCTTGGCCAAGTCCTCACAGACCGGAGAAATGGGAGCCACCTCAAGGCCGAGGCGTGGGACGCTCGCCCTGTGCCTGGCGCCCGCTCCTCCCTTGCCAGGAGGTCCCAGCCTCCTTTGCCAAGATTCACCAGATCCCAGGACAGCGCCGGGCAGCCCCCGGAGGCCGCAGGGGTCCTGCCCTACCGTAGGGTCCTCGCCATCCACCTGGCCCCAGGCTGGAAGCTGCCCCTTGGCTGTGGGCACAGAGCTCACGAGGAGTCATGGGAGGAAGAGGGAGGCGGCCGAGAGAGGCGAGGGGAACTCGGAGAGGCCAGGCCCACCCAGGGAGAAAGAGGCCCCAAGGTGGCTTGGCCAGGGCAGCAGGGTGGACGCTCTCTCCCCGTGTTGTCCCTCAGCCTGGGGGTGGGGGGTGGGGTGCAGGTGGGCAGCCAGGAGCACACAGGGAGCCCCGGTGCTGACCTTAGGGGTGCGAGCCGCATCCCAGCGCCTCCGATGCCACGAAAGAGGCACCTGCTGGGCTGCAGGTGTTCCCAGGGCTCAGCCCACCGCAGGGGCTCCCCAAGACCCTGTCTAAAACTCCACCACACCCCCGGGGTGGGGCATGGGGGGCTCCGGGGCTGCCCGAGGCCTTTGCGCCCCCCAGCCCCGCCCAGGGAGGCGAAGCCTCGTTGCCAAGGAGACCGCCTCCTCCTGACTGCGCAGAGAAGCCAGGCCAGCCAGGGGGTGACGAGGAAGAGGAGGGAGCGGGTGGGCGGGGCCGAGAGGAAGAGCCATGGTTTCCGTATGCAGGGGCTCCCCGGGGCCTCCGTCTCCTTACTGAGGGTCGGGGAAGAGCCCCTGTCTGCCAGGTTCCCGCAGATGGGACACAGGTGAACCGCCGGCACAGGGGCCAGCACAAAGTGCTCCCGGCAGGCACCTGCTGCGGCTGGCCTGGTGCAGTCTCTGTCCACTCCGGGCTGTGCTGGGGATGCCAGCCTCAGACTTCCAGAGGCTTCTGGTCTCCCTGGAACGGCACGCAGGGCAGCCGGAACCTGCCCCGCCCCGCTGCGGGTGGCACTTGGCCACCGTCCCTGGGAGCCGCGGTTCTCAGTGCAGGATGATGGGGGAAGGGCGAGTGGCTCCTTGGCACCGGTTACCGCCAGCAAGTTGGGGCACAGGGCCGGTCTCGGGCCCAGAAGGGGGCTGCCCAGGATGTAGCTGCTGGACTCGGAGGCCCGAGGGCGTCACTGGTGCCTGGTTCTTTAGGGGAGATCGAGGCTCACTGGACGTGCTTGCTCGAAGCCACGCAGAGCAGGGGGTGGAACCTGGCCAGGCCTCCCTGGTGCCCATGGCCACCGGCCCCACCCTGGGGCGGGGCGGGACCCCCAGGCCCCACTCTGCGATGACTGTGCCCTGGCTGGCGATGGCTGCCGGGAGGCGGGCAGTGGCCACGGGTCAGGGCCTTCCCACGAGGGATGGTGGACGAAGGGCTCTGCCTGCCTCCGGGAGCCCCCGCTGTACCCCCTCCTCCGGGTATGAGGACGAGAGCGGTGCCGGGAACCTGGGCTGGAGTCCACTCGTCAGGAGTTCGGGCGCTGCGGCCTCCCTGGGAAGGCAGCGTCCAGCTTGGGCCACACGAGTGCAGCTGTGGACGGCACAGCCATTGCCAGTTTGCGACAGTTTGGGCTCCTTCCCCGCCCCAGCCAGGCCGGCTGCTCCCTGCTTTTTTACCAAGGGACCAAGGAGACCGGAACTGTCCCCAAGCCCTGAGACCCCAGCTGACCCCCCCGCTGTGAGCCTGCGCCTCTGGGTGGAGCAGGTGGGGAGCACTGAGCTGTGGGGGCACTGGGGGTGCAGAGTGGCTCGGGGCCATCCCGGCCATTGTGTGACCCCCAGGGACCCTCGACTCCACCTCCCCCCATCAGGCTCAGCTCCTGCTCTCCCTGCCAACAGAGAAGCAGGGGTTGGGTGAGGGACGTGGCCTCAGCCAGCCACGTGGGCCACAGAAGCTGGATTGTCACCAGCCATGGGGAGCAGAGCAGCAGGGTCAGAGCCGACCCCATCTGCTGCCGGGTGCCACCGTGGGCTGAGTGGATGGGAGGGTGCTCCCATACCCCATGAAGCTGGGGGCGGGGGTGCACCCTAGGAGACCCCCGGCTCTGTCCCGAGCCTGCGAGCTGGTTCTGGGAGAGAGCACCTGGCGGTCACCCCTCCCCCACAGAGCTCGGCGCCTGCCCAGGGTTTCCGGAGAGCAGAGACCAGTTGGGCAGCATGCCCAGGACACCCACCCAGGGACTCCCACCCCAGCGGGCTTGTCTTAGCTCCAAACAGGAGTCACCACTGTCCCTGAGGTCCCTGGGCAGGGACAGAAATGGAGCAGAGAACCGGTTCTGGGGCCCCCAGCAGTGACCCAGATGGCCATGAGGACCGAGCTGGGAGGGCGTCGGCCTCAGGGCCTAAGGTGAGCAGAGCCTGGGTCTCCCTGCCACGTGGATCAGGTCCACCCTGGGTGATCTCCCCTTGGACCAGCCCCACCCTGGGTGATCTCCCCGTGGACCAGCCCCACCCTGGGCGATCTCCCCGAGGACCAGCCCCACCCTGGGTGATCTCCCCGAGGACCAGCCCCACCCTGGGCGTCTCCCCGTGGATGACACCACCCTGGGCGATCTCCCCGTGGACCAGCCCCACCCTGGACGATCTCCCCGTGGACCAGCCCCACCCTGGGTGATCTTCCCTTGGACCAGCCCCACCCTGGGCGATCTCCCCGTGGACCAGCCCCACCCTGGGCGATCTCCCCGTGGATCAGCCGGAACACCCGCGGCGATCTCCCCGTGGACCAGCCCCACCCTGGGTGATCTCCCCGTGGACCAGCCCCACCCTGGACGATCTCCCTGTGGACCAGCCCCACCCTGGGCGATCTCCCCCGTGGACCAGCCCCACCCTGGGCGATCTCCCCCGTGGACCAGCCCCACCCTGGGCGATCTCCCCGTGGATCAGGTCCACCCTGGGCGTCTCCCCGTGGATCAGGTCCACCCTGGGCGGTCTCCCCGTGGACCAGCCCCACCCTGGGTGATCTCCCCGTGGACCAGCCCCACCCTGGACGATCTCCCCGTGGATCAGCCCCACCCTGGGCGATCTCCCCACGTGGATCAGCCGGAACACCCGCGGCACACTCACCGCATTCACTGGTGTTACTGGCCACCCTGCTGGGTCAGGGCTGGATGAGCACGGGCCCCACTCTCTCCGGAGCCCACAGCGCCCTCCGTGGCTCCCCTGTTCCCTGGCTCCCATCCCCGCATCCCTCTTCAGTGCCCCAGAAAACCTGGGGTTTGTGGGCGGCCCCTCCCTGCGTTTCCTCGGCTGTTGAACCAAGGCCTTGGCCTCGGCGGAATCGGCTCTGAAGCAGAAGGAAGCGATGCTCCGTTGAAGTCCCTCAAATCTGATGGCCGCGTCGTGCTGCAGGTGCCGCTGGCGGCGTGGGCGGAGTTTCTGGCCTTGTATGTGCGCGAGGTCTCTCGTCTGCCTCTGGCTCACGGCGCCGCTCTTGCCAGATCCTCCTGCTGGTTCACTCCCCATGGCTGAAGCCAGAAGCCAGGAGCTTCATCTGGGTCTCCCAAGTGCGTGCAGGTACTGCTTCCCCGGGCCATAGCAGAGAACGGGACCGGAAGAGGAGCAGCCGGGACAGAACCAGCGCCCGTATGGGATGCTGGCGAGCCACAGACACTGGCTTCACCCGCTAGGCCCCCGCGCCGGCCCCTGCCATGAACTTTTCCAAGCGCCCTCGCCATTAGGGGGGATTCTCAGACCCAGCCTACAGCCATCAACCTGGGAGAGGGGGCGCTGGGTGCGAGGCAGGTGTGAGGGTTTGAGCATGGCCCGGGGCTGCATATGCCCCCTGGGGAGCGACGGAGACCCAGTGGTCCTCACCCCCATCCCCGGGGCCCAGGGCAGGGGAGGCATGGAGGAGGCAGTGGGGGTGGGGAGGGAAGCGGGCGGGAGGCGAGGCTGGTTCCACGCAGCAGCCGAGGCCGGCAACCGGCAGGGGCTCATCCCTCGAGGGCCTGGCACACCGAGGCTCCCCCTGCACAGCCAGCTGACGGGCTGGCGCTGGGCAGCCTCGGCTGGAGGGGGGAGCGGGTCAGTGTGGTGGGCACAGCAGGCGGGAGCTGGCCTGCCTGGGGCTGCAGGTGGAATCGTGTCAACCCCCCAACCCCTAGTTGTGTCAGACCCTCAGGTGACCGTGTCTGCAAGCAGGGTCAGGAGCTGCACGGCTGGGGGCTCAGGGTGGGGGAGGGGTGGTGCAGGTGGGGGGGAGAGAGTTTCTCCCTGAGGCTGAGAGAGGGGCGGAGCTTCTACAAATGCAGGAGCCCCAAAGCTTGTGGCAGCCCCTGGGGGTCGGGGCGGGTCAAGGGCCTGTCCCCCGACAGAGCAGGAGCTCGTGGGCGGCAGTGTTGCTGAGATCTGGCCGCCTGGCTGTGAGGGCCTCTGGCTGGCAGCCCAGCCGCTGCGGGATGGGCACCAGGCCCTGGCTGGCCAGCAGCCGTCACGCTGGGCGCACCGTCTGCGCTTCCTGTGGCTTCCCGGGAAAGGGCGCGTGGGATGCAGGTCAGAAGGCCACGGCTCAGCGGGTGGCCCTGCCCTGGTGCCCGCCAACCTTGGCTCCCATCCAGAGGTGCAGGGGGACAGGGGGCCTCCACTTGTGGGGTCTGCAACGGGCAACTTTAAGCTTCAGCTTGGCTGGGCCGCCAGGTCTGGTGCTTCCCTTGGTGGCACTGCGGATGGTTTTGTGGGGGGACCGACACCTGCCAGCCCCGTGTCCCCGCCCACGGGCCCCGGCGCGGTCCCAGCATGAGTCCTTGCTCCCGGTCAGCAGGATGCAGGTGAGCCCCGGCCCCAGGGTGCCTGCACTCGGGCCTCGGGGCCCCTCCCTCCAGGTGGCACCCTCCCGCGATTTTGAGTTGGCTGCGCCCTCCTGCCCTGCGCTGCCTGAGGCCCCCTGGGCCCAGGGGACAGGAGCAGACGCTCACGCGCTGGGTTCAAGAACAGTGGCTTTGCTGGCTCGTGGGATGGAAAGACTGGAGGCTGACTCGGGGCCTGGGCACGGCGGGCCCAGGGCTCATCCCGGCTCCAGGACTCGGTCCGCCCACCTCCGGGCTCTGCCCTGCTCTCTGGAGGCCGGTGCTTCTCCCCGGCAGAGACAGCGTCTCCACGTGCTCACGGGGGTCCGCCCCAAGCCTGCCTCCTGCCAGCCTCCTTGGGGGCTTGTTTCGGAGCTGGGAGTGAGGTCTGTTGAGTGCGGAGCAGAGGCAGAGCTGTGGGGGGGGGCTCCCACAGAAAACCCAAGGTGCTCTCTCTGCACAGGGGAGGCGCTAGGGGAGCGCCCGGGGTGCAGAGGGTGTGTAAGGAGTGGGCGGTGTCCATGGCAGCCAGCAGGGGGCAGGGCAGCCTCAGGGCTGGCGGGGAGGGCGGCCAGGACCAGGCCAGGCCTGAAGGGCAGGGTCAGGCACTGCAGACCCAGGGGGCAGCCGCAGGATGGCCCCCAGGGGAGACATGGCCATGGGCGGAGCCGGCAGGTGGGGTCAGGGGGTGGCCTGGCCTGGTTCCTCCCACCCTGGAGCTCCTGGTCTTCCTGGTGCCTGAAGCCTCTGTGGGGTTGGGGTCTCCCGGGGCCATGGACAGTGGGCCCCAGGCAGCGGCTCCCGGCCCCTGCCTCCTGTCCTGGATTTCCCAGCGCCGACAGCATGCAGGCAGCCGGGAAGCCGCAGTGAGGACCGGGGCGGAGCACCGGACGCCAGCTCCCCAGCCCCAGGGGGCCCGGCGCGGATTTCAGTAGCTTTCCTCTCCCACACACCTGGGACCCGTCCCAGAGCTCCTGTGGACAAACAGCCACCAGGACCGGCTGCAGAGACGCCCGGGAGAGAGGTGTGGGGTGGGCGGGGCTGGTGACAAGGAGTGACAGTGACGCACTCCACACAGCCACGAGCGGCGCGGCGGGACCGGGAGGCCAGATGGGCGCCGGCGCCTCCGTTGCCACAGCCGTCCTGGTCGTTTCGCTAACAGAGCCGGGACAGGTGGGCGAGTGCCGGGGCAGAGACGGAATTAGAGCCCACCCTGGTGCTCAGGCAGGAACCGGGGCACGGATCTGATCCCAGCGTGGAAGCTGCCAGGCCCGCGTGCCAGGCGCGATTCTGAGCCCGTCCCCGCCTGGGAGGTGTGCTGGGACCGTGGAGGGAGCACGGGCGCGTCCCTCTGGGGCCCCACCAGCAAGGCGGAGACGGGAGCCCCGGCCCCCGGCCTCCCAGACCCGAAAGCCGACGGCCTCTCCCGGAAGAGCCTTGGACCTCAGAAGCAGAGGGTCGCACCGAGGAGAGGCGGCCTCTGCTGTGCACCGGGCTGGGCCCCGCCCTGCGTCCCGGGCTCTCGTGCGACCCCCGGGAGCCGTGTCGCCCCAGGGTTTGCTCCCCTGTCCTGAGGGCTGGGATACGCTGACAGTGCACCGGGGAGCACGCCCACGACGCCCCCCCCCAGAGAGCGCCTCCGCAGAGCCCCGCCCCCTCCCACCCGGCTTCCCGCTGCCGGGGCCCCCTGGGGGGACAGCTCGGCCCCTGCCACCCGTGGGAGGCCTGGAGGAAGCTCTCGGCTTCACCAGCCTGGCCCGTTTAGGGAGTGGACCAGGGGCTAGAACACCTCTCTGTGTCTCAAACAAAATAGCAATGACAGCATCAAAGAAGAGACATCTGGAGCTCAAATGAGGCGCTCGCTCGCTCCCTCCTGGGGGGCTGGCCAGGCCTCTGCTGACCTTGGAAGCAGGGGACCGCCCGCCTAAGCCACTCCAGTAGCTCAGGAAGCTAACGGGACCGTGAGACAACGCGGCTGAAACAAGCGAGGAGCCCGGGCTGTGTCTCGGCAGCCTCAGTGTGTGGTGAGGGGCAGCTGCCGGCAGCCCCGGGCCACTCTGCACACACGCGTGTGTGCACGTGTGTGTGCATGTGTGTGTGTGCTCTGTCCGGGCGAGGTGGACAGAGGCCTACAGGCCGTGTAGGCGTGCTGCAGGACTGCGTGTGTGTGCACACGTGTGTGCATGTGTGTGGCTGGAAGCAGGGTCAGGTGACTGTGGAAGGCCCCCTGGGAGGGGCCTGGAGCGCCGTGAGGTCATGGTTTCCAACATGTATGTGTCTGTGTGTGTGCATGTGTACATGTGTGTCTCTGGCCTGTGCCTGGCTGGGTCTCCTAGGCCTGTCTGCAGGACCCTGGGACCCTGACCCTGGCACCCAGGCTAGTTGTAGGACTGGGACGAGAAAAGCACAAAACCAGCCCAGATCATCGGCGATGGGAGAGTCCAGAGGGGCTGGGAGTGGCAGAGGTGGCGTCGCCCAGGTGCCAGGGCGCTGGATCAGGTCCCGGCTGCTCCACTTCCCATCCAGCTCTGCTGTGGCCCGGGAAAGCAGGAGAAGATGGCCCAAGTCCTTGGACCCCTGCACCCACGTGGGAGACCTAGAGGAAGCTCCTGGCTCCTGGCTTCAGCTTGGCCCAGCCACAGCTATTGTGGCCATCTGGGGACTGAACCAGTGGATGGAGGACCTCTCTCTCTCTCTTGCTCTCTCTCCCCCCTCCCCCCACCATTGTCATTCTTTCAAATAAAATAACCTTTAAAAGACAAATGTCTCAGGTCCTTGGGCCCTGCACCTGCATGGGAGACCAGGAGGAAGCACCTGGCTCCTGGCTTCGGATCGGCGCAGCGCCACAGCGTGCCGGCCATGGCAGTCATTTGGGGAGGGGGGTGAACCAACAGAAGGAAGACTTTTCTCTCTCTCTCTCTCTCTAACTCTGCCTGACCAAAAAAAAAAAAAAAAAAAAAAAAAAGACAAAAACCCAGGAAGAAACTTAGAAACGGACTTGGTCCAAGTCCCTCTGGACAGGACAGCAAACAGGTGCACACCAGCTTGGGCCGCCGTGGACGTGCAGTGGGCCAGGGCAGGCGCCTTCTGTACCGGCTGCCCAGCCTGCGTCCCATGAACTCTGCTGACCAGGGCAGGCGGCAGGCCCAGCGCAGCCCTCAGTGTGCAGGCCCCTGTTCTAGAACATTCTTTGCTCAGGCGATCTTCTGGCACCCACGGTGTGCTGGGCACCTGCTGCCCCGGCTGCTCTGGGAGCCGAGACCCAGCCGGCCGGAGCTCATGGGGTGACTCAGGTGTCCAGGAGCTGGCCTCCCGTTGCGCTGAGCCCAGCAGGTGCAGGTCCACACGGCCCCCACTCACCCACAAACCCGTCTCGCCTGCTGCTGGCCCTGGCCCCGCCTCCCTGTGCGTGTGCCCTTTGTAGAAAGCGCTCAGCTGTGTGTGGGCTGGGGTTCCCACTTCGCCCACCCCGCCACCCTGCCCACGCGTGGCATCTGCTCCCGGGCCCTGAGTCACTCTGTGAACACAGCTTCGCTGCCATCTGAGGGCCTGGGGCGGGGAGAGCCGCGAGCAGCCAGGAGGAAGCCGGCTGAACCCTGCAGGAGGGGGTGCCTGCCCGGGCCGGGCTCCAGAGCAGGAAACGGGCAGAAGCGGTGGGACAGTGCCGGCCAGGCCCCGAGACTGCGCTGTGGCCCGGGGGCCCTGGCTCCCGTCCCCTCCTTCCCAGCCCCCACAAGGACGCGACTCGGCTCCTCTACCTCTGTGCTCAGCTCAGCTTCCCCTGCTCCGGGGTCCCGGTCACCAGAGGCTGGGGACCGCTGTCGGGGAGGGCAGGTGTGGGAGGGGTCCCTCCAGGTGGGAGGCGTCCTCCTGGCTTTGCCGTTGCCTGAAAGGGTCCGCCAGTCTCAGATGGGGGCGCTCGCTCGGCCCCTTGAAGGCGCCAGGGACAGCCTTGCTCCTGCCGCCTGTCTGACCCCCAAACTGAAGGAGAGGGCTCCGCGCCCCTCCCCGAACTCGGCACCCAGGGCGGGGCGTGGGCAAGGGTTGTTCCTGTCCCGAGAAACAGCGCTTGAGACAGAAGAGCCGGGAGCGCCTGGGTCTGGGTACAGCTGAGAAGGGACTCAGCCACGGCCATGCCACTGCCAGGGCCCGGGGCACAGATCCCGGAGCTGCCTGGAGAGACCCAGCGAGCCCAGGCAGGGGCACATACCAGCTCGCCCTGTCCCCCGGGTGCTCAGCACCACGCTCAGCCCTCCTCACATGGCACGGAACAAGGGCCACGGCGGACACTGGCGTGGCATCGATGCACCTGCCAGGGAGGTGGGACCCTGCGGCAGAGCCGCGCTCAGCATCCACGCCCCCACCCCGGCTCCCCAAGTCCTGCTCCAGGCCCGCAAGGTGGATCGCTGCAGCAGGCAGGGACGCGGCCTGGGCTCCTGCCACAAGACCCCGAGTTGGATACTCATGCGGGCGCCAGGCGCTCCCAGGCCGTCAGCAAGGGCGGCCGAGGGAGCTGTTTCCCTCGGAAGAAACGAGACCTGGGCCCAGGGTCCCCGCCAAGGGCCCCGCCCCTAAGCACTCGGGGACAGGTGGCACAACTTATACCAGCCTACCGCTGCTGTGGGGCCCTGGAGAGCACAGCCCACACGGCACACCCGCATAAACACACAGCACACAGACACAGCGAAAAGCACACACATGTACACACAGCACACAGCTGGACACAGATATACCTGCAGCACAGTCTACACACACAACACACACGCATGCACACACAGAGAAGCGTGCTCGCACGCAGGCACACACACGCACACACAGGCACACGTACATGCAAGGGTAACCCGACAGGCAGAGCTGCCCCTTCCAAACACCTGGATGGCACCAAGGGCAGCAGTGAGGTCCCACCGGGTGCACCTGAGCCCAGCCCCAGGCACGGCCATGTGAGCTGGGCCGCTTCACGCCGGCTTTGTGAGCTCCCACACGTGTGCAGAAATGCACACACACGCACACACGAAACGTGCACACACAGGTCATGAAGATGCGCACAGAGCTCCCAGGAGCTGTGGCTGCACAGAGACCCAGGCCAGGTGAGGACATGGCCCCTCCCCTGCCTGTGCCCTGAGCAGCGTCCCCAGTGTCCCCAGCCTTGCCTGGTCTTTCCAGCACTGCTTGAGCACCTACTGTGTGCTGGGCTCCAGACAGACCCTGGGGGCCCCTGTGGATTGGACCCATCACTCATGGCCCAAGGGCATGGGATTGAGGCAGTGCCCGATGCCCCATGACTGCCCAGACCGTCCCCAGACCGTCTCAGGGACCCAGAGTGGGCAGGGCCCTGCCTCCCCCACCCCGCCCCTCTGCTCCCTGTCCAAGCTGGCTGGTGTGGGGAGGGGGGACTGCGCTCCGCCTTTCACGGCACGGGCAGCAGAGCCACCTCCAAGGCGGCTGTGGAGACTGCTCAGGCCCCGTGGGTGAGGGTCCTGGCCGAGGCGAGCCCCCCACGGCTGACTTGCAGCCGGGGCAGGAGCCAGGTCTCCCCAGCTCCCTGAGCCCTGCTAATGGACTCTGTCCTCAGCCGTGTGGAGCCACGTTTCCATGGCTACCCGACTGGATGGCTTAATGAGACAGGGCCCGAGGTTTCCAAGGCCTTGGAGGAAAGAAAACATCAGATCCAAGAAGGCCCGAGGGTCCCGGGGTGGACACGGAGACGACACAGACACACACCCGTCCTCCGTGTGGTGGCGGGAGCCTGGGCCCAGGCACGCTGAGTCACTGGCACTCGCCAGTCTGGGTGCCACTGTCCCGCCTCCCCCCACCCGTGCCCCCAGCATGCACCTGCAGGCAAGGGGAGCCCAGCACCTCCTGCTGCCTCTGCCTGGTACCCTCTGGCCAGGTCACGTGTGTGCCCCTGTGTGTGGCAACCCGTGCCGAGCGCCTGCTGTCCTGACTGGCGGCTCCCAGACCGCTGCTCCCTCCTGGCTGCACCAGGAGCTGCCTTGGGGATGTGGAGCTCAGGGTCTCACGCGCCCGCTGTGTGCCCGCCTCCGGCCTGGGAGCGATGCAGCGGGTGTGTCCTCCACACCCCAGCCTCAGCCCGAGAGGAGGCGTCCCCGGCTGGGCTGCGCACAGGAGGGCTGGCCTGGCTGGCGGCTCTGTCTGCAGGAGCGAGGAGCAGGGTTCAAGCCAGCGCCCCCCATGCCCAGCAGGTCCCTCCCCAGGCAGCACCTGCAGGGGAGCGGAGGCTGGGGCAGGGCCTGAGGAGGGGGCGTGGGGCCGGGTCACCTCCCTGAGCCCCAGACACGCTGGGAGGTGGAGCAGCGGCGGGAGCCGGCCGTCCTGGGTCTCCATGCACCCCAGAGCGCCCCTAGTCCACGTCTTGTCCCAGGAGAGAGGGCTTTGAGGAACATCCGCGGGGGGCCCTGGGGGTGATGGTGACTGCTCAGAGCCAGGGGGCAGCGGCGGGGCTGGCCCGCACCTGGAGGACCCTCGGGGCGGGGCAGAGCCTGCCAACACCCGGAACTTTTCCCAGGGGTCCCTGGGCCACGGAGCCACAGGGGCACAGAGATGGCCCTGACGTGGGCGCGGGCTGGGGGCTTCTGGAGGCCCCGCAATGCCCTGACCTCTGAGCAGAGAAGCTAAGGGGAGGGGGGCTCCCTGAGCCCTGTCCTGGGGGCACCCGTGGCAGAGCAGGGCAGGGGGCGGCCCTGGCAGCTCAGGGACAGGCCACGCCCACTGCCCCAGCCCACCAGGAAGGCGAATGGAAGGGCTCGTGCTTGGCCGACAGCCCCTGTGCTCCTCTCACGCTTGCATCCCACGCTGGGGGTCCGAGTGAGAGCCGGGTAGGAGGACGGAGCGGGGACACCGAGGCTGCCCAGCGCCCCCCCCACCCCGGGCCACGGGAATGCCGCCCCCTCCTGGACACCAGGCGCGCTGCAGCCACGGCCGGGGAGGACCGGGGCTCAGGGGACAGGGGGTGTCCGCCCCCCTCCCCAGCGCGGCGCTTCTCCCCTGCGGGCCCGCAGTGTCTGGGAGCCTCACTGCCCAGTCTGTCCCGGAAGCTGCCCCACTCAGGCCCTGCGCTACCCCCAAACGCGCTTTCCAGGGCCGCTCCCACCAACACGGCCCCAGACCCAGACCCAGCTTCAGGTTTGCGCTCCTGCCTGTGCGCGCCACACGGGAGCCGGCTCTCCCGCCCCTCGCCCCTGCACCCCGGGAGCTGCTGCTCCCCTCGCCTAGGGCGGGGCCTCCTTGTCAGCGCGGTGGGGGGCCGGGGCGGGGCTTCAGTGACGTCAGAGCCAGGCCACTGGCCGGCAGGCCAAAGGTCACAGGGCAGTGGCCAGTGGCCGCCGGGTCCTGTGCGAACCCAGTCCTGACCTCACACTGCACCCCTGCCCCGACCTGCGGCCCCCAGTGCGCTGTGCTCTGCGTGGGGCTCCCGCGTCCCGGCGCCTGCGTCTGGCCGCTCCCAGCGCCCGCACACCGCGGCTGCACGCTGGCCTGCGCACCGCCCGGCGGGATGGGCGCGTCCGGGGCGGCGTCTGGTGTGCACAGGCAGCCAGGTCGGGTCCGCAGCGAATCCGACGTGCTCCCGAGAGCGACGGGCACTCATTCCTTCCCCGTGCCTGGGCCAGGATCCGAGGTGGCCGTGGGGGCGGGGCTGGGGCCCCAGGCGTCCCTGGCTGCTGGCCGTGTCCCCGCAGCCCCTGGCGCTGTCGTCACAGGCCTCGCTTCCTCTAGGGGCACGGTCACGGATCGAGCCCCCCCCCCCCCCCCCCGCACCCGCAGAGACCCTGCTTCCACCCGCCCGCCTCTGGGGGGGTTACTGGGGTGCATCCACCCCCTAAGAGCACACAGCTTCTTCTCGCGCTCGGAGAGCATCCAGGCTGCTTCATAGCCGCACCCGGCCTCTGTCTCTCTCGCAGGGTGGGCTCGGGGGAATGGGGCTGCACCTGCCCGCACCCCCGCCCCTACTCTCCCCCTGCAGCCGACTCGGGAGCTCCGGGCCCCTCTCCTATCCCTATGGGTCCTGCCCAGGGGCGACTTTGCCTCTCAGGGGACACCTGGCAATGCCTAAAGCCATTTTTTGTTGTGACAACTGGGGGTGCTTCTCGCGTCTGGGGGGGTGCCGGGCCAGGCAGGCTGCTGAGTACCCCACACTCACTGCACTGGGGCCCCACAGCGGCCCCAGCCCACCGCATCGGCAGCGCCACCGTGGGGAAGATGTTTTATAACGGAATGTAGACCTTGGGCCGCGGCTGCTGTAGAAGACTACATTTCCCAGCTTCCCTTGCAGCGGTGTGGCCACGTGACCACATTCTGGCCAACAGGATGGCAGAGGGAGCAGCCTGAGACCCCCAGGAAGGCGGCAGAGGGGCCGGGCCCTCAGCCCTGCGTGCAGAAGCGGCTGCCGGCTCAGGCCTCCGGGCCGGGGTCTCCTGCAGCGGCAGCACCGTACCGACTTCCGTGGCCCTGCTCCCTCCCATGGCCAACTTCTGGCTTAAGCTCCGGGAAGAGAACATTCCAGAAGCAGTGGAGCGCATCTCCCCGAGCTCGGCCCGCAGCGTCCGGGTTCCAACACAAACATTCCGGGGCACGGTGTCCAGAAACACTCGGGAATCCGGGCCAGCACGGGACGGGAGGCGGCCCCCAGGCTCGCGGGCCAGGGCCCCCTCGGCTCCCTTTCCCGAACGCGATCTCCTATGAACAAAAACAGTCTCGGGTCAGAACCAGGGACCGGCGCTCCCTCTGGCTCAGCACGTGTGTGCTGCGGGCAGATCCGCCGATCTGGCGTGAGCTGGGGTCACTCAGTCAGCCGTTTCCGCTCGGAGCACGGCCCGGGTTCCACGGGGGAGCACCTGAGACGGGAGGTGGCTCAGGAGGGAGAGCCCGCCCCACGGAACGCACAGCTGCTGTCCACGCAGCGGCGCCCACGTGGCTCCCCGAAGGCAGGCAGCGTCCATGGCCGCAGCTGGGGGCGGGACCTGTGTCACTGGGGCCCCTCGTCCTGCACCCCCGAGGGTAGCGCTCGGCTCACGGAGGGCCTGCAGGAGAGGCGGGCTCTCCGTGGCGGACCTGCCCACCTGGTGGGGGGCTCGCTCCTCACTCACTGGAATGGGGGGCTGGGCACTGGGGGCTACAGGGGACACAGCAGCGCCCAGCAGGGGGACAAGTGTGGTCATCTGGGCTCCCCAGGGCGGCCACTTTGGGGGGGGGACCATGCCCAGTCTTTGTGGGAGTGCGGCGTCAGCATGGGGGGCTGGATGGCGAAGTGGCCGGAGCCCCTGGAGACCGGGGCAGGCACACCTGCCCCCCGAAGCCTCAGCCTTCCATCTGCGAAGTGGGGGTATTTTCAGCACCTACCGTCCAGGGAGATGAGAAACTGAACCAAAGGCTTCCCTGACCTCGTGAGACCAAGGAGTTCAGGCCCCTTGGGAGGCGGAAAGTCAGATGGAGGAGGCACCTGCCACGGGGCAGCCTGGGAGGTGGCAGCGCGGCCAGCATGAGCTGGGGCCCAGCTGGACACGGCTGGCTGAGGGCTCGCGAAGGCCGGGGACGGCAAGATGGCAGCTCTGCTTGGCGGATGCGTTTTATTTGCCAAAGCAACTCAAGCTCTTGGAAGGAGCTCACAGGAGCAGACAGACAGCAGCGTGCACAGCGCACAGGCTGGCCAGCACACGCATCGCCCGGGGCCCCGAGTCCTGCCATCCCACAGGCTGAGGGCTCGCCGGGGACGGCCAGGGGCAGCACGGGGCTCCTCGGCAGCTCCCAGCTCTCCCTGCGGTCCTCGGGGCTCCACTCAGCCTGGCCCTCCCCTCCCGCCGTGACCTGCCCGGCTCGGGCCCGGCCAGCCCACAGCCCTGCACCAGGCTCCCTTCCACCCTGGGCAGGCAGGGCCCACACACCCTGGTCCCTGGCCCCTGGCCTCCCCGGCCCTGTCTCACGCTCCCATGGGACTCCCCAGACCCACAAGGACCATGGAGTGCTGCCCGTAGTCGCAGGCAGGAGTGGGCTCAGAGGGCAGGTGGGCAGCGGGCCAGGGTCCCCGTGACTTGGCAGATGGGCGGCCGTGTGGACCCCTCCTCCCCGTGCCCTGGGGCTTGGAGGTCTGCCTGGGTTGGCTGGCGGTGTGGACCCCTCCTCCCCATGCCCTGGGGCTCGGAGGTCTGCCTGGGTCGGCTGGCGGTGTGGACCCCTCCTCCCAGTGCCCTGGGGCTCGGAGGTCTGCCTGGGTCGGCTGGCGGTGTGGACCCCTCCTCCCAGTGCCCTGGGGCTCGGAGGTCTGCCTGGGTTGGCTGGCGGTGTGGACCCCTCCTCCCCATGCCCTGGGGCTCGGAGGTCTGCCTGGGTCGGCTGGCGGTGTGGACCCCTCCTCCCAGTGCCCTGGGGCTCGGAGGTCTGCCTAGGTCGGCTGGCAGTGTGGACCCCTCCTCCCAGTGCCCTGGGGCTCGGAGGTCTGCCCGGGTCGGCCAAGCTGCATCCCTCCTCCTAGAGGCTGCCACGTTCGGTGGCTTGTGGCCAGTTCCGTGGACCACTGTCCCTGACCCTCCTGCCTCCCAACCTGCCCAGAAGGCCCGGGGTGCTGTCCCCATTGCAAAGCCCCTCCTGGTGTGCGACGCCGCTCCTCCCAGCACAGACAGCCCGGGTGCTGCTGGCTACGGGCCAGCAGGCGACCACTCGGCTGCAGCTGACAGAGCCGTGGACAAGGAGGCCACGAATGTCTCCTGTGGCAGGAGGAGCTCCGGCTACAGGAACTAAGGCAGCCTCTTCTCTCTGGCGCTCTTCATCCTCTTCCTCGCCTCCTCCTGGCTGTGCGAGGGCTGCCGTGGCTCCCAGCATCACACCTGCACACCCGCAGGCCAGGCAGCCAGCTGTGGGTCTTCCCGCACATCTCCCATCTGTCCTCTGGGAGGTCCCACTGGTGGCGCCTGGGTCTGGGTCTGTCCTCCTGCAGCCCCTTCAGTGACCAAGCCCCAGCCGGGGGTTTGAAGACCCCTCCCCGGAAGCTGCAGAGCAGCCAGCAGCACCGGCAGGAATGGCAGCCCCTCAGGTCACGGGGGCAACACCCGGTTAGCCTGGCTCGGACGTCCAGGGCCCAGGCTGGGGGGCAGGAGGCCAGGTCTTCCGGTGCTGCCCCCTGGCCTGCTGCCCTGCACCTTCAGGGCTGCTCCGTGGACAGAACCAGTGACCGAGTGAACGAAGGGCTCGGGCTGGAGCCTGCCTGGGAGGCCCTGAGGGTCAGGCTCGGGCTCCAGGGGCAGCAGCAAGGCCCCGCTGCGGTGGGGGAGCAGGCGGCCGGAGGCCGGGCTGGGGGACACGGCCGGCGCTCCATACCCGCCGTGCTAATCTCTCGCTCCCGGGGCAGCTCCTCCCCAGCCGCCGTCCGCCAGCCCTGCCGGAGCCTACAGCGCTGATCAATAGGCACTAGGCTGGGTGTGCGGCGGCGCCCCGGCAGCCGGCTGGCCGCAGAGCCCCGCCACGCTCTCACAAGACAAATGGCCCGCCGGAGCGCCTCGGGGAGGGGCAGGGAGCAGGCAGGCCTCGCCTTGAAAAATGACATTTCAGGCCAGCCCTCGGCCCAGCACGGAGGGGGAAACGTTGGCCTCTGTGGTGAGACAGGGTGCTGGGCCGGTGTCCCTGGGTGCCCTGGGTGCCCGGCTCCCAGCCTGCAGGCACCAGTGGGGGCCAGAAATGGGGCCCGGCTCTGGGAGTTCCCGGCCCAGGGGGGGAAGTCAGAGCAGGCTTGGGGCTGGAGGCACCTGCACCAACGCCCCCATTTCACAGACAGGAAGACTGAGGTTCCCCCCGCAAAACTGCGAGTAAATGAGGAGTTAAACACACATCTTACGGCTGACGGCGGCTGCTGGGTGGGGGAGGGGCTCCGCACGGGGCACCCAGGTGGCAGCCAGCGTGGCTGGAGCTGCCAACGGGCCCGGCCCAGGGCTCCCTGCAAACAGCGCCCCCACCCCCACCCCGCACAGGGGTCACCCTGGGCCCCACTCTGACCGAGCGTCCACTATGCTGTGAGCCAGCTGGGGTCAGGCAGCGGGGACAGACGGGGCCTAGAGCCCTGGTCCCTGGACAGCTGCACCCCGGGGGGCACGCAGCGGCCCAGCAAAGGGGTCCCAGATCTAGGGGAGCTCTGGGGGGCTTCCTGGAGGAGGGGCATCAGGGGAAGACAGCCCCAGGCACAGCGGGGCACCGTGGTGCCACGGCCCAGGGCCACGTGAGGACTCCGCCCGCAGTGAGCAGACTGAGGTGGCGGGGAGGGGCTGCCTCTCACAGCCTAGGGGCGGAGCCAGGCCTGGCCCGAGCACGTGTGTGCACACCGGTGCATGGGAACCTGTGTGTGCATGGAGACAGGCGTGTGCAAATGTCTGTGCACGTGTACACACCCACACGTGTGCAAGGGTTATTAGCACGTGTTTATGCACAAGCGTGCCCACAGCCTGTGTGCATGGCCGTATGCCGTGGTACACACACGTGTGTGGACATGTGTGCACACAGAATACGTACATGGTATTAGTTGTGCGCATGCATGTCTATGCTCAGGTGTGTGCAGTGTGTGCACGAAGTTATGTACACGTGTGCACAGCACGCGTACATGAGAGTGGCACATGGTCTATGAGAGTCTGTGCACATGGTGTATGGCATAGGTGTGCTAGTGTGCATGTATGTGGGCCCACAGGGCGTGGGTTGCTGCATCTACACGTGTGTGCACGTGTGTATGTACACGCCTAAGGGTGTGGGGTCCAGGTGTGGGTGCTCATGGGCCCCCATGTGCACAGGTGTGTGTCATGTGTGACAGAGGCGTGTGCAGGGATAAGCAGGCACAGGGCGTGCTCATGAGCGTGTGCCCTTGTGGGCGGCACGCACGTGTGCACAGTGGGTGTGCGGGAATTGTGCACCAGTGTGGGGGGGCTCCCCTCCCCCCGAGCGAGGCTGCAGGTCTCCCAGGGCTCTGTGTCCCGGGTGTGCACCCAGCAGGTCTGCACCCAACCCCCTTCTCGGAGGCAGCCAGGGACCGGCCGCAGCGGGCCAGGGCCTCCTGTCCCAGGGCCCTGTGGCCCTGGGGTGGCCAACACGGCCCCTCCCCGGGCCGCCTGTCAGACGAGAGATGACGTGCGCGCTTTCCCGAGCCTTTCCCTGAAGCGCACCCCCCGCGCGCAGTGCACGCGCCCGCAGCGCCACCCCCGCCCACACGGCCCCGCGGCCCCTCCCCCCGCAGGCCAGGATGGAGCCTGGAGCTTTCGCAGGGCTGCCCGCTGCAGGTGACAGAACACGGGGAGCCTCGCCCCTCCTCTGCCCAGCTTGGACCACCGGGCCCCCCAAGCACAGGGTCAGCGGCCACCCACAGCCCCGCCTCCACTACCCCTGCGGCGGGGGACACAGGCCTCCACCCCGGCTGGGCCAGCGGCGGTGCCACAGCCCCGCATCGCTCACCAGCCCGGCCCTGGGGCGGCTCCCGGGCAGTGGGGCGCCCTGTTGGGCTTCGGTCCCCGGGAGCTCCGTTCCTGGGCAGTGGTCGCCTGTGGACGCGAGGCTGTGGATGGAGCAGAGCCCGGAGACCCAGCCCCCGTCCTCCCAGGATGCCTGGCACGGGGGAGGGGGTTTCAGAGCCTGCAGCTGACCAGTGCCTCTGCCCAACATGTTTTCCCGCACCTGTAAGACGGAGCCCGCTCCGTTTGCCCTAACTCCTCCTCATTCTTGGACACCTCCTCCAGGAAGCCCTCCCAGGTTGGGAAGGAGCCCCGGGACCTCGGTGGCGGTTGGTGCCCCTGCCTCGCCTCACTCCCTGCACCCGAGCACCTGCCGCGCGAGCTGCGTGTGGGGTCTGCCTGCGAAACACACCTCCAGATGCCCCAAGGCCCACGAAGATCTTGGCCAACGAGGGAGCTCTCCTTCCTGGCCACGCCTCTGGCCCTGGCTTGACCTCTGGGGCCCCAGCTCTGCTGGGCACGAGCACAGGGGACAAGGAGCTGCCACTCCCTGCCATGTGACAAGCGGGCCCTGCCCCTGGGAAGGCTGAGGCAGCCCCCAAGCCACCCACAGGGCCAGGGGGTCACCCATCTGGCCTCGCCCCTCACCGAGCCGCAGGACAACCTCTTCCCACGGCCTCTCCTGTCCAGGGGCGCAGGGAGGCCGGCAGCTGGCAGACACCAGGGGTCGGCTGGTCCGCCAGGAACTCCCACTGCTGCCGCGGGGTCTTTCTCCCCCGGGACTCGGGCTGCTCAGAGGCGGAAGCAGCACCTGGCATGGGCGCAGGGACAGAGCCTGACCAGGTATAGGGACAGCCCCAGGCGACCCCACCTGGCGGCCAGGTGCCTCAGCGGGGGTGTCTACCAGAGGTGATCTTAAACACCCCTCCCCCACCCCAACACCTTAAGAGCAGGGTCCCGGCACCCAGCGATCCAACTTCAGTAGCCACCAGCACGGGTGCAGAGCTGGGGAGCCCGCTCCGGCTTCCAGAGGCGCCGCCGTGGCCACGCACGACCCAGCGGCCGTAGGAAGACGCTGAGGCCAAGGGTCGGGGAGCAAGACCAGGGTCCGGGCCAGACTCCAGAGCCAGCGCGCACACGGGCAGCGCCGCGTCTCTCCAAGCAGGCCGCGGACCCCGTGCCAGCCGGCGCCGCGCGCGCCAGTGCGCGCCGGGGAAGGGGACAGAGGCTCGGGCCTCGGAAAGAGCAGCTCCTGGAACTCAGCGGCCAGGCCAGCCGGCGCCCGGCCCCGGCCCCGCAGGCTGCAGGCGGCCCTGGAGGGGGCGCCCTTTCCCCGAGCGCGCGCGCCGCGCCGCCGCCCCGGACTCCTCCCCGGCGCCGCGCCCGCAGGTTCGCCAGAGCGGCCGCGGCTCCCGGCCCGCTCCGCCCCGGGCCGGCGGCGCGGGCCTGCCCGGAGCCCCGCCCCGCCCCGCGCGCCCGCCCCGCTGCGCAACTCGACCTAAGTTGGAAGCCGAGCCCGGCGGCGGCACTCGGCGCGGAGCGCACGGCGGCGGCGCAGCGCTGGCGAACCAGGCGGCGCCCGCACGGCCAAGCGTGGACCGCGGGGGGCGCCCGCGCCAGGGAGCAGCGGGAGGAGGACTCGCGGCGGCGCCGGCGCCCAGCCCGGGAAAGTAAAGTTGGAGCCAGCGGCTGCGCGCGGGTGCCGGGGTCCGGAGCAGCGGCGGCCCGCGCCCCGGAGCTGCCTGTCCTAGCCGGCCGCATGGGAGGCGGAGCGCCCGGGCCACCGCCGCCGCCGCCTGCAGCCTGCGCCCCGGCCGGACGCGGGGGCCGTGGAGCCGCTCGGGCGCGCCCGCTCGGGCGCCGCGTCGCCCTGAGCTCCCCGTGAGCGCAGCCGAGGGCGGGGCCGCGACAGGACCCCGGGGCCTGCCCCCTCCGCCGCGCCGCCGCTCGCGCCGGGCGCCTCCGGCTCTGCACTTACGCGCGCGGCAGCTGCGGGGAGCCCGGCTGCCACGCTCTCCCGCGCGCCGCCCGCCGAGCCGCCGCAGCCCAGGGCCGGCCGCCCGGCGCCGCGGTCCCCGGCGGGCGCGCCCGAGGAGCAGGCGGCGATGCGGGCGCCGGCCCGGCCTGGGGGGCGCCCGAGCTGCCGCGGCTGCGCCCCGGCTGCAGGCAGGCCCGCGTAGCTCGCGGTAGGACCATGGCGGCGGCGGCGGCGGCGGCGCTGGCGCTGGCGGCGGCGGCGGCCGAGGGCCCCAACGCGAGCGGCGCCGGCGCCGGCGCCAACGCCTCGGGGGCCGCCTGGGGGCCGCCGCCGCCGCCGGGCCAGTACTCGGCGGGCGCCGTGGCGGGGCTGGCCGCCTTGGTGGGCTTCCTCATCGTCTTCACCGTGGTGGGCAACGTGCTGGTGGTGATCGCCGTGCTGACCAGTCGCGCGCTGCGCGCGCCGCAGAACCTCTTCCTGGTGTCGCTGGCCTCGGCCGACATCCTGGTGGCCACGCTGGTCATGCCCTTCTCGCTGGCCAAGGAGCTCATGGCCTACTGGTACTTCGGGCGGGTGTGGTGCGGCGTCTACCTGGCGCTGGACGTCCTCTTCTGCACCGCGTCCATCGGGCACCTGTGCGCCATCAGCCTGGACCGCTACTGGTCGGTGACGCGCGCCGTCGAGTACAACCTGAAGCGCACGCCGCGCCGCGTCAAGGCCACCATCGTGGCCGTGTGGCTGCTGTCGGCGCTCATCTCCTTCCCGCCGCTGGTCTCCTTCTACCGCCAGCCCTACGGCGCCGCCTACCCGCAGTGCGGCCTCAACGACGACACCTGGTACATCCTCTCCTCCTGCATCGGCTCCTTCTTCGCGCCCTGCCTGGTCATGGGCCTGGTCTACGCGCGCATCTACCGCGTGGCCAAGCTGCGCACGCGCTCGCTCAGCGAGAAGCGCGCGCCCGCGGGCCCCGACGGCGCGGCCCCGGCCGCGGAGAACGGCCACTGCGCGCCCGCGCGCGCCGACGTGGAGCCGGACGAGAGCAGCGCGGCGGCCGAGCGGCGGCAGCAGCGGCGCAGGCGGCGCCGGGGCGCGGTGCGGCGGGGGCGCGCGGGGGCGCCCGCGCCCGAGGCGGCGGCCGGGGCGGAGGCCGAGGCGGAGGCGGGCGCGCTGGCGGCCGCCAGGTCCCCGGGCGCCGGCGGCGGGCGCCTGTCGCGCTCCAGCGCGCGCTCCGTCGAGTCGTTCCTGTCGCGCCGGCGCCGCGCGCGCAGCAGCGTGTGCCGCCGCAAGGTGGCCCAGGCGCGCGAGAAGCGCTTCACCGTGGTGCTGGCCGTGGTCATGGGCGTGTTCGTGCTCTGCTGGTTCCCCTTCTTCTTCAGCTACAGCCTCTACGGCATCTGCCGCGAGGCCTGCCAGCTGCCCGACCCGCTCTTCAAGTTCTTCTTCTGGATCGGCTACTGCAACAGCTCGCTCAACCCGGTCATCTACACCGTGTTCAACCAGGACTTCCGGCGCTCCTTCAAGCACATCCTGTTCCGCCGGCGGCGACGGGGCTTCAGGCAGTGACGCGCGCCCCCCCAGCGCGTGCCGGGGACCCCTGGGATCCGCGCGGGCCTGCAGGGCGAGGCGGGGCGGAGGGCGGCAGGGGCGGCAGGGCCTGGCCAGCGAGGGGAGAAAGGGCAGAGCCCCCTTTGCCTTCCCGGCTGGGCGAGAGGCTGCTGCGGGGCTGCGGGCCCTTGCGCGGCTGTGGCCGTGCCACTCCCCAGTGGGTGAGCCGGGCGCCCGCAGCCGCCGCCGCGGCCCGTCGGAGCAAGGGCTGACTTCCCCAGGACCCCGGGGCGGAGAGCAGAGACAGGCCGCCGGGCTCGGTCATCGCAAGTGTGAAGATGTTTGCCAAAAACAGTGACAGCCAAGACAACAAACTATTTTCTAAATAAACCTTTGTAATCCAAGTGTTGGGTGCCTCGGCCGGTCTTTAAGCTGCGGTGGGGGCACCGTCCAGGGCCCCTCCCCTGGGGACACATGGAGCACGGGGGAGAGGCAGGTCCCCAGGTCCCCGCTTCCCCTCTTGCCGAAGGCGGAGGATTTTTTTTTTTTTTTTTAATAACAGTGCTCTCTGCACCTGCAAAGAATATACTCAAAACTTCTGAGCTGTAGGCGGATGAGAGACAAAGCCGCGGGGAGCCTGGAGAGCTGCCCCTCCCCCGCTGGCATTCAGGGCCTCCCCAGGCAAAAGCTGGGGGCTCACCTGTGTGGTGTGAGGAAGCTTGAGGCCCCGGGAGGGGGCTGGGCGAGCCGGCCTGCCTGCCCCAGCGCCCCTGCCTGGGCTCCGTCCTCACCCACTGGGAGGTCTCCACGCTCAGCGCACCCGCAGGATGGGGAAGGGGCCGCGCCCGCACTCCCAGCCCCTGTTGCAGACCCCTGGGACACCTGCGCCTGGAGGGGACGACTGGAGGCCGGGACCCCGCCCTGCCCCAGATTCACCCGCAAACAGGGTCACCAGCAACCACGGGGCCGCGCAGCTGCGGAAAGAGAAGGGGCCACTCCCTGGCGCTGAGCAGGGACCCCAAGCAGGGCCCCGGGGCAGGAAGGTAGAAGGGTGCTGTTGGGAATCAAGGCGCTCCCAGGATGGGGGGCAGCCTTGGGCCGTCAGCGGATGACCCTGACCAGGGCGCTGAAGACAGCTGCGCAGGTGGCCTGGGGACCGCCTGGGCTCGGTGCTGCCCCCTGGCTGTAGGGCGAGACGTGTCAGGTTTGCCTTGTGCTCCTGAGAGGCTGAGCCGGGTGGTGTGAGAGGCCGCAGCCGCCCGCCCCAGCTCCAGGGAGCAACTTGGAGTGTGCAGCACGCTCCTCCCAGGCTGCGCGGGGCCGTCCACGCCCCAGAGGCTGTGGACGCTCGGCCCTTGACCGTGAACTCAGCGTCAGAAATGGAGGCGGAAAGCCAGCCTGGTGCCCTGCAGGTGGGCACACAGGTCGCCTGCCCCGGGCCTCGGCGTCTGTGTGCTTGGAGCAGAGGCACTGACATCACCCGCGGGGGCCCTCGGGTCTGACTGTCCCCACCCGGGGCCAGGAAGCACCGGCCAGGGGGTCGTCTCTGGTGCTCGGAGCAGCACCGCTGGGCCCACGCTCTGGCCCTGGACGGCCCGGCAGTCGCCAGGCCTCAGCCTCTTCCGCTCTCTGCTTTGTGGAGCCAGAGCTGCTGTCAGCCCCAGCCTGTGGTTGGGGGAACCGAGGCCCAGGGCCCCCGCTCGGGCCCCGTGACCTGCAGGGTCTCCCCGGGGTGTCTCTGGAGGATGCCAAGCCTGTGCCCGCTCCAGGTCTGCCGTGAGGGGGCAGCGCCGGCTGGGAAGCCAGCTCTGGGGCTCCCGGCTCGGCCGTCCGGGGACGTGACCCTGGGCCTCGCCACGCAGCACCATTGGACCGGCCCATCTGCCATGCGGGGCCTCCCCTTGGGCTCCGGAGCCGCGGGGAGAGAGGGGTGCGGGCTCCCGGCCGCCGTCCTCCGCACTCGCGGGCGCCTGCTCGGAGCCGGGCCTGCGGCTCCCCCGGGCACACGTGTGTGAGCGCACTCGGGGGCTTGAATGCAACGGCGGACTGCGTGGGAACCGGGAAACAGCAGGCAGACTCCGAACGTTCCCTCGCAGCTCCGGCTGCCGCGGCAGAGCTGCTCAGCACGCACAGCAGCAGCTGCCATCGGGGCTGCCCCCGGCTCCGGGGGCGGGGCCGAGGGACGGGAGCCGTGGCATTTGCTGGCGGGGAAGCCGCCCGCCGGCCTCCCCAGCTGAGCTGGCACAGGTCTGAGCGCACACATCCCAGGGCTGCGTCGCCCCGCCCCGCGGCGCCTGCAGGCCGGCCTCGCCCTGCCCCGAGCCCGCCTCCCCCGGCCCTGCTGTCCCCACTCCGGGTCCTGAATGGCGTCCCTGGGCACCTGCCCGCACCTCAGCCCCTGAGCGCTCCCTGGGCAGGAGGAGCTGACCCCTGCTGGGGCGTCCTGTGGGGCTGGTGTGGGCAGGGGGTCCTCGGAGCTGAGGAGGAGAGAAGGGGCCGGGTCTCTGAGCCCCGGGGGAGGGTCCCTCACCCAGGTGCCCCGTATGTGCTCTGTGCGCACTGTGAGCTCATCCCTGGGGGGCAGTGCCCGTCTGGCCAGCGGGGCTGTCGAGAGCATTGGGGGTGGGGGTGGCAGGAGGGCTGTGGGGGTAGAAGTGTTGGGTTTGCCGGGCAGGAGCCCTAACCAGTTTCCTGGAACACTGTGACCCAGGACGCCCCCACCCCATCACCATCCAGCCCGGGACCCCGCCCCACCACCATCCAGCCTGGGACCCCCGCCCCCTCTCTGCAACACAGGTTTCTGGACTCTGGGCCCAAAGGTGGGCAGACCCAGCCTTTCTGACCTGCCGCGGGGCTTCACGTTGCTCCTTGTGAGAGCCTGGGCTACTGCGGGGTCATTGTCGCCGAGATAAGGAGGGCGCCCTGACCCGGAGAGCTGGGGTGCAGGCGCCCCGCCCACATGTCCAGGCCGAAGTGCCTGTCAGCTGAAGGGAACGGAAACCCGATGCGCCTTCCGTCCGGTGGCCTGATGCCGGGTGGACCGCAGAAGCGGGGGTGGGGGGTGGGGGGTGGGGCTGGGCCTGTGCGGGAGGCTGCAGGGCCCACACGGCCACCACGGAGTGGAAGAGGGCCGTCCCCCAGGGCAGCACCCCGCTCCAGGCCCCTCCCTGCCCCAGCACGGACGGCCTCCTGGGTCCCAGCCTCAGGATCCAGTACCAGCGCTTCAGTCCCCACTGTTCATGTCACGTGCTCGGGCTCCACCAGGCCCTGGTGTCTCCGTTAGTGCCGTGTCCCGCCCCGGGCCTGCCTCCCACCTGTCCTTACCCGACGTGGGGTTCATGGAGCCCCAAACTCCGCCCAGACACAGATCCCTGCAAAGCCTGGGAGCCAGCAGGGGCCCTGGGGACTGCCGCGGGGACCCCGTGCCACCTTGGCCAGCAGGAGCGGAGAGCAGGCCGTACCTGCCCACCAGTCAGCCTGGCAGGGCCAACCTTGGCGTCCGAGCCCAGAGCTGCCTGTGGGGTCCCTGAGCGGGGGAGGTAACGTGGACCTGAGGGGTGGCTCCAGGCTGCAGCCGAGCGGGGGCTGACGTCAGTGGGCGAGTTCCTCTCCCCAGCAGGCTGGGATCCCCAGGAGGCCTGGCAGAGCGTGGCTCACAGACGTGGGTGCTGAGGGATGCCAGTCATGCTCATGCTGGCGGCGGCGTAACCGCGAGCCCGCAGCCCCCACTCAGCGCGTGCTGACGGCAGGCCAGGCTCCCCCGGCGCTCTGAGCTCCTGCTTCTCGCCGTTCTGCCAGGAAGGAATCAATGCGCCCATAGTACAGGTGCGCAAACTGAGGTCCCGCGAGGGAGTCGTGAGCCAGGCCGTGCTCGGCTCACCACACCACACCACCCCGGGTCCCTCCAGGGGCCGTCCCTGTGGGTGTTATTATCCCATTTCACAGATGGGGACGGGCTCCCTGGGGTCCCCCTCCAGCCCTGCTCCCTTGCAACCAGCGCTGAGACTACAGCTGCCCCGGCGGCATCGCACAGCTCCGGGGTGTGCACCTCCCGCCCGTCACGTTGCTGCACTGACGGAGCCACAGCCGGACGTCACCCGCTCCTGACAGCCTCTGGGCCCCTTGGTGTGGGCCCGGCCGGCCTGGTTTCGGTATGTGGGTGATGTCGTCTCTGAAACGACTCGGAACAAGGAGGCCTCAAAGGCCGCCCCACCCAGGCCACGGGGGCCTGGGTCTCTGGGGAGCAGCCCAGGGCGGAGGGAGCCATGGCGAAGCCCGTCCCCTCCTGATGGGCTCCGGCAGAGCCGGCGCGCTTCTGCCAGGGCAGGGCCGGAGGACGTCTGCTTCAGGCCCCGCGCTGCCCGCGGCGGGTGAGGCACGGCCAGGGCGGCCCCGTGGTCACCTAGGTCGAAGGTATGTCCCCAGCTATGTCGAAGGTAGCTGTCCCCGGGTGCTGGGCGCGCGGCCTCGGGTCACGGAGCCCCCGACCTGGGCTCGAGCGCTGTGATGCCCTGAGCCGGTGTCCTCCTCTGGACACAAGGGCTCTGCGCACGACACCAGCCCCTGCCCTCCCGCGGCCTCTGTGCAGAGCGAGGGGCCCCGGCCGGCATCAGCACCACAGGTGCTCTGCTGGGAGCCGTCCTCGGGCAGGCCTGGCCCTGGCGAGAGCCCCAGCATGCCCAGCTGGTTCAGGTGCCGGGAGACAGCACCGCCCCCCGAGCCGCCTCCGCTGTGGCTCGGGGACAGCACCTCGGCCCTGCAGGGCACGTGGGGTGGGCGGGGGGGCGGCCGGCCTGCTGGACTCCTGCCTCGCCTCTGCCTCACCACCCAGCCCCCCGGAGCTCCACTCCCCCATGACCCATGACGTGGCAGCTCGCCCCAGGCCCCGGTGCGGTGACTCATGGACCCTGGGGACCGAGCGGCCGTCGGTAGGGGCCCCCAGTCTGGCAGCGGAGGGGACTTCCATCTGGTTCCCATGGGTGCCCCCGGGGCTCAGGCCGGCAGACAGCGCCGAGAGCAAACGCCCGGCAGCCACGCCCACTCCTGGACCCCCTGGGGCCTGCAGGGCGGGGCAGCCCTCGGGTCCTGGCCACTGTCGGCCGGCTCTGGGGCACACCAGCGGCGGCTCTAACTCCACGCTGACCCATTGCCGGCCGCCCAGCCTCAGCGGCCTCCACGAGAAAAACTCCATGGCAACCAGGAAGCGGCCCTGCCTGCAGCGTGCCACCAGGGGCAGGGCCACGGGAAGGCCACGGCGGGCGGGCCAGGCTCTCGCCCCTCACCCAGGGTGTCCAGGGAAACGCAGGCCTGGTCCCCAAGGGGGGGGCTCCTGCTCTGGTCACCACGCCCGGGGGAGTGGCCGGGCCACCCGGGGCACCCAGCCACGGAGCCATGGAGCCCAGTGTCAGAGTTAGAGCAGGCGGCCTCTTCCGTGGCCTGCAGAGGGGCGGTGGGCTTGCCACATGCAAGGTGGCTGGGGCAGCCAGGGGCGGGGTCACCGAGGTAGATGTCCATATCCTACCCCCTGGCCGGGACCGGGGAGACTGGACGTGTCCGGTGCAGCTCGGACACCACAGTGGGCTGGGGTGCAGGGCTAGGACTGACAGCCCCTCCCCAGGGACCTTGCCCAGACTCTGGTGGACAAAACACCCCCCAAGGGTGTGCCCACTGGGTGTAGATGTAACGGGGTGGGTGATGGCCGAAGTCCTCACAGAGCTGGCTGCTGTGTGGGCTGTGGCCACATCTCTGCCCACTCTCTGGGTCTCCACCTTCCTGTGCCCACACCCAGGGCCCCTCAGGGAGGGCGAGGAGGGCTGCAGGCAGGGGAGGCCAGGGGGTGACGGAGGGGCTGGGCGTGGGCCACTGTCCCTAACAGTGGTCGTCCACATGTGGCCCTCGTCTCCACACGGGCACTTGAGCAGCTGCCCGGGCCAGCCGGAGCCCTAGGCGGGGACAGAGCCAGCCCCAGAAGGCAGCCCCGACCCCAGCCGGGCACACGCTGTCGCCAGCCATGCACAAGAAACTTCAAAGAGCCTGCCTGGCACTGTTCACCCCCTCCCCCGCAAAGGGGGTGCCCGTGCGGACCGGGGCGGGGGCGGGATGCTTTGTGCCTGGGAAGTGCGTCACCCCAGGGCTGGGCCCATCCTTGGTGGTGCCACAAGCCCTTGGTGGAGGTGGCTGAGCCCAGCCCGGAAGGTTCTGGAAAGGTGCCCCATTCCCGGTGCTCGGAGCTCGGGAGCAGGGCTCCTCCCAGCTCTCTCGAGGCCTGGCGTTTGCTGTGGGATGGAAAACTACCAGCTGGCCCAGGCGGCTCCAGCAGGCCCTGGGCCCTTATCTGCCATCAGTGTGGCCGGGCGGCGCTCCGAGGTCTGGACAGCCAGCAGGGAGACCTGGTGTGCCCATGACCTCGGCAGGCGCTGGTGTGCCAGCGGCCTGGATGGCCTGTCCTTGGGGCTGGGGGCTTGGACCTTGCCCTGTCCTGTCCCCATGTGGGACCCCAGCACGGTGTCCGCCTCTGAACCGGGCACCCGCTGTGTGCGGGCAGTGTGGTGCTAATCCCTGCGGGTGGAGAGGCTGAGACGCGCAGGCTGACGGCCTCGGAAGCTGGAGTCGAACCAGGTCCCCAGGGCCCCTCGAGAACACGACGGAGACCCCAGAGCCCTGGCCACACCCCCAGCTCCCGCGGACCCCAGCAGGGCCGCTGAGGTGGGCGTGGGCGTGGCCCGCGGGGAGGCCTCCGGGTCTCTCCCGTGGACACAGCCCCATGCCAGTCCCTGGGGGCACCCATCCTCACGGTGGGCGGGCGGACAGCACCTGGCAAAGTCGCTTCCTGCTGACCTGCTCTGGCTGCCGTGGGGAGCGTGGCACCAACCCCCACGTCCTCTGGCCGTGTCCTGAGCTCCGGCCCAAATGTTTCTGAGCCAATGGCGGTGAAGCCAGAGTCCAGAAGAGCCCCGCCCACCAGCACTGTCCCTGGCTGTCAATCAGCTCGCTGCTCTTCTGTCTTTGGGCACAGGGTCTGTCCCAGTGGTGAACCCCAGGGGATCCACAGAGCCAGGGACGAAGGTAGGGACAGGAGGCTCGCACAGCCCAAGATGGGAAAGCTGGGGGTGGGAGGCACACACCAGCAGCCCCCGGGAGGGGTCCCAGGTCAGACCTCCACCCTGAGGCCAAGGAGGCCAAGGGACAGAGGGTGGGGCGTGGTATGCACAGGTGTGAGGCTGCTGTGGTGGGGGAGGGGCTGGGAGCAGGAGCAGCTTCCCACCTCCTCCTAGAAGCCTCCCCTGTCACCTGCTGGGGCCGCGCTGATGCAGTGGCCTCTGGCATCACGGCCCCACCCCGCGCTCCCTGCTGTCCCCGCTCTGCACCCCTCAAGGGTAGGGTCTGCGGCTGGGGGGGGATGGATGCCGGCCGTCCCTGTCCCTCGAAGTCCTGCTCAGACCCCAGCAGGCTGGCTCCCGGGCAGTGCTGCCCACCGCTTCGCTGGGCTGGGGGTGCCGGGGCCCCTGCTGCAGACCCCTGGCACCCAGGGACGGGTCCTGAGCCCTGAGCTCCGGGCACAGCTCCTGGAGGTGACCCCGAGGGCGAGTCTCTGAGGGCAACGCCCACAGCCGCCAGCTCCTTCCTGGGACGACTCTGGAAGCCGCGGGGGGGCGGAGCTGGCGCCCAGTGCATGGAGCCCCCGGCGCCCAGCTGGCCTGGCGTGGCTCCTGTTAGAGCCGAGAGGCGAGTTTGAAGAAGCCGATGTTGGTTCCCACGACGTCCCCAAGGGTGCCGCAGCGGCATGTGGCTGAGACTCCTCTGGTGAGCATCTATTGAGCACCTGCTGTGTGCAAGCACGGGCCGAGGGGAAGGTAGAGGCCCTGGGAAGAGACCCCAGCGCCTGTCACATCGGCCAGTGGAGTCCAATCAGAGCAGCGAGCCCTACAGCAGCCGCTGTGGCCCTGGGGACGGTGCCCGGGGCTGCCCCCAAGACCTGTCCTCTGCCCCACCTGAGGCCAGCTTCCATGGTGGTCTCACCTCAGCCGGCGTGGTGGGGGCCCTGGAGTGACACGCGGTGGGAGGCAAGCACTCCCGTGTTGCAGGACGGTGGGGCCGGGGTGGTGAAGGGACCCCGCCCGGCCGGGCCTGTGATGCCGGGACTTCCCCCAGCCCTTCCGGCTCCCACACGTGGTGCGTGGGGCCATAATCATAAGCCAGATGCCACAGACAGGCCAGGGTCACCAGGGGACCTGAGTGACAGGCCACCCCAGGCGAGGGGTACATAGGGACTCCCCAAGACCACCCAACAGGTCCAAGAAGACGCCTCCAACACATGCCCGGAACATAGCTCCAAGCAGCTGGTGGGGGTGGCCCTGCCTCCTGAGGGGCCAGAGAGGGCTGCCCTGGGTCCATGGCTCAGGGGAGAGCCATGCCAGCAGGAGGCTGGGCGCCTGGGTGAATTCCACCTGGCAAGGCAGACCCACCAGTGTGAGGACCAATGACCTGGGGAAGGAGTGATGCTGAGGGTCAGGCCCCACCGTGTGCCAGCTCACCGCCCGCTGCCCTCGGCCTCCCTCCCTTGTCTACTTTCCCACCCTCGTCTCAGCAACACTAGATGGGCAGGGCATCCCCAGACCCCAACTTATCCTAGGAGCCGAGTGAGGAGGGGCCTCGGCCAGAGACGCAAGCTCGGGGAGCTGGGCCTGCAGCTCTGGGCTCCAGCAGGTGCAGGCCTGGCGGTGGGGAGGGGCGGGGCCGGGCAGCAGGGCTCACCAAGGGCTGGCTTCCGGGCCCCGCGGACTGTGCGGCCGCATCGCTGCCGCAGAGAGGAGCCGTGAGAGCCGTTCTGTTAATTTTCCAGCCCAGACAAAATCAATAAATTCTGGGAACGCGGGAGCAGCTGATCTTTGCGATTTCTAGCAAACCTTCCAAGAGTCAGCCGGGCCTCCAGCCCAGAGCCTGGGGCTGAGACCCAGAGCCTGCACTTGCCTCCCGGGCCAGGGCTCCCACCCGCTGGGATTCTGGAAGGCTCCGCAGCGCCAGCCTGCTCCTCTGTGAGCTCCGTGTCTCAGCGCCTCGTCTCTCTAGAACGTTCTCCAGCGGTTACGGCCGAGTAGCATCACAGATGGGGAGGCAGAGGCACAGAGGTGACACCGGGTGACACTGAACTGCAGTGCTGGCTCCCCAGCCCTCTCGCCTGGTGGCTGGGACCGAGGTTGCTGTGGACGGGCGTGGTGCCCAGTTCTGTGCAGACTGTGCTGGGGCTGGGGCAGCTTCTGGGGCCCCTGTGCACCGTGGAGAGGCCTCAGGGAGGGTGGTGACTCGGGAGAGGGGAGAGAGAGAGACGGCGACAAGCCCAGAGGCAGGGGCCGGGCCTCGGGCCTGAGGGTGGGGCTCAGAGGACACCCGGGGGCCTGAGCATAGGGACCGGGACTCCAGCAGGGCGGGGGCAGAACTGGGGCGTGCGGTGGGGAGAAGCAGACGGCTCAGCCCATGGCGGGACGTGAGGGGTGCAGGACCCAGAACAGGGTGCCAGCCGCCCATGCTGCCCCGGGGGCTGGGGTCACCCCCTCTGGGTAGGTCTAGGGTGGCCTGGGGCAGGTGTCCAGCTGTGCCAGGCCACACCCAGGCCTGGCTTGTCCCCACAGACATGCCTAGTGTGTTCTCTTCCCGGCTGGACAACAGATGGCTGGGCAGAAGGGAACAGAGGAGGGTGGGCAGGACTGGAAGCAGGGGACGGGGACTTGGGGGCCGGACTTGGGCGCTGGGGTGCTGGGGACCTGGGAGAAAGATGGGGACAGGCAGGGCCTGGGTGGGGATCTGAGGAGCCCCCCAGTGAGGCAGAAGCTGACCAGGATCATGGCCAGCACAGCTGCCAGCGGGAGCAGAGAGAAGGAGATGCAGAGGTGAGTGCGGGGTTCTGGCCGTAGGAGACCAACGCCAGGACAGCGTGTGTGTAGTTATGGGAGCACTGAGAGTGTGTGTGTGTAGTTATGGGGACACTGAGAGTGTGTGTGTGTAGTTATGGGGACACTGAGAGTGTGTGTGTAGTTATGGGGACACTGAGAGTGTGTGTGTGTAGTTATGGGGTACTGTGAGTGTGTGTGTGTAGTTATGGGGGGTACTGTGAGTGTGTGAGTGTGTGTGTGTTTATGGGGACACTATGAGTGTGTGTAGTTATGGGGTACTGTGAGTGTGTGTGTAGTTATGGGGTGCTGTGTGTGTGTAGTTATGGGGTGCTGTGTGTGTAGTTATGGGGTACTGTGAGTGTGTGTGTAGTTATGGGGTACTGTGAGTGTGTGTGTAGTTATGGGGATACTGAGAGTGTGTGTAGTTATGGGGTACTGAGAGTGTGTGTAGTTATGGGGCACTGTGTGTGTGTGTAGTTATGGGGTGCTGTGTGTGTGTAGTTATGGGGTGCTGTGTGTGTGTGTAGTCATGGGGTACTGAGAGTGTGTGTGTAGTTATGGGGTACTGTGTGTGTGTAGTTATGGGGACACTGTGAGTGTGTGTGTGTAGTTATGGGGTGCTGTGTGTGTGTAGTCATGGGGTACTGAGAGTGTGTGTGTAGTTATGGGGTACTGTGTGTGTAGTTATGGGGTACTGTGAGTGTGTGTGTAGTTATGGGGACACTGTGAGTGTGTGTGTGTAGTTATGGGGTGCTGTGTGTGTGTAGTCATGGGGTACTGAGAGTGTGTGTGTAGTTATGGGGTACTGTGTGTGTAGTTATGGGGTACTGTGAGTGTGTGTGTAGTTATGGGGACACTGTGAGTGTGTGTGTGTAGTTATGGGGACACTGTGAGTGTGTGTGTAGTTATGGGGACACTGTGAGTGTGTGTGTAGTTATGGGGACACTGTGAGTGTGTGTGTGTTTATGGGGACACTGTGAGTGTGTGTGTAGTTATGGGGTGCTGTGTGTGTGTGTAGTTATGGGGGTACTGTGTGTGTGTAGTTATGGGGCACTGTGTGTGTGTGTAGTTATGGGGCACTGTGTGTGTGTGTAGTTATGGGGTGCTGTGTGTGTGTAGTTATGGGGTGCTGTGTGTGTGTAGTTATGGGGTGCTGTGTGTGTGTGTAGTCATGGGGTACTGAGAGTGTGTGTGTAGTTATGGGGTACTGTGTGTGTGTAGTTATGGGGACACTGTGAGTGTGTGTGTGTAGTTATGGGGTGCTGTGTGTGTGTGTAGTCATGGGGTACTGAGAGTGTGTGTGTAGTTATGGGGTACTGTGTGTGTAGTTATGGGGTACTGTGTATGTGTAGTTATGGGGACACTGAGTGTATGTGTGTAGTTATAGGGGCACTGTGAGTGTGTATAGTTATGGGGTACTGTGAGTGTGTGTGTAGTTATGGGGACACTGAGAGTGTGTGTATTTATGGGGCACTGAGAGTGTGTGTGTAGTTATGGGGGTACTGTGTGTGTGTAGTTATGGGGACACTGTATGTGTGTAGTTATGGGGCACCGTGAGTGTGTGTGTAGTTATGGGGTGCTGTGTGTGTGCAGTTATGGGGCACTGTGTGTGTAATTATGGGGACATTGAGAGTGTGTGTGTGTAGTTATGGGGGTACTGAGAGTGTGTGTGTGTAGTTATGGGGACACTGTGTATGTGTGTGTAGTTATGGGGACACTGTATGTGTGTAGTTATGGGGCACCGTGAGTGTGTGTGTAGTTATGGGGTGCTGTGTGTGTGCAGTTATGGGGCACTGTGTGTGTAATTATGGGGACATTGAGAGTGTGTGTGTGTAGTTATGGGGTGTTGTGTGTGTATAGTCATGGGGTACTGAGAGTGTGTGTGTGTAGTTATGGGGACACTGTGTATGTGTGTGTAGTTATGGGGACACTGAGAGTGTGTGTGTGTAGTTATGGGGACACTGAGAGTGTGTGTGTAGTTATGGGGGTACTGAGTGTGTGTGTGCAGTTATGGGGACACTGAGAGTGTGTGTGTGTAGTTATGGGGTACTGTGAGTGTGTGTGTAGTTATGGGGTACTGTGTGTGTGTAGTTATGGGGACACTGTGAGTGTGTGTGTAGTTATGGGGACACTGAGAGTGTGTGTGTAGTTATGGGGACACTGAGAGTATGTGTGGTTATGGGGTACTGTGTGTGTGTAGTTATGGGGGTACTGTGTGTGTGTAGTCATGGGGTACTGAGAGTGTGTGTGTGTAGTTATGGGGACACTGTATGTGTGTAGTTATGGGGCACCGTGAGTGTGTGTGTAGTTATGGGGTACCGTGAGTGTGTGTGTAGTTATGGGGACACTGTGAGTATGTGTGTAGTTATGGGGACACTGTGAGTGTGTGTGTGTAGTTACGGGGACACTGAGAGTGTGTGTGTGTAGTTATGGGGGGTACTGTGAGTGTGTGTGTGTAGTTATGGGGTGCTGTGTGTGTGTAGTTATGGGGGTACTGTGTGTGTGTAGTTATGGGGTGCTGTGTGTGTGTCATTATGGGGACACTGTGAGTGTGTGTGTAGTTATGGGGACACTGTATGTGTGTAGTTATGGGGCACCGTGAGTGTGTGTGTAGTTAGGGGGACACTGAGAGTGTGTGTGTAGTTATGGGGGTACTGTGTGTGTGTAGTTATGGGGACACTGTGAGTGTGTGTGTAGTTATGGGGACACTGTATGTGTGTAGTTATGGGGACACTGTATGTGTGTAGTTATGGGGCACCGTGAGTGTGTGTGTAGTTAGGGGGACACTGAGTGTGTGTGTGTAGTTATGGGGTGTTGTGTGTGTGTGTAGTTATGGGGTGCTGTGTGTGTGTAGTTATGGGGACACTGTGAGTGTGTGTGTAGTTATGGGGACACTGTATGTGTGTAGTTATGGGGACACTGTATGTGTGTAGTTATGGGGCACCGTGAGTGTGTGTGTAGTTATGGGGTACTGTGAGTGTGTGTGTAGTTACAGGGGGTACTGAGTGTGTGTGTGCAGTTATGGGGGTACTGTGAGCAGGGTGCTCTCCAAGCCCCACCCATGGCTCTGGAGGCCTTCCAGGAGGTGGTGTCAGGAGCTCCGGGGCTGATCCAGAGTTGAGTAATTGGAAGGGGTTAGGGGTAGGAGAGGCTCCTGGACGAGCACCCAGTATTGTTCAGACTCCCTGGGGTGGCCTGCAGAGGTAGTGTGGGTGTGCAGCCACCAGAAACTGGTGTGGAACTTTGCCATCTACAGAGGCATGAAGGGCTTGCCGGAAAGGAGTGGTGGGGTCCGGCACAAAGGCTGGGTGGGGGACTGCGCTGGCACGGGGTCTGGGAGGGGCCTGGGCCGGGCTCTACCTGGTGAGAGCCAACCACAAGGCTGCCCTGGCTGCCCTCCGGACACTGAGGCAGAGAGAGGGCTAGCCTGGGCTCTCCCCACCCCCACCCAGCCCCCCCACTGCCCCAGGCACGGCACCCACGAGCAGAGGAGGGAGGCTCACCTGTGGCTGGGCTCACCTGCGGCTGGGCTCACCTGTGGCTGGTGTGACCTGTGGCTGGTGTCACCTGTGGCTGGGCTCACCTGTGGCTGGGCTCACCTGTGGCTGGGCTCACCTGCGGTTGGGCTCACCTGTGGCTGGTGTCACCTGTGGCTGGGCTCACCTGTGGCTGGTGTCACCTGCGGTTGGGCTCACCTGTGGTTGGGCTCACCTGTGGCTGGGCTCACCTGCGGTTGGGCTCACCTGTGGCTGGTGTCACCTGCGGTTGGGCTCACCTGTGGCTGGACACAGTGTTTTTGGGGACACCTGTGGCTGGTGTGACCTGTGGCTGGGCTCACCTGCGGTTGGGCTCACCTGTGGCTGGTGTGACCTGTGGCTGGGCTCACCTGTGGCTGGGCTCACCTGTGGTTGGGCTCACCTGTGGCTGGTGTGACCTGTGGCTGGGCTCACCTGCGGTTGGGCTCACCTGTGGCTGGTGTCACCTGTGGCTGGGCTCACCTGTGGCTGGGCTCACCTGTGGCTGGTGTCACCTGTGGCTGGGCTCACCTGTGGCTGGGCTCACCTGTGGCTGGTGTCACCTGTGGCTGGGCTCACCTGCGGCTGGGCTCACCTGTGGCTGGTGTCACCTGCGGTTGGGCTCACCTGTGGCTGGTGTCACCTGTGGCTGGGCTCACCTGTGGCTGGGCTCACCTGCGGTTGGGCTCACCTGTGGCTGGTGTCACCTGTGGCTGGGCTCACCTGTGGCTGGGCACACCTGTGGCTGGGCTCACCTGTGGTTGGGCTCACCTGTGGCTGGGCACACCTGTGGCTGGTGTGACCTGTGGCTGGGCTCACCTGCGGTTGGGCTCACCTGTGGCTGGTGTCACCTGTGGTTGGGCTCACCTGTGGCTGGGCACACCTGTGGTTGGGCTCACCTGTGGCTGGGCACACCTGTGGTTGGACCCCTTGGGTCTGTCACTCCATGCGTGGAGGCAGAGTGTGTCCCAGGCATCCCGGGTGTGTCAGTAGAGAGTGACAGGCAGAAGTTTCCGGGCTCAGCCATGGCTGGGAATCTGGGGGGATCTGAGGCTCTGGGCTGATGCTCTCATTGAAAGCAGGTGATTCATGGAGCTGGCGCCGTGGCTCACTTGGTTAATCCTCCACCTGCGGCGCCAGCATCCCATATGGGTGCCGGGTTCTAGTCCTGGCTGCTCCTCTTCTAGTCCAGCTCTCTGCTGTGGCCCGGGAGGCCCAAGTGCTTGGGCCCTGCACCCGCATGGGAGACCAGGAAGAGGCACCTGGCTCCTGGCTTTGGATCGGCGCAGCACCAGCCATGGCGGCCATTTGGGGGGTGAACCAACAAAAGGAAGACCTTTCTCTCTGTCTCTCTCACTGTCTATAACTCTACCAGTCAAATAAAAAAAAAAAGAGCTGGTGATTCTTGGGTCCCCACAAAGGCAGGCTTGAGACAGGTGGCTCGCCGTTGTTGGGGGCACCATGGCCTTGTGTGCAGGGGATGTGCCGGGGACCCTCCTGTGCCACAGGAGAGCGTGCTCGCCGTGGGGGTGCCTGGGAGCCACCGCCCGGTCCTCCCAGGACGCCCACCTGGTCAAGGCCGCTCCAGAGTGCTTGGTTGAGACCCAGAGGAGAGTCGGCCAGGGCCCTGGGGCCGCCTGGGAGGTGACCCCCGGCCAGAGGACTGAGAGCTGGGGGAGGGGCATGCTGGCAGCTCATCTTCCTCCGCCCTGCCCTGTGTGCCTCTGTCCCCGGTGGCTCCCTAGTCCAGGTCTACCTGCGTACTCAGGATGTCACCTTATTTGGAAAGATGACGGATCGTCCAAAACACTCATGGAAAATGCATGTTACGAAAACCCATGCCTTGACTTCAATTTTTAAAAAAGATTTATTTATTTATTTGAAAGGCAGAGCTATAGAGAGACAGAGGCAGAGAGAGAGAGAGAGAGAGAGGTTTTCCATCCACTGGTCCATTCCCTAAGTGGCCAAAATAGCCGAGCTGCACCAATCTGAAGCCAGGAGTTTCTTTTGAGTCTCCCATGCGGGTGCAGAGGCCCAAGGACCTGGGCCATCTCCCACTGCTTTCCCAGGCCACAGCAGGGAGCTGGATCGGAAGTGGAGCAGCCAGGACTTGAACAGGCGCCCACATGGGAAGCCAGTGCCGCAGGCAGAGCCATAGCCACAGCGCTGGCCCCTCGATTTCTATTCTTTGGCCCCAGAATCAGCTCATCTTCCAGCTCCGTTTCCCGTGAACCTCTGGAAGTCCCTGCACGCAGCCTTTGTGGATGTGATTGGTTAAGATGAGGTCATTGTGGGCGAGGACAGGATGAACTCAGTGACTGGCGTCCCTGGAAGAGATGGAGGAGAGAGAGAGAGA
Organism: Lepus europaeus; assembly: GCF_033115175.1. NCBI lineage: Eukaryota > Metazoa > Chordata > Mammalia > Lagomorpha > Leporidae > Lepus > Lepus europaeus. Next base: position 89,425,503 of record NC_084842.1, on the reverse strand, counting down.
CGCTGGGGCTGGGGGGTGGACACAGAGCCTGGAGGGCCGAGCCTGAGCCCCGGGGAGATTGCAGCCCCGGGGGCCACAGGGGCAAGGAGGCAGAAAAGACTCGAGTCCCACAGAGAGGGCTGTCACCCCAGCCTGTGCCTTCCATGCTCCTGTGAACAAGACCCCACCCACTCCCTCCCTGCAGGACCCCGGGTGCGCCTGTCCCCTGTGCTGCTCCCCCTCCCCCAGAGCTTGCACCCCCTCTCCCTGGGGGGCCTGGTGGGTGGGCACCCCCTCCACTGCTGCCTCAGATCCTGCGCCTCCCTCCTGGGGCTCAGAACCACCCCCACTCCCAGCCCCACCTCCAAGCCCTGGCTCGAACTTGGCTTGCACCCCTCTGGGCTGTCACTGTCCACTGCAACCTGAACTGGACACCTACGTGCCGGGCCAGGCCCTCAATGGCACCACCAGTGACCGCGCCCTCTCTGAAGTTCCCCTGAGACCCTGGCAGCTCCCCCCTTCCCCCGGCAGAGCCCGGCCCTGGCTGCCCCCGCCCCCTCGGCTCCTCTGGCCTGTGCCCGAGGCCGATGGCTGGGTTAGTTTAGGTCACGGGGGGGGGGGGGGGGAGGGAGGTGGCCTTCCAGCAGGCGCACCAGGGAGCCTCCCCCAGGGTGACCTTGGTCGGGGTCCTCTCGTTCCCTGCGCTACGGTGCACCTGGCCCCCTGCCCAGCACGCAGCTGAACCCACGGATCGGTTCTCCCCGTTCCTGCCCCAGGAGACGGGCACCCAGCCGTGCACGGAGCGGCACGTGCTGGCACCAGGCACCCCTTTAGGCCAAGCCAGGCCAGCTGAGCCCCCGGAGCAGCTCCAAGAAGGAGGAGGGGAGCAGAGACAGGTGGGGGTGGGCGGCTCGGGGTGTGAGTGTGAGCCGGCACTGCCCTGCCGCTGGTGCCCCTCGCCCTGAGCCCATGGCCCCCTCCCCAGGGCTCTTGCAGACCTGTGCCTGTGAGTCCCACCTCCCGCAGCTGAGCCCCGCAGGGCACCCGAGCCCAGCCCCCTCCTCCCCACTGCAGTTTAAATCAGCCTTCCTGGACCCACAGCCCCGACGCCATGCCCTCCCTGGGGGTCAAACCAGCAGCCCCGCGGATCAGAGTCGAGGCCTCGCCTTGCGTCCCCTGAGCAGCCCGCTGCCCCCTGACCACCCATCGCTGCATCACAGCATCTTCCGGATCCTTGCCACCCTCCACAGCCTCCCCATGCAGCCCCCAGGTACACACCCAGGCTCCAGGGACAGCCGAGGGGCTTGCCCACTGGCGGATGTTGGGGGGGGGCATGGAGCACCCCCATAGGATCTCAGGGCTGGGGCACCCAGAAGATGGAGGTGTGCTTAGGAAGGGGGCTGTGGGTGGGCGATGGGGGCAGCCCAGCGCTGGCTTGGCCGTGGGGCTGGGAGGGGGCGGGTCCTAGGAGCTGTCCACACAGGCGGTGCTGATTGAAGACTGGCAGGTGCTGGGTTCGGGGGCTGCCCTGGTGCACAGGGGCTCAGGCTGGGGAGGACATGCTGCTCACGGCCACTCAGGGAGGCAGGCCAGACCCTGACCTACACCCAGGGCCTGCCAGCCTTTGACTGGAGATGGTGCACTGGCCATTGCAGCCAGCTGGGGGGTGAACCAGCAGATGGAAGCTCTCTCTCTCTCTCTCTCTCTCGCTCTCTCTCTTTCAAATGAATAAATCTTTTTAGAAAGTAAAATCACAGATAGGCAGGGTCAGATCAACCCCTGTCCAGTGACCAGCTGGGCCAGAGCTGGCCCGAGGGGGCGAGAAGAGCCAGAGAAAGCGCCTCCCTTGGTGCTGGCCCCCACCGCCCTCACTCCTGGGGAGAATGAATTCCCAGGGCAGCTGTGAGGGGAGAGCTGGGACTCTGAGGCTGCACTGAGGTCTGTGGGAGATACGACCAAGGGCGAGGGAGGCGGCGGGGGTGGCGTGAGGGCTCCATCTCGGCCAGAGCGGACCTGGGCATCATGGGTGTGGCCACAAGGAGGGCGGGGCTGCCCTGGTCACTGTGGGATCCCAAAGCTTCCACAGGCCTGGACCTGAGGTTCCCCCCACTGGAGAGCGTGACCTCCCCTTCTGGGCCCAGCTCCAGGGGCTCTTCCAGTGGGCTACCCTGCCCCAGGCAGACACCAGACACCCGTCCATGGCTGGATCTGCCCCCCGCTCCTGCTGGTACATCCAGTGCCCTTCCCTCCCAGGAGGCTGGCACCCAGCAGGGGCTCTAGGCACTGGGCCGTGCCCTCTCCTGGGCTGGCGCTGGGGCCTGAGAAACAGGAAAGGCACCCAGATATGTCCCTGCCAAGCACCCAGGGCTACAGCTGCCAAGAACAGAGGAAGAGTGAGGCGTGTACCCCTGGGTTGTAGAAGCCCCCTCACCCAGAGACCAGCCCTGCACCCCAAGACCAGCCTTGCCAGGGGGAGCTCAGCGGTCTCATCCTCTGTCCCTCCCCGCCCTCACCCAGCTGTCCCCACTGCCTGGGGGCACTGTCACTGGGTTTGTGTGCCAGGCTCTGCACACATAGAATGGCCCAGCAGGAAGGGACCCCCCCCAGGGCCCCAGCCCCAGCTCGGAGGCCAGAGGGACGCTCCAGCGAGCAGGGTATAGCCCTGCCCTGCCTGGCCCCTCCGCGCTGGGTGAGGGGGTCTCAGGGAGGCCCTGGCCATTCTCTCAGGGCTTCCGGGATGGAAGGAGCCTGGGCTCTTCCACCCCCCACCCTGGCCGTGCACCCTGAGGGTGCCCAGGGGCTGCTTGTTGGCATCAGAGCTGCGGGGCGACTTTCAGCCAGCAGTGTCAGTCCAAGTGGATTTCAAGGAGAAGAGTGCGGCCAGGAAAGGAAAGACGACCAACGCTTGGAGGGGCCGGGGAGCAGGAGGCGCCCCCAGCCCTGGGTGGTGCACGAGTGAAAACGAAGTTCGGGAGCAAAGGGCGGAACACAGGGAGCCCGGGGTCTGAGGTCCGATCCCTTCCCTGACGGCCGAGAGAATGAGTGGCCAGAGCATTCCAGCCCCCAACCTGCGCCTGGTGGGTGCTCAGGGACCCCCGACAGCAGAGACCACACAGACGCGCCCTGGGGTGTGGACAGGCACGACTTAAAGTGATACAAACCATGTAAGGGGCGGTCCCCAACCACAAGACAGTTAAGTTAGAAATCGGTCACAGAATCTTACTTGAGCAAGTCCAAAATGTTTGGAAACCTAGCAACACTCTTCCAAGCCTGTGGCGACCGATCAGGAGGGCCGGGGAGGGACGGAACAGGTGGCCCCCTGCAGGTCCCACGGGCACCGGGAGGGTGGTCAGGCTTCTGCACACTGGACTCCTGGACAACACAAACCACAGAGCTTCCCGGAGAAGAAACAGCTGACAGGTGACAGCTGACAGGTGACAGGTGTGGCCCTGGGGATTTGCAGGGAAGCTCCTCCCAGGGCGGAAGCGCTGGCCCAGCTGTGGCTCGACACTGAACGGTGTCTCAAGGAGAGTCAACAGCCGCTCCGAGCCAGCCCTGTGAGGCCGTGGAAGAGGAGGGAACCCTTCCCAGCTCGTCCACACAGGCTGCTGTCCCTCTGCTGCCGCCATGAGACCAGGGCGTGGCGAGGAAGGGGGATCGGAGACCCCCGACATTTCCAACAAGATTCCAGCAAACCGAAAACAGTAAGGTGCAAGCAGCGTAGCCCTCCGGACCTGGAGTGCAAGGTCGGCTCGGCATCCGGAGATCCGCCCACGGAGCGCACCGGGTCAGCAGGTGTCGCGGGGAAGCCCCCACGGCCCCTCGACAGATGCCAAAAAGGCTTTTGACAGAATCCAACTTCCACTTCTGATTTTTTTTAAAGAAAAAACCCAGCCGGTGAGGAGCCGGGAGAGTTCCCTGGCGCTGGGAGGTGAAGAGCCGGGCTGACTCGCGTTTGGTGGTGCGGCACTGAATCCACACCACATCTGGCGCCAAGGTGACTGAGGGAGAGACAGCGTCGGACTCGGCGAGGTCCCCCCTGGATTTCGGCAAGAAGCCCCTCGGTGTTCTGTGTGCTGTTCGGTTCTGTGAGGGTGAGCACAGAGCCCCCTCCTACGCCCCTTTACTTGTCCTTGTCCTCGGTCTAAGTGACCCCAGGTTAGCACACACCGCCCACAAGCGTACGCCGCTTCTCGGCTCCTCCTTTCACTTTCGGTTCGCCCGGCGAATTCACATAAGGGACTGATCATCCCAGAATTCGGAACCAAGTCATCTTCCCTCGAGAGAGGTGACGCTCCGGAGACACTGCGTGGGCATACGGCCTTGACCTAACGAATCAAGGAAGTCCCCCACTAAGCACAGGACATACGTACGATCTGATACATCACTGTCTGTTTGTCTAGCATAGGGAAACCTCCTATAAAATGCCATCCACAGCTGAGGTGCTAGGAATTTGCTTTGTTACGGCAGCAGTGCTGTACGTCTTTCCTTTGGCTAGAGTTGGCGTGCCGTGCCGCTCTTAAGCGCTCAGACATGGGGAAGATACTCCCCTCTGAGAATCCTGTGTAGATTACCAAACACAGTGAATCTGTGAGTGATAGGAGCCTTTCACTCCAGGCCTCTGCCTCACAGGCAACAGTTGATGATTTAGGGAGAGAGAGCTCTGACAGTGAAAATGACAATGCAGCAAACAAGGTAGCAAACAAGGTAGCAATGCCTAGTCAGCCACCCCCCACATACCCATGGGATACACTTAGGCGACCTTGAGGCAATAACCCATGCCAGGTCATCCCATCTGCACCCAGTGAGGATCCCCACGTTTGTGGCGGTCCCCAGGCACCCCAGGCTCTCAGGGCAGCCGCTAGACCCCATCCCAGCCGCGTGCTCGACGTTAACGTAGGAGCGGATGCAGAATCCAGGCCCTGGATTCCAACGTCCATAGATGACCGTACTGTGCTAGAAAAGGCTTCTCAAGGTCAGACCCCGGCTCTCCCTACTTTGAACAGGTGCTCACACCATGGGCAGCGAACCTGCAAACTCTTTGACTGGGTTGCACTGCTCAAAGCATGTTTGTCGGGACCACAGTTCTTACAGTGGAAAGCCTCCTATGAGGAAGAGGCCGAAACCGTGGTGAGGACTAATGCTGCCTATGGAGTAGCAGTGACCTTTGCTATGCTTACGGCCGCGGCACCTACATCTATCCTCAAGACCAGGCCCGCATTGGAGTAGTTACCTATTTTGATCAGGTCAGAGATTTGGCACTTAGAGCCTTAAAAATATAGATCCTCCTGATTACAGTCAGCTCTTTAGAAACCTAGTTAAGGCCCAGGCGAATGGTCCCCCGATTTCCTCGCCAGAGTCTTGGAGGCAGGAGAGACAAGATTACCGCTTGGCCCCGATCAAGACAATCTGGTCAAACAATTGGCTTGGGAAGGTGCTACCAAAGAGGCAAAGCTGCAATCGCCCAGTCCGTAATGAAGACATTTCTAAATGGACAGTAGCCACAAAGGAGGTAAACCCTGCCGATACACCCATACAGGCCCTGACTGCAGCCATTAACACACTGGACACAAGGAAGCCTAATGACCCTCCAGTTTGTTGGGGATGTCAGGTAACGGGACACCCATGGCGAAACTGCCCAAACGCTGACAGACGGGGCAAGCCCAAATCGCTGTGTCCCAGATGTAAAAAAGGCTTTCGTTGGGCAAAAGACTGCAAGACCAAACCTTTAAACTCCCAGTGGGGCGGCCCTCAGCCCAGCGAGTAAGAGGGAGTCCCACCACCATTAACTGCTCGATGCCCATCTTCAATCTGAGGCCGAAGTTGACCCTACACTCAGATGGCATTGCCTTTGTGGGTTTAATTGATACGGGGGCAGATGCCACTGTCCTAAAGCTAGGGACGCAAGAAAAATGCAACATTGGAAGACGGCACCCGGGCCTGACCTCCAAGGCATTGGAGGATTAAAATTGGCTGATCAGGTCATCACGCCCGTAACGTGGCAAGATGACAATGGAGATACGGGAACCATCTTTCCACTAACTGCTGAGGTTTCCACGACCTTATGGGGGAGAGATGTGCTCTCACACATGCAAGCGGTCCTTACTGCGGATCACAAATCTCCACAAGCCAGCAGCTTTAATGGAGAACCTACAAGTAAGATTCCCCCAATTCTAGGGGCCACTGCTCATCTCATACAAAAGCCAGGCCCAATCCCCATTGAATGGGAAAAAACAGGAAACATCTGGGTAGAGCAGTGGCCAATATTAGAACCCACACTTGGCCTCCTTAGAGAACTGGTACAGGAACAATTGGAAAAGGGACACATAGAGCCCTCCACGAGCCCTCGCAACACGCCCACTTCTGTGATACCAAAGAAACAGGGAAAATGTAAGCTACTGCAGGATTTGAGAGACATCAACAAAATCATAAAAAAGATGGGAACATTCCAGGCCGGCATTCCCCACCCAGGGGCCGTTCCTGACGGACACCACACAGTTACCACTGATAGCAAAGATCGCTTCTTTTCCATCCCCATTGCGGAGCAGGATAAGGCTTCACCTTTACAGGATGGGAGCCCAATCTCCACTCCCTGCGAAAAGATTCCAGTGGACAGTGCTCCCACAAGGCATGAAAAATCGCCCTGCCGTTGGCCAAAGATACGTTTCCCGTGCGGCCAGCACACGTAAAGATCAGCGCTTGGTCATACGTTCTGTGGATGATGTCTGACTTGCTCACGAGGGTGTGGCAACTCTGAAGGCCTAAGGGAGACAGCAGGAAATGTACAATTCCTGGGCTTGTCTGTTGCCACAGAAAACGTACAACATGTTCCTCCCTTTCAACTCTCGGGTTATCAAATCTCCTCCCATATATCTCCCCTGGGCCCAAACCTGAAAGTCAAGCATAAATACTCACTTAATGAACTTCAGCAACTCTGTGGCCAAATCAGTTGGCTGAAGCCCTTCCTTCCCCTGACACCTGAGAGCTTAGACCACTATTCGTTTACGAAGAGCAGCCCTTCTTCAAAAATCACATTGACTGGCCGGCGCCGCGGCTCACTAGGCTAATCCTCCACCTTGCAGCGCCGGCACACCTGGTTCTAGTCCCGGTCGGGGCACCGATCCTGTCCCAGTTGCCCCTCTTCCAGGCCAGCTCTCTGCTGTGGCCAGGGAGTGCAGTGGAGGATGGCCCAAGTGCTTGGGGCCTGCACCCCATGGGAGACCAGGAGAAGCACCTGGCTCCTGCCATCGGAACAGCGCGGTGCGCCGGCCGCAGAGCGCCTACTGCGGTGGCCATTGGAGGGTGAACCAACGGCAAAAGGAAAACCTTTCTCTCTGTCTCTCTCTCACTGTCCACTCTGCCTGTCAAAAATTTAAAAAAAAAATCACATTGACACCAGCAGACAAATCCACTATAGAAAAGATCCACACCCAGCTATCAAATTTAAAAACCTTTAGATATGACCCTCAGGTGCCTCTATTTGCCATAACCATATCTACCCTCAAGACCCCCTTAGGAGTTACTTGGAAACAACATGGACCACTTTTTTGGGTGCACATAGCCTGGAGCGAGTGTCGTAAAATAGTTAACAAAGTAGATGCCATCCTTATGATGGGACTTACATTAAGATATTATGCCAATAAGATATTTAACACAGAGCCAGACATAGTGGTCCTACCCCTATCACAATTAGAACTGTCCACATTGATGCAGAATAGCACACTCTTTCAAACTGTAATGATAAATTTCCCAGGACAGGTTGGCAATCACCTGCCAGTGGATAGGCTACCCCAGACACTACAAACCTTAGAAATAGACTATCCAAAACATGCTTTCCCTGCTTATCAACCTATACCCATGGCACCATGTGCGTTTACGGATGCCAACACGTCACCGTTTGGAACAGTGATCCAATCTTTAACAGAAAAAGGTAAGATCCGTGTAGAACCCCACGGGGGCTCAGTACAGTTGGGAGAAATGAGAGCAATAGTCAAGGTTCTACTCCTTAGCCAAGATGGACCGGTAAATATATTTTCGGACAGCAAATGCTCAGTACAGGTAGCAAAGACGATCCCTTTTGCAGTCTTTAACCCGACCAGTAAACCAATTGACCAGATGTTCACAACACTTAAAGAGCTAACTGAGAACAGAAAATACCCATGGTATATCTCACACGTAAGATCACATACTGGGTTACCTGGCTTTATTTTCCAAGGCAACAAAAAGGTTGATCGTCTTATCTCCTGCAACACGGCTTCCATTGGACACCTAGAACAAGCCCATATTCTACACCAAAAACTTCATATGTCAGCAAGCAACATAAAATTGCTTTTCCCGGAGCTAACAGTGAGCCAATGCAAACACCTAGTGCACTCTTGCAAGAACTGTGCACCCCTCGCCCCGTTAGGCCCACTGCACCAAGCAGGAGTGAACCCGCGAGGCCCTGCTCCTAATAAGCTATGGCAAGTGGACGTCACCCACATTAACTCCTCTGGTAAACTTCAGTTTGTCCATGTGGTGGTAGATACCTATTCAAAGGCTGTATTTGCTCAGCCCAATCCGGAGAAAAGGCTAGTAACGTGATAAAGGCGGTTAAATCAGCCATGCTGGTCCACGGTGTCCCCTGGATCATAAAGACTGATAACGGGCCAGCGTATACATCACAGGAATTTAATTCCTTCCTGAAATCCTGGAACATACAGGCTGCCACAGGTATCCCATAGAGCCCACAGGGACAGGCAATTATTGAAAGAACTCATAGGACGATTAAAGATCTCTTACAAAGACAAAAACAATCACATGCCCCCAGACCCACAGCTTGCTTTGACTGAGGTCCCTTTCACTATCAATTTTCTTACTTTTGATTCCCAAGGGATCAGCCCAGCTTGTAAACACTGGGGCTCCTTTCCATCCCAGCCCCCAGCCCCTATGGTTAGGTGGAAAGACCCCCTGACAGGAGAATGGAAGCGACCACACCCTCTGCTAACCAAAGGTCGAGGATATGCTTGTGTCTTTCCAGAGAAAGAGGGACAGCCCATTTGGGTACCAGCCAGAAACATCAAGCCTGCAACTGACAGCCAACCAGAGCCAGCTGAACAAGACCGAGACTCCGCCTTGTCAGCAGACGCACCTGCCCTATCACCCTACCCTGAGAAACTGAACAAAGCCATACCTGTTACTGTTTTATACCCCACTAGCTCTGGTCAGCCACTCAAAAGGCCCACAGCCTGCGTGTGGTCATGCCATTCCTGATTACCATTGTTCCTCATTCCGACCCCCATCTGAGCAAGCACTCCTGTGGTCTCCCGTTTTGAGCGCTGGTTAGTCAATGACGGGTAAGATCCCCTGGGGGACAACCTAAGACAGGCACAGCCGCGTACCGAGACTACAAGGAAACAGGGTCAACAATGGTATGGCCAAGAATCATGCCTCCTGTTGCTCAAAAATAAACGAAAAGGGGGAAATGTGGTGGAATGAGAAGGCCATGACAAGATGGCCGCTGGCAACAGAAACTGCCTGGCAACAGGCTGTGATTGGTTAGGACACAGACCGCCCCTTGACTGGATTGGCTGCCTTGGCTATATAAGCTGCTGTACCAACTGAAATAAACAAGTCTGCAGGCTACTCGCCTCCGGCCTGCTTTCACCGGACTCCTGGGGTCTGTGTGGTGACTCCGCGCCTCTTGCCCCCACCACGCTGCTCCTCCCAGAACGAAGCCACAGAAATAAACCCAGCCGGTGAGGAGCCGGGAGAGTTCCTCGGTGCTGGGAGGTGAAGAGCCGGCGGCTGACTTGCATGTGGTGGTGCGACACCGATGCGTCCCCTCGGCCGTCACCTGTCACTGTGACTGGCGTCTGTGGCAGCCTCCTTCTGCGGCTGACCCTGACCCTGACCCGGCCGTGAGCCCAGGCTCCAGGCTGGGCTCTGGGTTTTCACCAGCACCGTGAGCCTGCTCGTGTAGTAAACGGAGCCCTCATTTCTAGGTGGCTTGGTCTCTTCAGCCCGTCTCGTGGCCCTGCTGCTGGCGGGAGGCGTGGCCAAGGCTGGCCCCATTCTGGGAGGACGCCCAGGCTTGTCCGCCATGAGGAAGAGCGGTGTCCACGCCACACGTGGGGTGCAGTGGACCCACAGGAACTGTGGTGGACTCACTGCCGGCTGCGGCTCCCGCGCTGCTCAGCTTGGGTGTACAGACCTGACTTCCTGTGGCCAGGAGCCGGCAGGGCAGAGGGGGCATCTCCCTCCATGGGTGGCCTGGCACCAGGGGGAAGAGGTGGACGCGCAGCTCTAGCAGGAGTCAGCCTCGGCCCCGCAGGTCACCCGACGAGGCTTCTGTGGGACGCTAACCGTCATGATGGACGGCGCCTGTGATTGGCAGCACCTGTAATGGGCAGTGCCGTGATGGACAGCGCTGGCTTAGACCCCATCACACACTTGGACTTGGTGGGCAGACTTCCCAGAGCTGCTAATACGCTAATGACCCCTGAACTTCCAGGAGACCGTGGGCACAACATTCGACCTTGGAGGTGCTGCACACGGGCTTGAACCCGTGTGCAGGCGTGTGCAGGCGTGTGCGTGTGTGTTCAATCACAGGAGGAGCAGCTCTCAGGGTTCAGTGCTACACACGCACGTGCACACACACATGTGCACACACACACGCACGTGCACACACACACCTGGTGTGGAGTAGGAGCAGCTCCTCCCCGGGCGCACTGGCGAGCAGAGGTGCTGGGCTGGTGCCGTCTCGCGAGGTTGCATTGTCCAGTGTCGCCGGGCTGGGCAGCCCACGTGGGGCTGAGCAGACGCGTGGTTCTCCTGGGGGCCTTCCCGTGGGAGCGGGGAGCTGGGACCACCTGCGATTTACCGGGGACTGGGCAGGGCTCCGCAGGGTAGGATCCGGGCAGCTTTCCCCGCCCCTGTCACTCCCAGGGTCCGGCCGTCCACCTGCATCCAGAAAGGGGAGGAAGGAGACTGGGCGGGAGCAGCGGCAGCACCGTGCGCTCCCGTGGACACCCCACCCCTGCTCGTGTCCACCGGGTTCAGGCACCGGGACAGCAGCAGGTGGAGACTGGACTCTGGCCCCACATCTGCTCCCAGACCTGCACAAGCGGCCCCCAGAACTGGCCTCACGCGAGGGCGTGCGGGGGGCGGCTGCGGAGCCCAGCAGCTGTGGAACCCCGGGCCGGGCAGCGACCCGCCGGGCCCCAGGCTCGCCCCTGCTTCCGAGGGCTTCCCAGGCTCTTTGGCCTTGGCCGTGGACGGACGTCAAGGGGCAGCGGGGGCCGGCAGGTATGGCTGTCAGTCCCGGGTAGGGCCAGCTCTGCAGAGTTCCCACGGCGCCCTTTCCCGGGCTCTGCTGGAGTGAGGGGAGTCTGACGGGCGGCAAGGCGGGGTCTCACGAGGCGGGCCCTGCCTACCAGGCGCCATGCTCAGCGATCAGACGGCAGGAGCCGGCAGGGGCGAGACCACCAGAGCGCGCGTGCACACAAGTGGGGACCACGCGGGCAGCCCCCTGCATTGCACAGCCCAGGTGACCACCCCAGGGCTTCTCCGGCCTCCTCCCCTTCCCAGTCTCGCGGGTCCCGCAATCCGGGGGAGCACAGGGATAAACCCGGGAGGGACAGGAGAACCCCCGCACTGCCCTCCATTCCCCTGGAATATGGGGCTGCCCTAGAGTGAGCTGGTGCGGAGGGAAGGGAGGCCCAGCCCCGCCCAGGTCCAGCAGGCCACGGGGACAGGTCTGGGATGTGGGGAGGGGTCTGTCTGCGGGGGCTTGGGGCGGCAAGACCATCAGAGCCGGCAGGAGAGCTGAGTGGGGATGCCACAGCCCCCTCGGCCTCTCTCGGCATGCGCGCTGTGCTGGCAGCAGCTGTGTGGCCGGCGCACCCCACATCCCACAGTGAGCAAAGGCCAGGGGTGGGGCCGGTGGGCAGGGGGGAGTCAGAGAGCTGGGGAGGGAACCGGCAGGAGCAGGACAGGGGCCAGGCAGCAGGTGCGGCTTGATCCAGGGTCACACGCCCCTGGCAGGGGTGAGGCAGAGCCTGCAGGGGTGGGTGGGCATGGAGGGGGAGCAAGGCCAGCTCAAGGCCTAGGACGGTCACTGGGTGCCTGGGCCGGAGCCTGTGGCCAGCAGGGCGCCCTCGTAAACCCAGTCTCAGGAGTGCGCTGGGCAGGGGGCTGCCTCGTACTCCCCCCCCCCCCCGCCAGTGCCAGGACTGCCCCCAGCAGGGGTCTGCGCGGCCCCTTCCTCCCTGAAGACTCTGCAGTTCTATTGCTCACCCGTGTTCCCATGGAGGTGCACGCCTTGACGCTAGGCTAAACCGCGAGATGCGCTGCTCACCGTGGCTCGGCCAGCACTGCCAGCTCCTTTGATCTTCCAGGTTTCTGGGGAATGGAAACATTCCCACGGGCCCGGGGCTGCTGTGCCGAGCGAGGAGTCGGCGGTGCCGGGGTGCCGGGGGGAGGCCGTCCACTCCGAGGCGGCCAGAGCTGTGCTGGGCTTGGAGCAGGAGCCTGGGAGGGAGCCGAGGGGTGGGAGGCGGACGGGGGCTCCGGGGGCTCCAACACCACCCGCCACGCCCACTTAACTCCCCATTTGTTTCACTTTTGGGTGGGACCGTGTGACGTGCAGATCCCTGTCCGTGTGTGACTGTCCACTTAGGGTGACTGGCATTTTCGTCACCTTCGACATTTCTCGGCAGTGATGAGACTCGAAATCCTGCCTCGGAGTGGTCCTGCCACACACGGTGCGTGCGGCAGGCGGCAGCCCCACCGTGGGCTGGGACACCAGCTCTCACCCGGTGCACCTGCACCTGCATTGCATCGCCATCGTACCTGCTCACCCATCCCTCCCTGGCCTCCGGTATCCACTGCTCCGCTCTCAGCCCCTGGGAGATCAGTGTTCGGGATTCCATGAGTGGGTGAGACCGGGCAGTGTTTGTCCATCTGGAGCTGGCCGGTGTCACCTAAGAGTGTGGGCTCCAGGGCCCAGCAGCTGAGCAGTGTCTGTGGGTGTGGCACAGCTGCTGCCGGGTCTGTGTCTGCCACACCATCTCCCTCGTCCGCCCGTGGGCCCTGAGTGCTCTGACTTCAGGGACCCCGGACGTGTGCTGACACCCCGTGGATGGGCATCCAGACGGGATCGGGGGTCGTGCACTCGTTCTATCTTTAACATTCTCAGAACCTCCACCCTGTTTTCCACAAGGCTACCCTTTGCATGTCCACCAGGCGTGCACAAATCTCTGTGTCTGCACCAGCGCGGCCACCTTGGTCTGACAGGAGGCGCCGTGCCAGCTGGGGCAACCGATGCCTCGTGCCGCTTGGCTGGGCGGGTCCCTGAGGACAGGCGGATCGAGGGTCTCCGCACATCTGCAGCCCGTTTCTGTCTTCTTGTCACAAATGTCCATCCGGTCTTTTGCGGGTTTTTAAAATCAGAGTATTTACGCATCTTTGTCACTGAGTTGATGTTCCTGGGTGGGCGCTGTGGTCGCACCCGTGTTGCCGGAGGTGGCCTACGGCTGCAATTCCATCCCCCAAACACGAACGGCAGCGCGGGAGAGCGGGAGCGGCCCCGGCCATGCTGAGTGCCCAGAGCGGAGCTGAGCCGTCACCTCCTTCAGAGCCGAGCCGGAAGCTGGGGCAGCCCGGACAGACGCAGACCCGGCGCAGGAGAGCCAGCCCAGGAGCAAGCCCGCGAGGCCACCGCCCGGAGACGTCCCGGAGGTGCCGAGCGCGCCAGGGCAGTAGCCCGGCGCCCCCGCGCAGACGGGACAGGACGCTCGGCTCTCAGCTCAGAGTGGATCCAAGACTTAAGTGTCGTCCAAAACAAGCGACCAGCCAGGCGGGGAGGCCGCCGGCGGCACGGCGACAGCCACACGCGTGACAAAGGCCACACGCAGCATTCGTCCTGGACAGGGGCCCTGGACACCAGGCGGCCTGAGTTAATCAACAAGAGATAAGCTGATTAGACAGCAATCAGGGGGCCGGCGCTGTGGCGCAGCGGGTAAGGCCTCTGCCTGCAGTGCCGGCATCCCATGTGGGCGCAGGTTTGAGTCCTGGCTGCTCCACTTCCGATCCAGCTCTCTGCTGTGGCCTGGGAGAGCAGTAGACGATGGCCCAGGTCCTTGGGCCCCTGCACCCGCGTGGGAGACCCAGAAGAAGCTCCTGGCTCCTGGCTTCGGATCGGCGGACTGGTGAACGGTAGGTGTGTGATCAGGGGTTAAGCAGTGTCACTTTCCCAGAGGGCACGACTCACAGCCGCACTTTCGGTATTTGTGACTTTTCCTGTCCCTGGAGGGACCCTGCAGAGAGCTTCTGCCATGGTGGCACCGACCTGCAGGGGTACAAAGAGAACCCCGGGGGAGGGACGTGGGGGTGGAGCGAGTCATATGCCACCCGGCCTGGACCCCAAGACTGTTGGACAGGGGTGCCGGAAGCCGCCGCCTCCCGCTGCCACCCTGGACCCGCTGGAGCCCACAGACGGATACGGGGGCACCCAGGAAGCTTCGCCCTCACGCGGACTTCCACTGAGTGTTGGGCGCGAGGCTGTCTGAGGCAACGGGAAGAAACGGCTCCACCGAAAGGCTGCTCAGGGTCGCCCGATGCCAACTCTTAGCCGGGCACGGGGCCCCGCCCATCCTGTGCTGGTTGAGCGGGCGGCAGGGGTGGCCTGGGCTCCAGGTGAGGGGCAGGCACCCGGAGTGCTGATGGAGGTGCCACTCGGGAGGCCAGGTTCAAGCTCCCCCCCAACTTCCGGTCCAGCTCCCTGCTAACGCGGCAGCCGGTGAGGGTTCCAGTGCCCACCTCCCCCATGAGCGCCTGGATGGGGCTCCTGGCTGTGGGTTCCACCTGGCCCAGCCTCGGCTGTTGTAGGCACTGGGAGTGAACCAGCGGATGGAGAGTTCTGTCTGTCTCTCTCTCTCAGACCAAAAGTGAAGACAAATGGATGCAGCCTGGAAGTCCAGGGGGTGCTCAGGGGCCGGGTGTGCAGCGTGGGGGTGGCCCTGTGTCCTTGGCCCACCCCGGCCCCATGTGTCATGGGCTGGCACACACAGCCCTGCCTCCGGTCTGCAGAGTGTTCCTCACCTGCCCACACCTCTCTCACGCAGCCAGAAACCGCTGCCCTGGAGACTTGGAGCCCCGTGCCGAGAGTGGGTCCCACCGCTGCCTGGGCCTTGAGCCCCCGACTCCTGGGCTCCCAGGGGCCCTGGGGGAGCGCACCCCCCACCTGCTCCCCGCCAGCAGCCAGGGCCCTGGGGGCGGGGTGGGCACCCTGGGTGCACCTGCGGCTGCTTTGTGCCTCCACAATCAGTAGCCTCGGATGGCGGAGGCCGCACACAAACCAAAACCCCAGCAAAGGGCGCTCCCCAAGCCCGAGTCGCACAAAACGACGCCCACGGGCGGCAAGGGAATCCGCTCCCATCCCACTCCCCGCGCCCGGATTGTCTGGGCCGGGGAGGCAGAGGGTCCCAGTGCCCTCGGCAGCGGCCCCTGCCCCTCCTGCCCCCTGAGAGCTGCCCCCCGGGCACCATCCCCGACCCCCACTGTGTGCTCAGAACTCGGCCCTGGTCCCTGGACGACTCGGGGTAGGGCAAGGGTCAGGGCTCCGGGCCCTTGTCCTCCAAGCTCTGACCGCCTCCACTTTCCCTCTAGCTTTTCTTCAGTGACTCACTTGGTGGCAAAACCCGCATTTGGGGCCCAGATGATTCAGCCCGAGTGGCGGGAGCCACCTCTCCTGGGCCGTGAGGGCACTTGGCTGAGAGCCGGACCTTCTCGGAGGCTGAAGCCCCCAGACCCTGGGGACGACCCTGCCAGCCCTGGCCCCCAGAGCCCACCCCAGGGTCGAGGGCCAGCTCCCAGGGCTGGCACAAGAGTGACAGGGGAGGGCCTGGCTCAGGGGTGGTCTGGAGGGGGTGGGGTTTGCAAGGTTGTGACAAAGGCCCAGGAGAGCAGGGTCTCCGTGTGCTGTAGCTCCCCGCGGGCCTCGGGCAGGGGCGGGGCTGCACACCCTGCACCCACAGCCAAGGAGGGTTGCTCCCCAGGCCACCTGGAACAGAGGCCCCTCCCCGACTCTGTGGGCCCAGGGTTGTCCCCCACGAGTGAGAACCTTCCGGAACCTCTCTGGTCCAGAGCGGATTCTGGTAGTGATGTCGTCAGCTGGACCCCACTCCAGTGGGATTGTGTCGGGGGGGGGGGGGAGTGGGGACGCAGGGGTCTGTGAGCCCAGGAGGGGCCCCTGGAGGGGCCAGCTCCGCCCACGCCTTGAGCCCCACCTCCCAGCCTCAGGACCCCCCGTCTATTCGGTGACCGCCACTGGCCTCACGCTGGTGGACAGCTCTGCTGCCGTGGTCCCCCGGGTAGCTGACACCAGGTGCCACAAACAGAGAAGAATGCCCCACCCCCCACCTGCTGAGGGCCCCCGGCGGCCCCCACTCCCTGTGTGCCCTCAACTCTCCTCCCGCAGGGCCAGCCTGGCAGCCGGTGCCATCAGGGGAAGGCTGAGCCCCACGGAGAGGCCACGTGGCAGCTGCATGGCCGCCAGCCCCAGCTGGGTTTGCAGCCACGCCTGCATCGGCGTCAGCGGTGGGCGGTCACCTGGTCAGTCCACCACATCTGGCTTCCTGTGGGGGCCCAGCAGGGGCTCCGGCCGGGCGCTGGCCCGGGGCCCACGGCAGGAAGGCCGGGCTGGCTCATTATGGCACGGCAGACACACAGGGCAGCCCGCGTGGTCCCGGCTCTGACCCCACAGACACAGAAATCCTGGTCCCTGGGCCCCTGGCAGGAACCCAGGAACTCACCTTGGCCTGTGATCTGCCCTGAGCCAGGGACCAGGGACCCAGGACCACACAACCCAGGAGGCAGCAGCACAGGCGCCACTCCTGCTTCCAGGCCCTTCACCCCTCCCACGAGCCGGGTCTGGGCCCCGATTCCTTTTAAGCCTGCGGCTTCCACACCCCTGGGGACACGGGACAGGTCACCAACAAGAGACCCCAGGGTGTAGGGCAAGGGTCCCAGCAGGGCGAGCGGGCGGCCGAGGACCCCCCTCCCCAGCCGCCCTGATGCAGCCGGAGAGCAGGCGGCTTCTTCCACATGCGATTCAGTTTTCAAATTCCCAGGTTTAACACATCGACTGCTGCCCCGACCTCAGGCATCTCAGAGGAGGGAAACCCAGACGGGCGGAGTGGAGGAGCTGTCAATCACGTGCTACTTGGAGTGCAAAAGCCGCCGTGCAGGGCGCCGCTGGGGAGGCTGGGAGCCCCGGGCAGGTGCGAGCCTCACCTCGGGTTCTGAGCACTGGCCCCTGGCAGGCGAGCCCCCCGCTGAGCCGGTGGCCCCCCGGGAGGCACCAGCAGCGCTCCCGAGTTTGAGAGAAAGGAGACTGAGTGTGCCAAGGAGCAGGGCGCACCTGCCCGTCACCTGGGAATGGCCAGCCTCCGGGAGCTGCAGGGCAGGAGGCAGAGGGGAACCGCTGTGGGCTTGGTGGGAGGGCTTGCGGGCGGGCTCCGGACGTCAGCGGTTCTAGCACACGCCCTGTGCCGCGTGAGGGACCCGGTGTGGCCGCGCAAGGAGCTGCTCTTGGCATCTCCGTGGTTACATAAACACTTTACATAAATGTTTTGCCAGGCTGAGCGAACAGCGGCTTGCTGCTGGGATGGAATCCGGTCCTTGAGAGCGAACTCCGCGGAGCCGCGGCTCTCGTCGTAACCCTGGAGACCCAGCCTGGACGCGGGTTTCAAAAGCGCGGTGAGCTGGCGCTAAGTCCATCCGAGCTTGTGCTCCTCCCGCAGCTCCAGGAAGCACTGGGCCCGGGGCTGGGAGGGCAGGGCCGCCCTGGGTGCTCACTGTGTGCCTGGCTGCTCCGGGCCCTGGAGCCGAGGGTGAGCGCGCACCCTGTGCCTCCATCCCAGGAGTGGACTGCAGGTCAGGGCTGAGCTGAGAGCTGTCAGAGGCCACGGCGGGGAAGGGGAGGGGTGGCTGTCACCCCATACAGGGGTCAGGGAAGGTCCTTTCCCCAGAAGGGGTCCCCTAAGCGGAGAGCTAAGGGGAGGGGCAGGGTGAGCCGTGGAGACGTCCAGGACTGTTCCAGACAGGAGGCACTGCACGTGCAAAGGCCCTGGGGCAGGAGCCTGCTGGTGCTGCTGCGGCTGACAAGACGGCGTGATGGGGGGGGAGGGAAGGAGTGGGAGGCGAGACCCCACGGGGACGGGCCCCCAGGGAGGGCAGCTCTCCCAGGCTCACTGCGGTGCCGAGCGGGATGAGGAGGCCGGAGAAGGTGGTGGCCGGGGCTGGGGGAGGGCCCGCTGGACGTGAGCAGGGCAGAGTCGCCGCGGTCACCGCTGGGGCAGGGGCCTGGGAGGAGGGGCCTTGCCCGGGCATCCGAGGCTTTGCGGCTTTCAAACGCTGCTCACTGGAGCACGGTGTGCAGAGGGCTGCCAGGGGGAGGGACCCAGAACACGCGTGGGGCAGGGAGCAGGCGAGGGTCCCAGGACACAGGAGGGTCCGGGACAGGTGTGGTGTGGAAGAACTGCGCTGGGAGCACACAGCAGAGCCCACGGCAGCTGCTCAGGGTCCGGTCCCCGCTCCACAGACCACTGGAGCCCCGGGTGGGCAGCCCAGCCGTCCCAAGGAGGGTCCAGGACAGGTGCGGGCTCCGGCACAGACTCAGCTCTGAATTCCACTTTTCCACCGGCGTTTCGAAGCCAGGCATTCCGAGGCGGCGTGGGGGCCAGAGTCCCCCTCCGGCACCACCGGATCAGCGTCTGCCCAGCCCGTGAGCCTCAGGGGGCTGCTGGCCACCGGGGAGGGGGGAGCGCCGTGAGCGCCGCTCGGCTCTGGGGTCAAAGCCGCCTCTTGGCCTCAGCAGCCCTGTAAAACCTGGCCACTTCCTTCCCCGGGGGCGGGCAGGCGTCCTCCACTTCAGGCGTGGCCATCACAGACACGCGGGGCCACGCGTGCTGCTTGCCCTCCCTGGCTCACCCACGCCAGCTGCCCTGCAGAGGGGCACGCCAGGGCCAGCAGGGGGCGCCGTGAACAGTGTCAGGTGCAGGAGTGACGAGGCCCGGCAGCTCCTGCTCTTCAAAGCTGACAGGGACCCAGCGCCCACCCGCGAGCTGAGTCAGGCCCACGTCTTGCCGACTGAGGCCCTGGGGCATGGCCTGGGCGCCCTGCCCCGTCTATCATCACGTGGCCATGTGCAAGGCATGTTGGGGCAGCAGCCTCGTCTCATGCCCTCACGCCAAGGGTCGGAGCAGGAACCGGACATCGACGGAGCCCAGCAGATCTTAGAACGGAGGCTGAGAGGCAGCAGAGCGAGCCAGTGGGCGGCAGAATGGGGACACAGCCCAGCCCCACGCAAGGTGCATCCCACGGCCACGCAGGCTGCAGCCTGACACCGTGGCAGGGCACACGTGGCAGTGGCACCTGCTGAGCTCCTGCTGCGTTTAGGACAGCTGCCTCCAACAGGTGCCCCCTGCCCGGGACAACACTGGTCCTGGTGCCTGGGAGCCGGGGGCCTCCCTGGGTTCAGCTGGAACTGGCGTGTGGCCCTAGGCATGGCGGTATGTCCGGGCCAGGTCTGGTGATTACCCTGAAAACAGAAAAAAGCCAAGGACGGGAACCGAGCCGGGGTCCTGGGGCTTCTGCTGTGGCCGACCCTGCAGAGCCGCCCCCGCCCTGCCCTGTCTGTGCCCCCCAGAACCCCTGGCTAGCCCCGGCTTGCCCTGGTCCCTCGACCCCCAAGGGGAGCCCGCTCTGGGGGTGGTCGCTGAGTGAGCAGAGCTGAGCAGTTGCAGGGCTAGGTCCAGGACATGAGTCGCAGAGCCTTGGGGTGTCTGTCGGGGGCCTCGGACGGGCAGGTGTGGTGAGGGGCGGGGGGAGGCCTACGCACGGATCCCTGCCTCCTAGGACGGGAGCCACACACAGTGGAGAGGACTTTGCAGGTGCACTTGGGGACTGTCGTGGGGTGGGGCCGGACCCGGGCTGTCCGCCGGGCCTGTGTGTCGCAGGTCCTTGTGGGGAGGGGCCGAGTCCGACTGGAGCCCCTCCCCGGCCCAGCGTCATCTCCGGCACTTGGGCTGCGCCTCGGTGGTCAGCTGGGGCTGCAGGAGCGCTGTCAGGGTGGGGAGGGCCCAGCAGGGCCACGTCCACTGCCACGGCCGCCCTCGTCCCCTCTGCCCACAGCCCGCGGCCCCAGCTGACCCCGGGGCTGCTGCAGTGCCCCCATGTGCCCAGGCGGGGAGGCAGCTGGGCACTGCCCTCAGGGGCGGGTCCCTCCACTGTCACCAGAGGCAGGACACTGAGGCCCATGGAGACCCAGGCTCCGGGCAGAGGCCCGACGTCTCACCACGGCACCCCAGTGCCCTGCCAGGGGCTGGCAGGCAGGGGGCACTCTGACCGCATCTGTGGGTGGACGAGGGGATACGTGGATGGCTGGTGACCCCTCCCCCGAGGGACCACCCAGTGTCACCGTCCAAGCTTCGACGTGTGTCGCCCTCTGTCCCGCCCTCTGAGCGGGAGCCGGTGGGTCGGAGGCTCACCCCCACGGTCAGGCCCTGCCCCCAGCACCAGGCAGCAGCCGGTGCCTTTCAAGGCCAAGGCATCGCCACGTCACCCTCCTGTGTTCTCGGGAGCAGCCATGGCCTCGTGTGCACCCTGGGCACACAGGGACAGCAGCAGGTGCCCCAAGTGGCTCCAACCACGCAGGCCGGGCAGCCACATGTGCGTGGCCAAGGTGGACTGGGCAGCGCCCAACTCCTGGCCTGGCCGCCTCCAGAGCCGCCTGCACTTCCGGGCTAGGGGCCCCTGCTGTGTCCCCAAGGCCAGCATCGCCCCCTCTGCGTCTCCCTGTCTCCCCGTCTCCGTGTGTCTGTGCTGCCCTCCTCCTTCCGACTCTGACCCTCCCCCCCACCTCCCCGGATGCCCAGGGCTCCTCCGGCTGGCTGGGGCTCAGGGCTCCGTCCCGATGCCGCGGGAGGTCTCTGTGCTCTCCCGGCAGGCGGCCAGCACCCGGGATGCCGAGGCTGCCTCCACAGCCGATCCGGCTGCCTCCCTCGGCTCGGAGTCCCAGGCGTGGGATTTCCTGCCTGCAGAGAACAGAAGAGTCTACAGGTTTTAAATCCATCTTGCGAATTCTTTCCTCAAAGCTGCAAAGCTGACGGCGTTGTTAGCTGTCACGGCCCAGGGGCTTGGGGGGCTTGGGTTCACCTGTGATCCCCGAGAGTGTAGGGGAAGCAGTGGGGCCACCCCTGGGCTCTGCTCGCTCACCCAGGCTGAGCTTCCGGCCAGGCGCTGGGGGCCGATGCCTGCTCTGAAACTCCGGCACTGGGGGTGGCTGGTCCCGGGGCTGTCCCGGGCACATCTGCACCCTCCCTGTGGTCCGCCTGGACGTGGGCGCCTGCATGCGGACTCCCTGCCTCCGGATGCAGGCCAAAGCCGCCCCACCATTTCTACATCCCTGGACTGGGAAGTCGAGTCTCCTGCGGCAGATCCGAGACGGCGCTGCCACCACGGCTGCGGCCTGGGGCTCGGGGCTCCACGGAGCCACTGCTCTTGGGCGGCAGCCGGGCCACCCCCTGCCCCCAGCGCCGGGACGGGGACACGCGGCCGGCCTGCCACCCGGAGGAAGACGTAGCCCCCGCCCCCGCCCCCAGCGCAGGGCCGCTCAGCACGTTCCACCCGGCTAGGCAGCGCAAGTGACTCATGTGCGAGTTATTTTTAAGCGACGCGTAGCCGGGCGAGGATGGCGCCTGACAGCCGTGGTAATTACCACCCGCCCCACCCCCGCATGGAGCGGCCCCCGCGGCTCCCCGCAGCCCGGGGCAGACCCCACGTCCACGGCCCACGCCCCTGGAACGGACACAGGCAGCTGCGCCCCGCCAGACAGACGCCAGAGGGGCCCCAGGAGCCCAGGCCCCAGCTCATGCCACCTCGGAGCGTCAGGGCCCACAGCGGACGGCTGGGCCCTGCTCGCCGTGTGCGGAAGCAAGCTTGGTGCTCTGGTGCACACGGGGGTGTGGGGAAAGAGCGCGCGTATCACACGCACAGGCACACACACACGCACACGCACGTACACACACAGGAGCTTCAATGCCTTGTGGAAATCTGCAGCATCTTTTCACTCCATTTCTGCACAAACTCTGTGAAGCCCCTTTGTACACGCGCACACACGTGTACACACACAGCACAGAGACACACATGTGCCCAGGTGCATGCGCGCACCCACACCAGACACGCACCTACGTACCTGTGCAGACAGCTGCACCCACACCGGGACACCTGCTGCTGCGCTCTCGGCGCCGGGTCCTTGGCTGAAGTGACCAGAGGGTCGGAGCAGCAGCGGGGAGCGCCTCGTCTCAGGGCCAGCAGCCGTGGCCACGACGGGGCAGGCGCCTCTGCCGGGTCGGCTGGGAGCCATGGCTCTGCCCGGCCTCTGCTGGGTGCCCTCCAGGCCCTCTCACGGCCCCATCTCGGCCCCTCGTCCAGGCCAAGCCCTCTGTGCTCCCCCCAAGGCTGTGGGGGGAGAGCTGTGGGCTGGGAGGAAGGGTCGTCAAGGCCCTGCAACGCACTGCAGCACGGTGCCCCTGGCACAGGCTGGGGTCAGCGGGGCTGTGGGTCAGCGTGGCTGTAGGTCTGTGGGTCAGCGTGGCTGTGGGTCAGCGGGGCTGTGGGTCAGTGGGGCTGGGGTCAGCGTGGCTGTGGGTCAGCGTGGCTGTGGGGCTGGGGTCAGCGGGGCTGTGGGTCAGCGTGGCTGTGGGGCTGGGGTCAGCGGGGCTGTGGGTCAGCGTGGCTGTGGGTCTGTGGGTCAGCGTGGCTGTGGGGCTGTGGGGCTGGGGTCAGCGTGGCTGTGGGTCAGCGTGGCTGTGGGGCTGGGGTCAGCGGGGCTGTGGGTCAGCGTGGCTGTGGGTCTGTGGGTCAGCGTGGCTGTGGGGCTGTGGGGCTGGGGTCAGCATGGCTGTGGGTCAATGTGGCTGTGGGGCTGGGGTCAGCGTGGCTGTGGGGCTGTGGGTCAGGATGCCATGGGTCAGCGTGGCTGTAGGGCTGGGGTCAGCGTGGCTGTGGGGCTGTGGGTCAGTGTGGCTGTAGGGCTGTGGGTCAGCGTGGCTGTAGGGCTGTGGGTCAGCGTGGCCGTGGGTCAGCGTGGCTGTAGGGCCGTGGGTCAGTGTGGCTGTGGGTCAGTGTGGCTGTAGGGCTGTGGGTCAGGGTGGCCGTGGGTCAGCGTGGCCGTGGGTCAGCGTGGCTGTGGGTCAGCGTGGCCATGGGTCAGGGTGCCATGGGTCAGCGTGGCTGTGGGGCTGTGGGTCAGCATGGCTGTGGGTCAGCGTGGCTGTGGGTCAGCATGGCCGTGGGTCAGCGTGGCCGTGGGGCTGGCCACCCCGAGAGGAGCCAGGCTGCAGGGAGGAAGTGGGGCCCGGCTGCTCTGGTGCCGAGGGCTCCTGGGTCCCCGTCAGCTGCCACCCGCACTCCTAGGGACCCTCCCTCTGTGCCTCAGGCCCAGCAAATGGACGGGCCCTGGAGAGACAGGAGACGCTGCTCCTGGGGGACTGGATGGGTGGTGGGAGGCTCACAGGGGGTGTGGGATGCATGGTGCAGGGGTGTGGGGTCCAGGGTGCAGGGTCCAGGGGTGTAGAGTGTAGGGGCCCAGGGTGCAGGGCTCTCCCACCGTCCACTGGTCCTCTTGGTGTGCTGAATGGCGGGGAGACCGATCCGAGAGCCCCCGGCAGCTGTGGCTGAGGGCTGGGCTTGTGCCGCCCGCGGCCTGAACCAGTGTGCACTTGGGCTGCCGGAGCTCCATGTGTGACTGGGCATCAGCTTGCTGGTTTGGGGAATTAACTCACAGACACGGTGTGGCCAAAATAAGTGGCTGGTGGCTGGGGACTCGGAGGCACCTGGCGCTCACGGGCGGCCGGTGCCGAGGGACCCGCGTGCTGCTGAGGGTGTGCGTGGCCTCTGCTCCGGGCTGCTTGCAGGTCACGGGCCACGCCCCGTGGTCTGGGGTCTGTACTGGCTCCTCCCCGGCCCCTTCGCACACAAAACAGGCACGCATGCACGCCCACACACACGCACTCATACGTGTGCACACACCGCACACAGCCGGTCCCCTGGCTGTCCTGCCCTCCATCTGAGCATGACCAGGCCGCCTCCAGGAGCAGGGACCGGTGCCGGCTTCCCTGCCAGCCCCATCCGTCATGGTCTCACGGTGGCTCCTGAAGTGGGGCCCACGCTGGCCAGCACTGCCTGGGGAGGGCAAACACTGCCTGGAAAACACGCACTCCAGGGGCCGCTCAGGACTCCTGCATGCCCACACACCATGACCTGGCGAGAGGAAGCCACACCTCCGGCCCTGCACCCACGGAGGCTGGCGTTGGGCACCGGTGCTGCTCATTGTCCCCGCAAGCCTGGGCCTGGGGGTCAGAGGGTGGCTCACGGGCTGGACTCCAGGAGGCCCGGATGCCATGACCTGGCGAGAGCCTGGGGAAGCCACACCTCCGGCCCTGCACCCACGGAGGCCGGCGTTGGGCACCAGTGCCGCTCATTGTCCCCGCAAGCCTGGGCCTAGGGGTCAGAACATGGCTCACAGGCTGGACCCAGGGAGGGCACGCAGTCAGTTCAAGGTTGGACCACCAGGATGTGGCCACACCCACCCCTGCCCCGCCCACTGTCCAGGGAAGAGCTCTGTGGGCTACCTGGGCCTCGGTGCCCCCGCCTGTGCTGGCTGGGGCCCCTCCCCTCTGGCAGAAACAGCAGTGCATTGGTGGGAGGGAGAGAGCAAGCCGGGTGCCCAGCCCCCCTCCTGCCCGGCGCGGGCACAGCCCACCCACCCGTGCTCACCCGTGACCCTAGCACAGCCCGGCAGGTGCAGCTCCGAGGCCCCGGGAGCCTGTGGGATTCTGCGGTGTGCTGTGGGCCCCAGGTTGTCCTGTGCTGTGAATGGGGGTCCCACAGCATCTCCCCCCAGCTCCAGCGGCTCCCAGGAACCCAGGGAATCACGTTGGCCAGCACCAGGAATCCAGGGCAGAGGCCCTGGGGACTGGCGTGGGGGGGGGGGGAGCACACGTCTTCCACACTCTGCAGCCCCCACCCACGCCGTGTGCTCAACCCTGAAGCTCACCCACACTCTGTCCTTTTGGGGTTCTCTGACTTCTCACTGAGCACATGTCACTGATGACATCATCCGCCAGGGTGGGCAACCTTCAGCCCCGCCCCTCCTGAATCCCAGCTTTCTGCACCTGGGCCCTTGGTGCCAGCCCCACCTGGAGCCCCTGGGCGGGCCGTGTCTCCCCTCCCCCAGCCTCAGTGTCCACCTGCCCATGCGGTCCAGGGCCAGCACACACCATACGGCGTCCAGTGGAAGGCGGGCCTTCCTGTGCGTGCCGCGGCTGCGGGGAGGGGCTCCCTCTGGCTGACCACCGCTGTCCAGGGCCCTCTCCGGGTGGGCGTCGTGGAGAACACCCCTGCTGGGGCCGTCCCGCTCGGGCAGGTGGACCGGCCAGGACGGGAAGCGCTGGCCCCGGGTGCAGACTTGACGGGGAGCCCCGGGCCCCAGCGCTCGGGATGAAGTAGTCCCTGGCTGTCGACACGGTGAGGAACGCGGGCGAGGATCGGCGATGCGGGAGTCTCCCTTTAAGTAAGGACACCTGTGCCCTCTCCCGCCGTGGACCTCACAGTCCCCGGGGACGCCTCCTGCTGAGCCCGAGGAGCCCCCTGGGCACACCTGGTGGGAGGCCGGGTGGGGTCCCAGGCTGGGGCGGGGCGGGAGCCATAGAGGGAGTGGCTGCAGCAGGTGGCAGGTGGCTGTCACTCAGCAGTGGGGCCAGTGGAGGATGGGAGGGAGGGATGGAGGGAGGGGGGAGGCTGCTGCCCCAGACCAGGCTCCCGGCTGTGCCGCTGGGAGGGCCGGGGGCCTGGCTGCCGAGGAGGCCAGGCCGGGCCGCCCTGTGACAGCGTGGGCATCGCGTGCCCACATGGACGTGGGCTCTGCACCCAGCCACCTGTACATCTCGGGATTCACTCAGCGGTGCTGCAGGTGGCTCCGAGCCGTGGTCTGCCCCAGAAGCAGGGTGAGGGCTGCACCACCCAGAAGGTGTGGGAGACTGAGCAGGCAGTGCCAGCCATCGGCCGTGCTGACCGCCACTTCCACGGGAGGGACTGAGGCTCAGAGAGGCTGCGCTGTCTCCCCACCACTCCATCTCCATCCCCGTGGGAAACTGCCCGTCTTGGCCACGTGGCTGGACACCTGGCTGCCCCCGACCTCAGGTCCCAGGTGCCACGTGGCGCTCCGAGGTCCCCTGGATGGTGGCTGGCCTGGGACCACTGCAGGATGCACGGTCACGTGTTTGCCAGTGCCAAGTGGGGCCTTGTGCCGGGCACCTGCCACACGGCCACAGCCCAAGTCGGTGCGTGTAGGGCGTGGGGTGTGCAAGTACGAACATGGGTACCCCACAAACACGCAACACGTGTGTCACGATGCACACACACGCGTGTCCCGCACACGTGGCTCAGCTGCCCTTGCTCAGCAGCACCCTTGCCCACCCGTGCTACCCCCTGCTCTTGAGGCCGGGAAGAGCCCAGGCAGGGACCCGCCCCCGCCCAGCATCTGTGCAGAACACTGGGGGGGGGGGCGGCAGCCAAGCCCCGCCCCTCCGCCCCTGCTGTGCCAGCCCCCGCCCTGGCCCCGGGCACCTGCCCTGCCCGTCCACCACCCGCACCGGCAGCAAGGAGGCGGCCAGGGCGTGGACGGCTCCGGGTGCAAATCCGGGCTCAGCTGAGCAGCCGCGTGGCCCGGCAGCCGCCCCCGATTCCTCATCCCCCGGCAGCAGAGGGAAGAGGCCTCAGTGCCCCCACACCTGGGGTGCGGTCGGCACACAGCAGGTGCACAGCCCACAGCGCTGTCCCCGGCTCCTTGCTTTTGTGCCGGGCTCTGAGCTGCTCCTCCACACCGGAGACCCCCTCGGCGGGAGCCTGCTAAGAGAGAGAGGGGCTTGAGAACCTACCAGCAGTGCAGCGGCTGGGCTGTGGGAACGCTCAAGCTGACTGGGCCTGCCCCCATGGCCTTGAACACCAGGGCCCAGCTGCCGCCTCCTCCTGGAAGCCCACCTGGAGTTCTTGCCATGGAATGACTGGATCTGGGGCTGAGGTCCGTGGGGCTGGTCTGAGCTCCTGCCTGTGTCCCGCCTCTTCCCTCCAATATTCCAGCTGTTCCCTTCCCCTCCCTCCCTCCCTCCCTCCCGGAGAACAGCTGTCAGGCCAGGTGCAGCCTCACCTGTGCCCAGGGACTGTGGCAGAAGCCAAGTGTCCCCCTGAGCTCCCGAGGGCACCTGTGGCCCCGCCAGCTCAGGAAGTCCTCGCTCCATCTCCCCGAGGACAGGGCCCGCACACACCCCTCCCCATGGCCACAGGGGCCCGGCCGGGGTGATCTGAGCACTGTGGGGAGGGGGTGGCACCTTCCATTTCAAGGTCACAGGTCCTGAGGTGACAGGCGTGCACCTGTTGTGCCTGCAGTGCCGCATCCCATGTGGACGCAGGTTCGAGTCCCGGCTGCTCCACTTCCCA
Organism: Lepus europaeus; assembly: GCF_033115175.1. NCBI lineage: Eukaryota > Metazoa > Chordata > Mammalia > Lagomorpha > Leporidae > Lepus > Lepus europaeus. The sequence goes on along the minus strand of NC_084842.1, from coordinate 89,397,981 downwards.
TCCAGCTCTCTGCTGTGGCCTGGGAAAGCAGTAGAAGATGGCCCAAGTCCTTGGGCCCCTGCACTCATGTAGGAGACCCGGAGGAAACTCCCGGCTCCTGGGTTCAGCCTGGCCCAGCTCTGGCCATTGCAGCCATTTGGAGAATGAACAAACAGATGGAAGACCTCTCTCTCTCTCTCTCTCTCTCTCTCTCTCTCGTTCTGTATTTCAAAATAAATACATAAATCTGAAAAAAAAAAAAGTCAAAACCTCAGTGATTGGGGCAAGGACCTGTGCCCGGCTGCCTCCCTCGCCCACCCACGGGGGGCAGGGGGGCCGAGGTCAGAGGCGCATCTCCTCCTCCTGCTCCCCACGGATCCGGGCTGCACAAGTGTGCCCAGGGCCAGGAGCAGCACGCTGCGGGCAGCAGGGGGCGCCTCGCCCTCCCTCCCGCTGCTCCCACTCCCCAGAGGGCGTGGCCCAGCTCAGGGTGCCTCTGCCCATCTGATTGGCGCGGGCATTGTCCAGGGAGGAAAGCCTTGGGTGTTTCATTTCCTGTCCATTGCAGCGCCCGGCGGCCTCAGGGCGCTGCCCTCCGCGCCCACGCACCGAGGGGCCCAGCCCCCGACAGGGGCAGGAGGGCAGACGGGGACAGGGCGCTTGCGCTCCCTGCCCTGGAACCCCCGGCCTGATTCAGCTCCATCGCGAGCCTGTGTCGCTCCAAAGCTGGGAGCCCAGACCCTGTGAATGCATCGGCCTCACCCGGAGCTGGCCGGGGCTGCTTACCCTGGGGTCCTCGAGTCTCTGACCCGCGCCTCCCGGCTGTGCCCCGCCCCTACTGCCTGCTCTGAGGCCCTGTGTGCCCCTCTGAGAGTCCAGCTGTGGCTGCCCGTGAGCAGGACAGCTGTGGAGAGCGTACCGGAAGCTCCCGCCAACCAGGCTAAGCCCGTCTTAGACCCAGGTCACGGCTGAGCCACCCGGGGCCCCGCCCCCCACAGGGCCTCCGATGACCCAGGTCGAGCCCCCGCCTCAGGAGCCTGCCCCCCCCCAACCATCTGTGGACGCTGAGTCCTGATCAGTGCACACACCCCCCAGCTGGCCACATGCTGACCAACGCTGACCACCCTGCCACCCTCCACCCAGCTCCATCCACCATCCACGTGTCCAGGTTCCTATCTGCCCATCCGTGTGTCCATCATCCACTCACCCACCCATCAATCCATACATCCACCCTCCCATCTGTCCATCATCCCCCACCCGCCCATTTCTCCACGTGTCCCCCATCCACCCACCCATCTGTCCATCATCCCCCACCCGCCCATTTTTCCACGTGTCCCCCATTCACCCACCCATCTGTCCATCATCCCCCACCCGCCCATTTCTCCACGTGCCCCCCATCCACCCACCCATCTGTCCATCATCCCCCACCCGCCCATTTCTCCACGTGTCCCCCATCCATCCACCCATCTGTCCATCATCCCCCCACCCGCCCATTTCTCCACGTGCCCCCCATCCACCCACCCATCTGTCCATCATCCCCCACCCGCCCATTTCTCCACGTGCCCCCCATCCACCCACCCATCTGTCCATCATCCCCCACCCGCCCATTTCTCCACGTGTCCCCCATTCATCCACCCGTCCGCACATCTGCCCACCCACCAAACTTCCGTCAGTCTATGCTCTGACCCACCCGTCAGTTCTCCCGTCCATCCACAGATATCCGTCCACGTGTCCACCTACCCATTCGTCCATGGATCCGTCCATCTGTATACACAAACACCCACCCACCCACCCGTCCATTCATCCGCACAGCCACCCACCCCCATCCACTCATCCACTCTCCCGCCCACCCGCCCACCATCCACCCAATAGAAACGCTTCTTCTACTCAGAGTCCATTTTTGAACGAGCACTCGCTGGAGGCCCATCTGGCGGAGCCGATCTCGCGTCGCCGATGCAACGCGGCCTGGCATCACTTCCTCTCTGGAATGTTCTCAGCAACCCTAACCACGGAGCCAGTGGGCTGCCTGTCAAGCCCACACGTCCCGCCCCTCCCTGAGCAGCAGCAGGGGGACATGGCCCAGCCGCCCTGGGGACCGAAGGGAGGGGCGCCGCTCTGGGGTGACCTGGACGCGGCAGGTGCACCCATACCTGGACACAGCAGGTGCACCCCGGCCTTGCTCTGCTGTGCCCCGCCCCCAGCTGGCTGGGGTGGGGTGGGACCCGGGACAAGGCAGAGCCCCACAGAGTGAGGGCCTGGGACTCACAGGGGTGGTGGCCTGCTCCCCGGGAACACCTGCACAGATGGGGACAGAAACGCGCACCCCGTGTGGGCCCTGGTGTTGGGGGTCTTGCTGGGACCACGGCCGAGCCTGTTTTAACCAACAGACTCGGGCACTGCGGCCCTCAGCATACGGAAGAGGAGCCGGGCGCCCACGGTGACTGACCCCGCGGCACGGCCGGCCATGGGTAGGCTGCACCTTGGCGGCTCTGCCTGTCCCTGCCAGACCCAGGCACCTCCCATGCCCACGTGCGGACATGGAGCACAGGTGCTGCCCCAGCTCCCGATGGAGGCGCCCAGACCTGGCCCAGCTCCCCTCTGCTGCCCCGGGGTCTTCAGTGTCCATGCGACTGTGGCCTGGCCAGTTCTCCGTGGCAGGAACGTGGCCCCACAGGGGAGGAGGCCCAGCAGCCCCCGGGGTCCCACCCCTGCTGCTCGGATTGAACCTGGGCCTCTGTATCCCCGGGGGGTCTTGGGCTGGACGCCACCCCCACCCCACCACTGACCAACCGGAGCTGAGTGCAGAGCTGTGGGGGTGTCAGGGCTGTGGGGAGCAGGAGGGCAGGGAGGGGCCCTGCCTGGCTGGGGGTTTCCCGTGGCCCCCTCAGCCGCCAGCGACCCCCACGACCCGCGGTGTCTGTCCTCGGCTCCCTGCACCAGGGCTCTCCGCGAGTCTGGGAGGGGCGCTCAGGCGCACCGGCCCGAGCCGGCGAGCGCGCCCGCGCCCTGTCCCTGGCGTCCGCCTGCCTCGGACGCCCCCTGCTGGCCCCGGGAGGACTTCCTCCAGGGGCGGGGCCCAGCTGTGCACCTGTGGCTCCCACAGCGGGAAGCCCAGGTCCGGCTCACTTCGCTGACACGCGGGCCTCCTTGGCGCGGACGCCGGAGGCGTGGCCGGCGTTTGTCCCCTGCCCGGAAACCTCCGGAGCTGCCCTCCCAGTCCTGCCCGGTGGCTCCGGGAGACCTTGCGGATGGGCGCCCTGGGCGGGGCTGTGCGGTGTGGGGTTCACGGAGCCCGGTCCGCCCTGGAGGAGGAAACAGGAGAGGACCCAGGGCAGGGGTCCCAGGCCAGGGCCCCGGGAGCGAGCCCGTGGATCTCAGGAGAGCTGCACTCTGGGACAGTGGGGGCGGGGCAGGGTTGGGTCCAGGGGGGAGGCCAGTGGCTGGCCCAGACCGCAGGTGCTTCCTAGGGGAGGGACAGGAGGCTGGGACAGGGGCAGGGCGGGGGCGCCCCACGCGGGTTTTTGAGGGGCAGGAGTGGGGCAGGGGTGGCTTGCCCCTAGCGTGGGTCTCTGAGGGACAGGGAGGTGGAAGGGGACCCGATATACCCCTGGAGGGGACACCTGCTCCCCATAACCGAACAGGAGGCCTCACCCCAGGGGGCTGGCGGCCCAGGTGGTGCCAGGAAGAGACACTGCGCTCCCAGCGTCCCTGTGGGGGGTGGAGCCTGCAGGTGCAGAGCAGGTGGAGAGCCCCCCCCCCGCAGCCACGGAGCATACCGGGGTTCTGCTCCTTGGATCTGGGGCAGGGGCTCTGCGACCCTCGGCTGGGGTGAGCACTCCAGGCACCACCACCCCCTGTGTGCACCTGCGCAGCTCAGTGCTCTACATGCTTCAGCTCTGCCCAGGGCCGGGGACAGCGAGCAGGCGGCTCTGTCCAGCCCAGCCCGGGCCTCGCTGCCGGGAGCTTGGTGTTCCTGGGGGGCCTGCCACACCTGTGCCCAGGGGATGGTGGGAGCTCTAGGGCCACCACAGACAGGGGACACACAGTGTGGATGCCACAGACAGGGGACAGTGTGGACACCATGGACAGGGGACACACAGCTTAGATGGCAGACAGGGGACACACAGTGTGGACACCATGGGCAGGGGACACAGTGTGGACACCATGGACAGGGGACACACAGTGTGGACACCATGGACAGGGGACACACAGTGTGGATGCCACGGACAGGGGACAGTGTGGACACCATGGACAGGGGACACACAGCATGGATGGCAGACAGGGGACACACAGTGTGGACACCATGGACAGGGGACACACAGTGTGGATGCCACGGACAGGGGACAGCGTGGACACCATGGACAGAGGACACGTAGGTTCTCAGCGCCACCCCAGACGCAGTGAAATGGGAGGGAAGGGTCTCCTGCTCTAGGGGCCGTGGCAGGACCTGGGGACATGGAAATCTATCCCAGAGCTACCAGGGAAGCCTTCCTGCAGGAGGAATCGCAACTCCTGAGTCAAAGGGGTACCAGGCCGGGGGTGTCACTCTTGGCCCCCTTGACCTCTGTGCTGAGGCTCCCCTCAGGGCCCAGGGTCTCGTGCAGCCCTGCTGAGGGGTGGTGAGGACCTGAAGCCTCTCTGGGCATGGCCGGAACATTCCCACGTGGACTCCCACAGCGCTCCCCCGGCCCTGCCTGCACAGACCGGAACGTTCTGAGACCATGGCACCCAGAGCTCTCTGAATCCCACAGGCCCACCCCAGCCGGAGGAGGGAGGCCCCTGGGAGTGGGCGGAGACGGCCAGCCCTGTGCTGTGCCGGTCGGGGGACCCCGGGCGCGGCGTTGCTGGCCGCCCCCGCTGTGAGGACAGCAGCGCTCACCCTGGGGTCCACCCAGAGACCCCCCCACAGCTACTGCTCCTGTCGGCCTCCCCGGGGGCTTGCTGCCGGGTGGCGATGGCTGATTTTGTGGCCACCTGACCGGCAGCAGGGCGCCGGGGCCACTCAGGGTGTGTGTGAGGTCGGCATTGGAGAGCAGGCGGTGCCCCCAGTGTGTGATTGGGGGGTGCTCGTCCAAGCCACCAAGGCCTGTGCAGGAAAAGGGTGGAGAAGGTGGGACCCCCACTCTGCCTGACGATGGGGCCAGCCGCCCACCGCACCCTGGGGGCTCCGGGTCCCCAGCCTTCGGGCCTGGCCGGGGGCTCTGCCGTGGACCCCAGCTCTGGGGGTTTCAGATGACCCCTCCAGCTCCGCTCGGGCCCCAGCGTGCAGAAGGCAGATTGTGGGAGTTCTCGGCTCCACAGTCAGGGCAGCTGGTTTCTCACAATAAGTCTCACGTATGTGTACATACATGTGTGGGTGCGCGCGCACACACACGTGTGATTGTGTGCATAAGGGTGTGTGCGTGTGTGTGCGTGCATGTACATGGATATACATGCATTGGGCACGTGTGTTTATATGCATGTATGTACGTGTGAACACATGTATGTGCATTTGTGTGTGTGCACGTGTGTGATCTCATGTGTGCATATATTTGAATGAATATGCATGCCTGTGTGTGATCCCATGTGTGAGTGTACATGCGTGCGTGTGTGTGATCTCATGTGAGTGTGTGTGTGTGTTACACACACGTCTGCTGTGGGATGTTTCTCTGGGGAATCGCAGAAGGCAGAGAGGACGCAGCGTTGTTCCTCTGAGGAGCGTCGGCGGGGGACGGAGACCACAGTGAGGACGACTTCAGGGAGACCTGGGGCCCTGGGGGCGAGCAGCAGCCACGGGACACGGCGCTGCAGGGAGTCCACACGGACACACGGACATGGCGCTGCAGGGAGTCCACGTGGGACACATGGCACTGCAGGGAGTCCATGTGGGACACACGGACACGGAGCTGCAGGGAGTCCACATGGGACACGTGACGCTGCAGGGAGTCCACATGGGACACATGGACACAGAGCTGCAGGGAGTCCACGTGGGACACACAGACATGGAGCTGCAGGGAGTCCACATGGACACGCGGACACGGACCTGCAGGGAGTCCATGTGGGACACACGGACACGGAGCTGCAGGGAGTCCACGTGGGACACACGGAGCTGCAGGGAGTCCACATGGACACACGGACATGGAGCTGCAGGGAGTCCACACGGGACACATGGACACGGAGCTGCAGGGAGTCCACATGGGACACACGGACACGGCGCTGCAGGGAGTCCACGCAGGACACACAGACACGGACCTGCAGGGAGTCCACGTGGGACTCACGGCACTGCAGGGAGTCCAGGTTCGACACATAGACACGGAGCTGCAGGGAGTCCACATGGGACACACGGACACAGAGCTGCAGGGAGTCCACGTGGGACACACGGCGCTGCAGGGAGTCCACGCAGGACACACGGACACGGAGCTGCAGGGAGGCCACGCGGGACACACGGACACGGAGCTGCAGGGAGTCCACGTGGGACACACGGACACGGAGCTGCAGGGAGTCCACATGGGACACACAGACACATGGCGCTGCAGGGAGTCCACGCAGGACACACGGACACGGAGCTGCAGGGAGGCCACGCGGGACACACGGACACGGAGCTGCAGGGAGTCCACACGGACACACGGACACGGAGCTGCAGGGAGTCCACGTGGGACACACGGACACGGAGCTGCAGGGAGTCCACATGGGACACATGGCGCTGCAGGGAGTCCACACGGACACACGGACATGGAGCTGCAGGGAGTCCACACGGACACACGGACACGGAGCTGCAGGGAGTCCACGCGGGACACACGGACACGGAGCTGCAGGGAGTCCACACGGACACACGGACACGGAGCTGCAGGGAGTCCACGCGGGACACACGGACACGGAGCTGCAGGGAGTCCACGTGGGACACACGGTGCTGCAGGGAGTCCACACGGACACACGGACACGGAGCTGCAGGGAGTCCACACGGACACACGGACACGGAGCTGCAGGGAGTCCACACGGACACACGGACACGGAGCTGCAGGGAGTCCACGCGGGACACACGGACACGGAGCTGCAGGGAGTCCACGTGGGACACACGGTGCTGCAGGGAGTCTGTGTGGATGTAGGTTACAGGAAACGTGGGCGGGTCCCACGGCAGGACAGAGACACCATGCAAGGAAGAACAGATCCGAACAGCACAGACTCAACCCAGAGCAGCGAGGCGCTCGCAGGACTCCCTGCAGGCCAAGAGGAAACTTGGATGGAGATTTCCACGGACGATTTCCAGGAGCAGGCCTGGGGCTGGGTGCTTACGATGCCCACGCCCCTCGTTGGGGTGCCTGGGGTGGGTCCCAGCCCCACTCTGAGCCCCAGGAGCCGCTGTGATGGCTCAGGGATCGGCCCCTGGCCCCCCCGGCCTCAGCCCCTGCATCTGGGGACGAGAGCCAGAGCTCGGAGTGGTGGCTACCAGCAGCAGGCAGCTCCCTGAGCCCACCAGCAAGGATCCCGGGGGACCCGCGGGAGGGGGGCAGCTCCCCAGGCCCCTTGGGCCCCAAACGTGTTCCTGAGCTTTGTGTGACCGGCATGAGGAGTCGGGGTAATGCTGGCACTGCTGAAGCTCCAAGAGGCACCGTGTCCCCGCCCTGGGGTCACCGGCAGGCCCGTGAGAGCTGGGGTGACGCTTCCATGGCGGGAGAGGGGTGTCGTGTCGGGTGGGGCTCCCACAGCTCATGCCGAGCCCCGGAACCTCGCGAGGGAGCAGACGTGCAGGGGAAGCTGGGCTGACGCTGGAAAACCGCTGGGCGAGGGGCCCAGGCCATCACCGAGGGAGAGACCCGGACCGGGGAACGGGGCGGGGAGGGGCTGAGCCGAGACCTCAGGGGGCGGGGTCTTGCCAGGGCAGGCCAGGGACCCAGCAGGCGTCACAGGCTGCGGGGCGTGGGGAGCGGCGTGCACGTGGCGGGGGCCAGGAGAGGGTCCCTGGGTTCCACCCGGGACACATAGCTGTGCTGGGCACAGAGGGAGGGGCTGTCTCTGACAGGCAGGGGGCGGTGCCAGGTTTGCTGCTGGGTGTCCACCCTGTCCTCTGACCTCCCCACCCCCAACCCTGCATGCTCAGGGCCTCTCCCCTCCAGGCCCTGGGCCCAGGTGCGGCTCCCGTGGCCCCCGCTCCCCACTCTGCTCCCAAGTAAGAGAATCCCTCAGCAGGGGGTCCCCCCACCTTGCATGGCCTGGCCAGCACAGGTGCACAGGGAGTCTGCCAGGCTGCGGGGGGCCTCGGAGCTGGTGGCACTCGGAAGAGGGCCTGGCAGGCTGGCATCACGGGGAGGAGGCAGGGCGGGTGTTGCAAACACACCCACACACCCATTCAGCGTACCTCAGCCCAGAGCTGGGAGCTGGGGGTCCCTCTGCCCAGGGTCAGGGAAGGGGCCCCACACCTGCCTGACCTGAGCCCACAGACAGGACCCCAGGGATCTGCAGACCCAGCCCAACCACCTCCCAAGCCCAGGTTCCTCCCGCCCTTGGCACTGTAAAATGACCGAGGGCAAGGCTGAGCTCCAAGGCGGGGTCACGGCCACCAGCTGACCGCCGGCAAGGAGAGGCCAAGCTTCCATTTGCGAGGGGAGAGACAGGAAGGAGGGGAGGGGAGGCGGGAGAGACAGGGAGGTTAAGCAGGGGGGAACCTAATCTGCCCACAGCCATAACCCTAACCCTAACCAGAGCCCTAAACCTAACCACAGCCCTAAACCCTAATCCAACCATAGAACTAACACTAACCACAGCTCTAACCCTAAACTTAACCCTAACTCTAACCACAGCCATAACCCTAACCCTAACCAGAGCCCTAATCCTAACACTACCCACAGCTCTAACCCTAACCACAGCCCTAACCCTAACCCTAACCTACCCACAGCCCTAATCCTAACACCACCTACCCTAACCCTGACCCCAATCCACCCACAACCCTAAACTTAAATTCAATCTACCACAGTCAAACCCAAATCCTACCCACAGCCATAATCCTAACCCCAACCCTAACCTACTCACAGCCCTACCCCTAACTGCCCACAGCCCTAATCCTAACCTCAACCACAGCCCTAACCCCAACCCTAACCCTACTCACAGCCCTAACCCTAACCCCCAACCTAACAGTCCTTGCTCTAATTCTAACCCTAACCCTAACCCTTACCTAACTCCCACCCTAACCACAGCCCTAATTTTAGCCACAGCCGTAACCACCTTCCCGACTGCCCGAGCTGAGGGGCTCCCCCCCCCCCCGTGGCTGTCTCAGTGGGAAGATGGTGGCCGGGATACAGGGCTCGCACCTGGGGCCAGAGGCGGGGCTGGAGGCGGGGCTGCCTGGGAAGGGATGCCTACCTGTGCCTCCTCACCTGTGCCCCCCACCCCGTCCCCTTTCCCAGGCACCAATGAGGGCTCCACTGCCCTGAGCAGATCACCTGCCACGGACCCCGCCCCCGACACTCCACAGGGTTGGCACCAACGTGCAGCCCGCAGAGACCACCCCCCAGCTGAGGACAGGCCCCTGGCCTCTCCCAGCTTCAGGGCCCCCTGCTCTGAGCCCGGACAGCCCGACGCCTCTGGGCAGCCCAGGACCCCGGGTGAGAGGCCCCTGTCCTGAGCCACCGGGGGCGGGGCGGAGGGGTGCTGGGGAGCAGGGCCGTCCATGAACGGCTACATTTTAGTCTGCGTGTGTCGCCTGAGTTAGTTACGATGCACCTGCGCTCAGAAGACACCTGTCCTTCTGGGGAACCCAAGTCTGGCTGGCCTCCTGTCCTTTCGTGGACGGAACCTGCAGACCCGCCCCCTGCCCTGCTGGGTAGGGAGGTGGGGTCCCTGAGCCTGGCCCTGGGACGCCTTCCTCCTACAGTGTGCGGGTGCGATCTCGGAGTGGCCACTGGGTGGCACCATTGTGCCACGGACAGGCCCTGCCCCTGCCTGCCTGGCGCGGTCCTGCGCGGTGTCCGCTCTCTTGGGCTCAGACCACCTTGAGCGCGGCTGACAGGTGTCGCAGGTGCCCAGGCCCCTGCTACAGGGACCTCACCTGGGCAGGCTGGCCCAGCAGGTCAGGGGGAGGAGGCCGGCCCCGCCCTCCTCTCCCCCTGCCTCTCACCCGTCTGCCCGGCCGTCTCTGCTTCTCCCGTCTGTCCACGGCACCTTTCACATGGGTGGCCAGCGGTCCTGTGGCCAGGGGAGACTCTGCCCCTCCTCACCCAGAGGAACTCAGCCGGTGGGGGACAGCCCAGCCCTGAGCCAGGGGCCTACGCTGATGGGACAGGTGAATGAGTGATACCGTGGCTGTGGTTCCCGCTCCTGGGCTGTGTGACCAGGCAGGCGACCCTGGGCCCGGCTCGTGGGCTATCTCCCGGGCTCGGCACGCTGTGAGGAACTGTGCACAGCGGCTGGCGGGTGAGTGGCGGTGTCCCCTCTCTGTGCAGGTGTAGCAGCCTGGGAGAGGGGCTGTGGGTGGGCCCCAGCTCTGAGGACCCCTTCAGGACACCCCTGAGAAGGCCCCGCCCCCCGGCCCGGCCTCTCCCACTCTCCCAGGACACTCCGGAGGCCTGCCTGTGTCTCCGGGCCTGGCTGGAGCCCGCAGACACAGCTGGTCTGGCGTGTCGGTGATGGGCCAGCGGCCCGAGGCCGGGGACCCGCCGCTGTCACGCTCTCTCCTGCCCCTAGAGGGAGCACGAGGCTGCGTTAGCGGTGAGGGCCCCGGAACAGACACGCGAGCTGACCATCGGGCCCTCCCGCCTGGGACCCGGCTTGCAGGGAGGAGCCCAGGCCCGGCTCGCCCCCAGATCGCCTTAGCCGACAGGACGGGGAGGGCACCATGGCTCCACCTGCCCAGCAGTGAGGCCGTCAGGCGGTGCCCCTGCCCCGTATCATCTCACTGAATCTACGCCCTGGGTGGGCGGCACCGTTGTCCCCAACAGAGGGACAAGGTGAGGCCCAAGGGACCGCGGGGACCTCCAGGAAGTGGCCTAGCTGGCCGCTGACCCTCCCAGACCCCTTTGCTGGGCGACCGTCCTGGAGGGTGTCCCCTGGGCACCTGGGGGAGCCCTGCGTCCTCATGTGGGTGGGGGAGGGACCCAGGGCGACGGCGGAGCCACAGTCAGCGGCTGCACAGAACACAGCTGAGCACAGAGGCGGGCGAGGGCGGGACACCACACGGAGCCCCCAGGACGGGGACACCAGCCCAGCGCTGTGCCGTGGTACAGAATCAGCTGGGCCCGGGGTGGGGCTGGGGGCTGTGGGGACAGCCCCTTCCATACCGACCTCTCCATCGCATGCTCATGGTCCCACGCTGGTCCATCAACCCCTCCCCTCGCAGCAGCAAGGGCTCCCGCGTGTTGTCAGGGTGCCAGCAATGCAAGCATCCCATAATACCCCAGCCCTGGAGGCTGCCCCGGCCCCGGCACAGCCAGCAAGGCCCTCCGCCTGCCAGGTGAGGATGCAGCCTTGGGCAGCCCCCAGGGAGGCCTGCAGGGGGCGCTGCAGGACCCTGGGGCGGGGCTCCGGGAGGCGCCACAGAGACCCCTTCTCGCAGCCCGGGGCTGAGGCAAAGGTTGTGGGTGCGGGCCCCAGCCCCGGTGCCGCCTCTGCTGGCTCCCGGCTCCTGGCCGCAGCGCCAGGCGTCCCCCACAGCCTCCGCCCTGGGCTCTGTCTGTGCCCATCCCCCCTTTAAGGGACACCTGTCAGTTGTGAGGCAGGGCCTGCCCACTGCAGGGCCACCTCACTTCGCTGAACACACCTGTGGCCACCCTGTCCCCTGGCAGCCTTGGGGACACCTGTCTCCCATGGCTGCCGCTGCCCACTGCGGGCGGGAGGCCCTGGCGCAGGGCCGGGCGTGTTCTCTGCGGTGGGCAGCGATGGGTTTCTTTTTGGGGAAAAAGCGAGTTGGAAATCGATGCTAAGCGAGCGGTGGCAGCTTTTAAGCTCCGTCCGCCGCGGGCAGCGCGAGTTCAGCAGCCCCGGGACTGCCATTAAGCTGACAGGTGCGCTCAGAAATAGAAAAAAATGATTTTTTTTATGGCATTTACTGCTCGGGGCTCCGCGCTCAGCTGGGAAACAGCTCCCCCAGGAGCGCGCTGGGGTCTGTCCCGGCTGGAGTCGCGCCCACCACCGGCCAGGGCGTGGGGTCCACACGCAGCCGCAGGTACGGCTTCCTTCCTGGAAGCCGGAAGCTCCCGAAAGCGCAGGGCTGTGCGCCGCCGTGGCGGGGGCCTGGGTCTTCCCTGCTCGTCCGTGTTCTGTGCAGCCAGAGCCCAGCAGGAGCCAGGGGGCCCAAAGGGACCAAGGACAGGAGGCCCAGGGGCAGGGCCGCGGGGGCAGCGGGCCTCGGGACACAGCCGGAACCTTGGGGAGGCAGGCGACAGTCAGAGCCACGCGGGGGGTGAGCGCTCTGTCTGCAGGGGCGTGCAACCGGGAGTCAGATGGATGGTGCAGAGCACGTGGTACAGAGGAGGGGGTGCCGGGTCTGCGGGCCCCGAGGGCCCTGCAGCTCCACCGCCCTCTGAGCCCACAGGCGCCCACTTACTGGCTCTGGCTGGGGAACCCGGGCCCCTCCACTCTGGCCGTCTGTGGCCCTGGTCGGAGACCGGGTCGGGGACACCTCGCGGCCATGGCGGGCGGTCCAGCGGCCCAGGCGAAGTGCCCTAAGAATCCCAGCAATGCTGATTGCTTCCGCCTGCGGCCTCACTGCCCAGCGCCTGCAGCGTGGAGGAGCCGGCCCGGCCCGGCGGTGAGCTCATGGGGCTCCCCGAAACGTAATGGGGAACAGATGCCGCCCGAGGGGCCCCGGGCGGGGAGAGCAGACGGCCGCAGCCGCTGGGCTGAGCTGCCTGCGGGGCCACACGGAGCCGTCGCTGATGGAGCCGGATGCCCACGGCGGCCGCGCCCATGAGCAGCAGAGGGGATGGCGCTCAGAGCAGCCGGGACACCACCGGGGTGTGGGGTGCAGGCACGCGGGGACAGTGCACACCCAGACCCCGGCCAAGGCCAGCCTCCCCGCGGCCGCGCGCACCTGCCTCCCCGAGAGGCGGGACCGGGGCTGACGGTCGCGGGAGCCGGCACCCACCAGGCACACGGGACTGGCATGCCCGTCGGTGCCCCCAACAGCTGCCTGGCGCCTGCGACGGACACGCCCACCACGTGGCTGCAGGGGTGGCGGTGGGGGAGCTGACCTTTCAAACTGGGGACAAGGTCGAGGGACGTGGGGGTGCAGGGCCACAACAGCTCTGAGCCCCGTGGGCCTGGGGCAGAGGTGCTGTGCTGAGGGCCCGGAGTCTGCCCCCTCCTGCTGCCCCCTCCTGGAGGACTCTGGGCACTGCAACTTCAGGGCCCACGGTAGCCCAGGGCCTCGCCCCACCTCAGGATCCTGACTCGCTGGCTGAGGTGCGGCCAGGCCTGGAGGACTTTCTCAAGCCTCCCGGGGGCAGAGGCTGCGACCCTGCGGCATGGGTGCACCTGGGGCTCAGCGAGCTCAGGACAGGGGGTGGAGCCCGAGTCAGTGCCTCCCAGAGGGGCGGGCAGGGGCCGGGCAGGGGCAGGGCCGGGCTGGGCAGGGCTGGGTGGTTGGGGCATGTTGAGTGCTTGTCCCCAATCCAGACACACCACCTGTGCTGGGAGGTGGCCCGCTCTGTGGCCAAGGACAGCTGGCCCCAGCTCAGGTCCCTCCGGCCTGTGCGGGCCATTCCTCCTCCCTGTGCCCCCTCCTGTCTTGAAGGGACAGTGTGAGGTTCAGAGGAGGCCGGAGCAGGGCTGGGAGCGGGTGTGGCTCGGCACGGAGCAGCGCGGAGCAGGCAGTCGGCCCCGAGCCACTCCTGCACTCAGCGCTCAGAGGCAGGGAGAGAGCGGGATGTGGCCACGCAGGGCGTCTCCCCGCGGCCCCGCGTCGCCTGGCCTGACCCGGGCTTCAGGGGGAGCGAGGCCAAGGACTCGAGGCGTGGAGCGTGGGGTGTGGGGCATGGGGGGTGGGGCGTGGGGTGTGGGGCATGGGGTGTGGGGCATGGAGCATGGAGCGTGGGGGGTGGGGCGTGGAGTGTGGGGCATGGGGCGTGGAGTGTGTGGCGTGGGGCGTGGGGCGTGGGGTGTGGAGCGTGGGGCATGGGGTGTGGGGTGTGGGGTGTGGAGCGTGGGGTGTGGGGCATGGGGTGTGGGGTGTGGGGCGTGGGGTGTGGAGCATGGGGTGTGGGGCATGGAGCATGGAGCGTGGGGGGTGGGGCGTGGAGCGTGGGGTGTGGGGGGTGGGGCGTGGGGCGTAGAGCATGGGGTGTGGAGAGTAGAGGGTGGGGCGTGGAGTGTGGAGCGTGGGGCGTGGGGTGTGGGGTGTGGGGCGTGGAGCGTGGGGTGTGGAGGGTGGGGCATGGAGCGTGGGGTGTGGGGTGTGGGGCGTGGAGCGTGGAGAGTGGAGCATGGGGTGTGGGGCGTGGAGTGTGGAGTGTGGGGCGTGGAGCGTGGAGAGTGGGGCGTGGGGCGTAGAGCGTGGGGTGTGGAGGGTGGGGCATGGAGCATGGGGTGTTGGGCGTGGGGCGTGGGGCGTGGAGTGTGGGGCGTGGGGTGTGTGGCGTGGGGCGTGGGGTGTGGGGCATGGAGCGTGGGGCGTGGGGCACAGGGCGTGGAGAGCGCTCACTGTAGTGCAGGCTTCGGTGCTTCTGTGCCGGCTGCCGTGAGCTGTGAGCACTCACCGTGCTCACCTACACACCACGCCTCCGCACGGGCAGCCATCTGGGAGCCCACGCAGTCCACGGCGCTCAGGGCCACCTGCAAAAACAGGCAGCCCCTGGATTTTGTGTTTGGTTTTGTTTTAAAGACAGACTCGGGGGGGGGGGGGCAGTGCTGTGGCGCAGCAGGTTAAAGCCCCAGCCTGCAGTGCCGGCATCCCATGTGGGCACCGGTTCTAGTCCTGGCTGCTCCACTTCCGATCCAGCTCTCTGCTGCGGCCTGGGAAAGCAGTGGAAGATGGCCCAGGTGCTTGGGCCCCTGCACCCATGTGGGAGACCTGGAAGAAGCTCCTGGCTCTTGGTTTCACATGGGCTCAGTTCTGGCCATTTCGGCCATGTGGGGAGTGAACCAGAGGATGGAAGACCCCTCTCTCTCTGTCTCTACTTCTCTCTCACTCTTTCAAATAATTAAAATAAATCTTAAAAAAAAAAAAAAAAAAAAAAGATGGACTTATTTGAAAGGCAGAATGACAGAGACATAGAATCTCCCAGCCACTGGTTCACTCCCCAGACAGCTGCAACAGCTGGGGCTGGGCCAGGCCAAAGCCAGGAGCCATGAACTCCATCCAGGTCTCCCACGCGGGTGCAGGGGCCCAAGCACCCGGGCTGTCACCGGCTGCCCTCCCAGGCCTCAGCAGGGAGCTGGATCAGAAGCGGCCACGTGGGCTGCTGGCGACCCGCGAGCGCTGGGTTGGGAAAGGCTCCTTCCTCCATGGGTGAGCAGGAACCTGCACTCGCTCTCCGGCAGAGGGACCACAACCGTGCCTGCTTCTTTAAAGTGACAAGTGCACGCCATGGAAAGATCCAGAAACCTCAGCCGCACGCTGCATCGCTTTCTCACACAGATCAGGAACGCGGCCGGCGCCCCTCCACGTCCGGCTGACTTGCCTCCGGCTCCTGCGGGTCTAAATGCTTGGTGGGGTCGTCAGCTTCACCGCTTGTTTCTAACAGCGCCGGAGGATCGCAGGGGATCCCCAAGGCGCCCGCGGGGGTTCCCTCCCGGTCATCCTGCGATCCCCCAGCCAGCGGCTGTGTGCACAGCTCTCCCTCCCCCGCCGCCGCGGGCTCTGGGCACCAGCTGGGTGGCGGCCGCTGCCCGCTGCCTTTGTCTGCCCGCCCCCTCCCCTGCTTTTATTTCGCATTCCGGCCGCTTCTCCAGGTTCCTCCTCCGCGCCTTAAGAGATACGTCTGGAGTTGAGGACGAGGCACTTTGATGTCAGCTACGCGGGGCTCTGTGATTTCTCAGCCGCTCCGCGGAGCGCTCCGAGCTGTCTCGGCAAATTAGGGCGTTTATCAAGGTTGGGAGGCGCCGCCTCCGCCCCCGGCCCGCAGGTCTCTCGGAGGGGGAGCCTGGGAGCCCCCGTCCTGCCCTCTCCGGGCTGAGCTGGGCGACAGCAGAGCCCTGGCCCGCTGCGCCGGGACCAAGCAGCAGGCGGCCCACGCCCAGCCTGGCCCTGCCCTGGGGACTGGGCCGGGGGCTCCCACCTGCCACGGGCCCTGGCCGGGCAGCGGGCAGCCCCTGCGACCCGGACGCCTGTGACCCCACAGCTCCCACCTGCTGACTCCCTCAGGGGCTGGGGCTCCGCCTTCCCGGGGAACAGCAGGCGCTGTCCAGGGCGGATCCCGCGCCCCTGTGCTGCCTAAACAGACGCGGCCCGTTTCGGGCCCTCAGTCCCTGCCCTCCGCCTGGGCGGCCCGGTCTCCGCTCCAGGCCGGGTCTGGGGCCGGCCTGGCTGCTCCCATTGCTCGCCCAGCATCGCCCGGCTGCTCAGGGGCCTGGGAAAGCTTGCCAGGGCCTGGTGAGCCCAGCCCTGTGCTCTCACCAACCGGAGGGAGGCAGGGCTGTGCCGGGCAGAGGACGGACCCTGCCCTCCCTGGGGGGCTTCACAGCGCCCGAGAGCTGGCTGCAGCTTCCCGGCGCTGTCGGCTCCCACTGCCTGGAATTGAAGTCTGGGGAGACCCCAGCCGGAAGTCGCCACTTCTCCATCTCCCACGTGACCCCTGCTGAGGACCCTGGCTCCCCGCACAAGGGGGAGAGAGGGAGGGAGGGGAGGAGGAGGGAACACAGCCCCTGGCTAGCACCCACCGCAGCCCAGCCCCGTCTCCGGGCCCCTGTGTGTGTTCCCCCCGCCTCCCCGTGCGGGAGGAGCTGGGCTAAGGGTTCAAGATGCGGACGCTGACCATGGGGCCCCAGCTGGGCGGGAGAGCCGCAGGGAGAGAGGCGAGAGGCCGTCAGGGGGCTGCCCTGGAAGCAGAGGGCCTGGGGGCCCGGCGTGCAGCGCCCCGAAGCTGGAAGGAGCAGGAGGGCTTGGCCCCAGTGCGCCTGGGACATGACCCGCCCGGACCTGGTCTCCAGCCGGCGGGGCCTGGCGTTCCCGTCATGCAGCGAACGGAGTCCCGGCGGTGGCACTAGGCCTGCACTTTGCGCTGTGCGTGCCTCTGGAGCCACTGAGCTACGGCCCGGATCCCCAGGGCGGGACAGGCGGGACACCTGTCCAGATCCCTGTCTCCAGGAGCCATGGCTGAGGCTCCCCTGGCTGCATGGGGCTGGTGGCACCCGGGGACACTGGGGACGGCAGTGACAGTCCTCATCCGTGGCCCTCGTGTGCTGGACACGGTGCTGGGGACACAGGGCCAGGCAGGCACTGGGCTGGGAGAAGGGGCAGGGAGGCTGCCTGGAGGAGGCGACCCCTGAGCAGGTGTGTAGGACGGGGTGGAGGGAGAGCCCTGGTGAGGGAGTTCCCAGCAGGTGGGGTGGGTGGGGCCTAGCCCTGCCCCGTTCTAGAAGGTTTCTGTCCAGGCTGGTCCTTGGGAGGCCCCGGCTGCGAGCACTGGGATGTGGGAGTGATTAGCAGCCGGCCCTCAGGTGCCCAGGGTCCCGGCTCCTCGCCCCCGACTCCTTTCAGCATCAGAGAACAAACGCAGCCCAGCGGAGACACACTGCAGGCCCCAGGTGCGGCGGGGAGCGCCAGCCTGGCCCCCACCCCCCCTCACGCATGTGGGAGCAAGATGGGCCCACCTGTCTGGGAGCCCAGCGCGGAGCAGGGGCGGGGCTGGCTGCCCGGCCCCGCCCACCGGCCCCACCTCCCAGAGAGCAGCGCTGTGGGCTCCGCTCTGCCCGCCCTGGCCATGCACCCTCAACCCCACCACCACCACGGCGGATCTCAGGACAGCGGTCCAGTGAGACAGGAGCAGGACTGCAAGACAGGAAACCCAGGCTCACCCAGTCCCTCCTTGCCACTGGGTGTCTGCTGCCCCCACCCCCAGGCAGGAGGGTCCCAGGCCGGGAAACAGGCGGAGAAGTTTAGGGACCATGGGGGTTTCTTGCACAAACGAAGGCTTCCCATGCTACAAATAGCTTCTCGCAGTTCTGGTAGCACAAGTCTGACTTCAAGGGGTCATCCGGGGCCTGCTCTGTCTTCGAGCAGGGGTGGGGGCGTGGCAGTGGGCGTGGCAGGGCGTGGCAGTGGGGGAGGGGCTGCGTGGGTCCTTCCTGCCTCTCCCAGCTTCTCCCGGCCCCAGGCATCCTTAGCCCCCCAGCAGCACCGCTCCGGTCTCTGCCTCTGGGAGCCTCCCAGAGCCTCTGCCCACGCCCCCACTGTGGCTGCTGGCTCCGGGGACCGCGAGATGACTGATGTCTGTCATTTAAACTGCCAGTTTGTGGTAATTCATCATGGCAGCGGCGGGAGGCAGGGCAGCCTTCCAGGGAAGCACTGGGTCTGAGCCAGGTGCCGGGCACAAGGCACACGGCACGCGGCCGGAGCAGCTCCTGGGAGGATTGGGGAGGGGGGGTCCTGCAGAGGACACAGCATAAAGGGACAGGCACAGGCCTCAGATGAGGGGAGGGAGAGGAGGGATGGGCGGGCCCCTGGGTAGGAGGCAGGGCCTGGCTGGGGCCACGGACAGGTCCCTTAGTGACTCTCCGTCCCGTGGGCCACAGGACAGGGCAGGTCACCACGGCAGCTCTCCCCCCTCGGTGGCTCCCTCCAGGGTCCCCTGGGCACCCCGCTGGAGGGGGCAGGTGGCAGTGGGCGAGAGGCTGGCCCACCCTGGAGTGAGGCCCCCCCGAGCTCCCGGGCAGTGCTGGCTGCAGGTTCATCCCTGGAATCCTCACCTGCTGGGCGGAGGCGTTAGGAGACGGGGGCTTGGGAGGCAATGAGGTCACAAGGGTGGAGCCCCCAGAACGGGTTGGGGGGGTCCGTGTCCTCCCAGACACCCACTGGAACCCTGGGAAGAAGCAGCTCAGATACAACGTCTGTTGGCAAAGGCACCTCCAGGTGCGCACGGTTGAACTTGCACATCGGGGACCCTGGGGACAGACGGGGAGGACAGCGGCTTCTGAAGGGCTGGCCTCACCCAGGGAGGGGCCGCCTGTGACCGCGGGGTCCTCTCCCCAGGAAGCCCTGCAGGACCCACGTCCCACAACACCTCTTGGGGACGTAGGCTGTCAAGGGGGTCCCCAAGTGTGGGGTCTGGGGCGATGGGCCAGGTCAGCGCCACGCACTCTGCCTGGGGACGGTTTCCCGCCCAGCTGGAGCGGCTCCCCTTCCCCATCCCCCCACCCAGAGCTGCTCCCCAGAGCCCACGGCCAGCACGTGATCCCCCACTCGTGCCTGGGGCACTGTCCAGGAGGGGAGAGGCAGAGGACGGGCCAGGCCCCCGGGCTCGTGGGACAGGGCCAGCCCCGGGGCTGCACAGCGCCAGCTGCCGGCCGCTTCCCTGCCTCTGATTCAGGGTGGCTGTGAGGCCGGCCGGGCCTGGACGCTGCCCGCTGACCAGCAGGGCGGGAACCGCGTTTTGGGAAAGCAAACCCCGGGAGAAAGGGACCTGGGCTTCGCTCCCAGGCTTCCCCTGGAGGCTCCTCGATCCTGGGCCCCCCACTCTCCTGACTGCGGACCCCTCAGCAGGCAGAAAGCAAAGCCCAAAGCCACCGCACGCCCTGGCCGATGAAGATGCCGCAGCCTGGGGGCCGGCCCTGGGGAGGGGCGGGGGCACACAAAACGTGACGGTGAGCGGGGCCCGGATGTCACCCCGAGACGGGGTGGGGGCGGCTCCCTCCCACCCCCAAGATGCTTTCTCCCCCAAGCCATGAACACGTTTCCAGACAGGGCGATTCAGGACTGCTCGCCGGAGACAAACATTCCGCTCCCCGAGCTGGAGCCAGGAGCCAGAGCCGGCTCTGCCAGCAGTGGGCATTGCTCCCCTCCGGGTCCTCCCCGGGGGCTTAATGGGCGGATGCACACCCCCGGCCCCCAGGGGGCTGCGCTAATGAAAACCGCAGCTGATGATGCCCAGACCGGGAGCTTCGTCCTCTGGGTGACCCCTCTGTGGCTGTCACCCTCGCTCCTTGCTTGCCCAGCTGTCAGCCAGCACCCCGCTGTCCCCTCCGCGGGACCCCTCCATGTCCCCTCGTCACCCTTCCCCACGCCTTTCTGCTCCACGCAGGTCTCATGCTGTGGGGTAGCAGGTAAAAGCAGCAGCCTGCAGCGTCGGCATCCCATATGGGTGCCAGTTCGAGTCCCGGCTGCTCCACTTCTGACCCAGCTCCCTGCTAATGCACCTGGGAAAGCAGTGGAAGATGGCCCAAGTGCTTGGGGCCCCGCACCCACGTGGAAGACCCGGAAGAAGCTCCTGGCTCCTGGCTTTGGATCAGCACAGCTCCGGCTGTTGCAGCCATCAGAGGAGTGAACCAACGGATGGAAGACCTCTCTCTGTCTCTACCTCTCTCTGTAATTCTTTCAAATAAATAAAATAAATCTTTAAAAAAAAAAAAAAAACTTGCCCTGTGCCCTGGGAGTGGCTTCCTGGCTTCCTGGGGTGGAGGGGAAGGCACAGAGTGAGCGCCAGGGCCTGGGGGTCTGCACCAGCCGGGCCCAGCTGGAGAGGGCACGGGGCCCGCGGGGAGGGGCTGGCGCCAGGTCACAGGAGCCACCACGTGCTGGGACAATCACTGCCCCAGGTGGAGGCAGCCAGCCGGCCCCACAGGCCGCCCTGGGGAGCAGGGGGCTTGGGAAGGGCCCGGCTGCTGGCCCCCCGCCTGCTCCCTAAGAACGGCCTGACTGGCAAAGCACGGACCTGGGGGTGGGGGCAGGGAGGAGGAGGAGGAGGCAGGAGACCCTGCATGGCTGCTTTAAAAAGTGAATTTATCTGAGAGGCAGAGGTCTCCCACTGCTGGCTCACTCCCCAGATGCCCGCAACAGCCCGGCCTGGGCCAGGCTGACACCAGGAGCCGGGAGCTCCATCAGGTCTCCCCTGTGGGTGGTGGGGACCCAGGTGCTCGGGCCGCCTTCCGCTGCTTCCCCAGGCGCATCAACAGGGAGGTGGCTGGGCAGCGGAGCGGCTGGATCCCGACTGGTGCTGGGGTACGGATGCTGGCATCCCAGGCAGTGGCTTCACCGCCCCGCACCGCTGCCTTTCTCGGGGCCACAGCAGCTCTTAAGTCACCACTGGGATTCCAAGCCCCAGGCAGCGCTCCTGGGGGCATCCCCAAAATGCAGACTCCCTGGGGGCACCCGCTTCCACCGGAATGGCCCCGGGTCGGCGTATGCTTGTCTTCTGCAGCGTCGCCCGAGGCCCCCAGAGCCTCCGCTCCCTTGTGCAGGGACTTGAAGCCCGGCGGTGCTGACCCAGCTTTGCCGGACTTCTCTGTCCCAGCCAGCTGACCGGCAGGCCTCAGCCCTGCGTGATGCAGGAGCTCCTGTGGAGAAATCGATCCCAGCGCCCGGACACGCGTCTGCGTGTGTCTTCTGGGTGGGCTGTGTGTCCTGCACCCAGAGCTCCAGCTCCCAGTTTCGCGGGTTGTGCATGTGTGTGTGCGCGCGTGCGCGTGCGCATGCGCAGGGGCTCCTGTGTGCAGAGGGCGCTCCCGAGTCCTGGATTCGAATCCCCTCCTCCTGCTGCTCCGTGGCTGTGCGGCCTGAGAGTTCCCTGCGCTCTCTGCACCTCTGGCTCCTTGGCAGTGAGCTGAGGCCAGCCTGGCACAGCACCAAGTGCCCATCTCACCTCTGCCCAGCACCCCAGACGTGGAGTGGGGAACGGCCACGCCCCCAAGGTCCCCAGGACTCGCCATCCCCTGGCACACAGGAGCTGGGGCCGAGGGACATGTGCCCAGCCCCCTCCCACACCAACCTCCAGCACGCACCACCGCAAACCCCCTCGCGTGCTTCCTGGAACTCCCGGAGCTCAGGGCCCTGCCTGTGACCCATCAGCGGCAGGGAGGGTGCTCTGGAGTCAGCAGGGGAGGTGTGGTGGCCCAGAAGGGGGCGTGGTTTTCTGGAGGGGTGTGGTCTCCCTGGAGGTGTGGTCTCCCTGGGGGCTTGGTCTCCATGGGGGCGTGGTCCCTGGAGGGGTGTGGTCTCTCTGGGGGCGTGGTCTCCCTGGGGGCGTGGTCTCCCTGCACCCTTCCCGGGAGGGTTTCAGGACTGAGTCAGGGCCTGTGCCTGTTGCATGCAGCGAGTCCGACCCAGGATGGAGACAAGCACAGCCCTGGCCATCAACCCCTTCACAGGAAGGGAAACTGAGGCCTGGGGTGCCAGGGCCTTGCCCAGCCCCACCGAGCCGCAGTAACGTGACCCCCAGACTGGCAGAGGGAGTGGGGACAGCACATGGCTGGAGGGGCCTCAGGCAGCCGACTGGGCAGCTCCTCTGAGGGAGGAAACCCCACTCCCGGGTTTTCCTCTGCCTGGCTTGGCACAGGGGTCTGGGTCCCGGAGGACCCTATGACAGCCGGGCGGGAGGGCCGCCCCGCTGGGGGCCCCGGGACTCTGCACCTGCTGTGGGCCCACAGTCACTGCCTCCAGCCCAAAGCTCGAGGCGTGAACAGGGAGACCCTGGCAAAGGTGCAGAGCGGGGCTGCCCGGGGAACCGCCGGCCCTCGGCCTGCCCCAGAGGTCCAGCTGGTCTCCGGCTGTCCAGAAGGCAGCAGAGCCAGCGCCAGAACCCGGGCCTTGGGATCTGCCCCAGCTCACCCTCCCATGCCCACTCCCTGGCCGGCTCCAGCCTCCAGCCTCCGGAGCCCCCAGGGCAGTGGAGGGAGCATCCCTGTCTTGCAGGGTGGCCACCAGGCCTGCGCTGGGGCCCAGGGGGGAGGAAAGGCCTGGGGACAGCACTGCCCACGGGGCCTCCTGGTTGGTGCCTGAACACGGCCAACCTTTGTGTCTTGTGCTCTGGCGGCAGCTGCCTGCAGCCGGCCAGCTGCCTGGCCCCGGGAGGGGACCAGAGGAGGGTCTCCATCCGCCCACCCCGCCGACCCCAAGGCAACGGCTGGCGCTGGCGGGGGCGCGGGGTCGCCTCCTGGTGCGAAGGTTAAGCAAGCAGGGCTGTTGGGAGGGGGAGGGGCGCTTCCCGGCTTTGGGGCGAGTTGGGGCCCCGCCGGCGGGGGAAGGGGCGGTTATCCGACGGAGCAGAGGCGCCGCCGGCGGGCCCGGGACGGTGAGCGCCGCGGAGAAGCGCCCGGCGGCGGGAGCACAGCGCCCGGGCTGACCGCGGTAAGATGGGGCCCACGTGGGCGCCCAGGAGCGCCGGGCGCGAACGGGGTGGCTTCGTTCGGGAGATCGGGGATAGAAGCGGGGACCCCGGGCGTTGAGTCTTGATTGTGCTGGTAACGCACGGGGCGCGCGGCAGGGACTGTTCCGCCACCGCCGGCCCTTGGTGCGTCGGCCGAGGGGCCTCGCTCCAGCCGCACTCAGGTTGGCCCGGGCTGTGGGCGGGAAGGCGCCCTGGGCACCTGGGGTCGGGGGAGGCGGGGGCGGGAGCCGAGGCCTACACCCGAGGCCCTGCGGTGCCCGCCGCACCCGGCAAAGGCCGTGGCGCTGGCGGAGCGCTCACTCCCCGAACGCGAACGCGAAAGGATCGGATCCTGCCGGGGCCAATGAAGTCGGGGTCGGAGGCGGCGTCCCCTGGCCGCCCGTGTCCGCTGCGGCTGGACTAGGCCCGCCTGGCCCTCTGGGGCTGCCAGGGCCGGGAGGGAAGCAGGGCGGGCGGCGGGGGTCGCGAGGACCTGAGGACCTGTCGCCTGCGCCCGCGGGAGCGGCGGGAAGGGCGCGGAGTGGAACCAGGAGGGCGCGGCGCGACCAGGCCTGGCTTCCTTCGGGACGTGCCGGGTCTACGTCGCCGCCTCCCGGCTTTGGTTGCGGCCGGCGCGCTGGGGTGGGGGCTTCGGCCGACGCGGCCCAACTCTGCCTCGGAACGTCCCCCACGCCGCGCACTCGGCGGCCCGTCCCAGCGGGGCACCCACCGCCGCTCGCCCGCGCCCTGCGCGCTAACGCGCGGCCACGCGGCTCCGGAGAGGGCGTTCCCCGGGGGTGGGCGGGGGGGGGGGTGCGCTGCGGGGTCGGGGCGCTCCTGGCGGCGGCCCGTGGTGTCCGCGGAGAAACCAGGAGGGGAGCCCCGGCCGCCGGAAACGAGGCGCTTTACGCGGCTGAAATTGCGCTGACGCTGCGGGCGGGCGGGACGGGGGCGGGGCAAGAGCAGGCCAGGGCTGTGCGGGGCAGCCGCCTGCTCCAGGCCCGGTGCGGGGCCTGCAGCGCCTTCGCCGGGCCAGGTGGACTGGGGGGCGGGGGGGGTGTGCTGTGGGACCGACGACCCCGCGGTTAGAGCTGCGGAGGCTTGGAGTCCCTAGGTAACTGCGAGGTGGGCCGCGGGCCTGGTGCACCTGCCAGCCTCGGTCTACGCCTTGGTGAACCGGGGCGACCGAGGCGGCGTGGGCGACAACCTGGTGACGCAGGATAAGTGGGATTAGCTGGGCCTCGCGGAGATCGCGGCGAGTAGCCGGCGCTGGACTCGGGCCGCGGGCGGGCTCTACCCAGTGGCCACAGACCCAGTGATGCCAGGATTCCTCCAGCCGGCCGGCAAATGTGGGCGTCCCACATCCCAGGTGTGGAAAGTGAAGGGGCACAGCAACTCCCCCGGGGGCTTTGGGGAGGGTGGGGTGAGCTGAGGGGGGGCCATCAATGGAGGGGAGGGCATCGGCCCTGCAGACCTGGGATGGGGCTGGGATGGGGCTGGAGCTCAGAGCACCTGGGATACAGCCCAGGGCCCAGCCACGGAGGGGCCCAGCCACAGAGGAGCCCAGCCAGGAGGGGCCCAGCCAGGAGGGGCCCAGCCACGGGGGGGGGGGGCAGCCATGGGGGCCTTTATGGGCACTGGGGAAAGCAGTCACCAGGGCCTGGGTGGGGAGGCCAGAGGGGAGGGGGAGGGGGGACAGCCAGGGGAAGGGAGGGGAGGGGAGAGAGAGAGGAGGAGGGAGAAGCGGGGAGGGGGGAGGTCCCCATCACTTCACCAAGAGAGGACTTCAAGGAAAGCCCGTCTCAGCGGGACCCCCAGCTGGGGGCCGGTCCTGTCCCGGCAGCTCTGGGCACCTGGAGCAGCAGGGAAGTGGGCACCCAGCAGGGAGGGGCCGCTGAGGACCTGGGGCAAGGGGTGGGCACATTTCCCGGGAATTTAACAAAGCACCCAGAGTTCTGCTGGGGGCACGGGTCCAGGGCTCAGAGCAGGAGTGGGGGAGGGTCCCTGGGGGCGAGAGGCCGGGCCGCTGCTGGGTTTGCACGCGGGACCCCTGCGGCTGCCCGGTGAGAATCCCCTCCAGGAGGGGCCCTGGGCACTCGCCTGTCCCCACAGCGCGGGGGGAGGGGCCCCACTCTGCTCCTCCCGACTGTGGGTGTCTGGGGCGGCCGGCCTGGGTGTACTGGACAGGGGTGGACCCTGAGCTAGGAGCCCCTCCCCTCCTCCTGCCTGCTGTTCACCTGCCTTCTCGCCCGGGAGTGTGGGGTTCCCGTGAGAGGGGACACAGGACACAGACTCTCCTCCAAGGCCTCTCACCCCACGGTCGCCCCCGGCCAGGGCTCGGGCTCCGGGGAGCTGGGAGAGGGCGGTGAGCCAGGCTTGGGTACCCACCCGGCACCAGGGGACACTGCCAGCCGGAAGGGCCTCGTGCTGCCCCCTGCATCCGGGCCTCTCCCCCAACCCTAATTTGCAGCGGAGGGAGGAGGCATCTTCAGCCTGGGGTCCCGGCTGGGCTCTAGTCTGGCATCAGCCAGGTCTTGGGGGGCGGGGGAGGCAGGCGGGCTGTGGAGCCCCCTCGGCAGGGCAGGGAGGCTGCCGGCTTTGGCTGCTGCCGGGTCCCTCAGGCTGCGGGCAGCTGTCCAGCGTGGGGACGGCCGGCAGCCCAGGCCTTCCTCTGGGACCTGGGCAAGGGCGGCCAGTGGCTGGGGAGCACAGGCGGGGGTGGCCACTGCGGGGCAGGGGGTGCTCAAGTAGCCCTTACAAGCTCAGTCCTCTTCATTGGGCCCATTATTCTGTTGGGAAAACTGAGGCCCAAAGGGAACGTAGCTCCAGACCTTGGGCTGTGGGGCAGGGGTGGCCCTGGGAGGGATCTCCCCCTCCTGTAGGGCCCCCACCACCAGCCACTGACTCTGAGCTGTGTCCTGCTCAGCTCCCCGGCTGCCCTTTGGGCGATGCCCGGCACCCCGGGAGAGCTCAGGGACCCATGCCAGAGGTTTCTTAAGAGAGGAATTCGGGGGGGGGGGGGGGGGGGGAGAGCTCGGCTTCGCCGGCCGGGCGGGACTCTGCCCCTGCTGGCCTTGTGCTGTAATTGCAGGCCAAGAGACGCCCACGGCAGCTCTGGGTTGCTGGGGTCCGGACTTTGGCGCCCACTGTGTTGTGCCGGCCCACGAAGCCATGTGGCTCAGACCTCCTCCTGCACGCCCCGCCGGAGCTGTCACTCAAGTGTAAGTGGACTGTGAAGGGTGGACGACCGCCCACGGACTGCATTACACGGTCGTTGTTGAAATAAACGAAGTTGACTGCATCTCTCCAGGCCTGAGGTCCCAGTCTGCGCCATGAGGTCCCTGCCTTAGTGGGGACGGAAGAGATTCCATGCCAGGGAGAGGGCCTCGGGGCTTAGCTGGCCAGGCCGCTGGTCCACCCAGTCACTGCCCTCTGGCTGAGTGCCCACAGTCCAGGAGGACCAGGCACCTGAACCTGGATGCCACCTGTTACCTCAAGTCAGTTCCACAAGCCTCCTGGAGGTGGCGCCCTTGGGACTGGACCAGGCATCCCGGGGGACTGGACCAGGCATCCCGGGGGGCTGTTTGGGCTCCTTTGGGCTGCTTTAATCCCTAGAGCACATAGCCTTGGCCGAGCACTTCTAGGGCGCCAAGGAACCAGGAGGACCCCCCGGAGGCTGCTGCGTGGAGAGGCAGTGGGCCAGACACTGCGGCCCAGGGGCTGGTTAGCATGGAGGCTGCACGGGTCCCTCCAGGGGGACTTTACAGTGGTCCCAGCCCGGAGCCGTGTGGCCTGGGAGCACAGCGGCCTGGGGCTAGGGCCCCGAGTGGCTTTCCTTCATTTAGACCGGGGACAGATGATCCCCCTCCCACACAACCCCAGCCAAATGACCCCTTCCGGGGTCTCGGAATAGACCGGGGTGCAAACCAAATCCATCCATCACGGAGGACCTGCGTAGTCATGTGGGGCTGAGTGCAGGGGGAGACCCGGCCTGTGGGTACAGGGGGCAGGGAGACCCAGCCCTGTGGGTGGGGGGAGACCCAGCCCCGTGGGGGCAGGGGGAGACCCGGCCCCGTGGGTACAGGGGGCAGGAGGCAGGGGGAGACCCAGCCCCGTGGGTGCAGGGGGTAAGAGGAGACCCAGCCCCGTGGGTGCAGGAGGAGACCCGGCCCCGTGGGTGCAGGGGGTAAGAGGAGACCCGGCCTCGTGAGTGCAGGGGGCAGGGAGACCCAGCCCTGTGGGTGGGGGGAGACCCAGCCCCATGGGGGCAGGGGGATACTGGCCCCGTGGGTGCAGGGGGCAGGGGGATACCAGCCCCATGCGTGCAGGAAGCAGGGGGAGACCCGACCCCATGGGTGCAGGGGTTAAGGGGAGACCCGGCCTCGTGGGTGCAGGGTGCAGGAAGCAGGGGGAGACCCGACCCCATGGGTGCAGGGGGTAAGGGGAGACCCGGCCTCGTGGGTGCAGGGTGCAGGAAGCAGGGGGAGACCCAGCCCCGTGGGTCCCAGGGGTGCAGGGGGGCAGGGGGCAGGGGGCAGGGGTGGCACAGGGCTCTGCACCTGTCCTCTCAGGACTCACCCGCACAGAGGGGCGCCCCATGTAGAGGTCTCTGCAGAGTGCAGGTGGGACTGGGGCCTGGCAGCGGGATTCCCTGACCCTTGGGGTGGGGCACTCAGAACTCCCCCACCAGCTCTGGAGGCATGGGGTGGGGTCTTCCTGGAGCCCCACGGTGGACACATCAGACTGGAGGGGTCTGGGAGCTCAGCCATCCAGCCATGTCCCCCACTAGGGGACCCCCTCCCTGCCTCTGTCCCCGTGGGGCTGTGGCCAGCCCCAGCTGGACTCCCCTCAAGGAGGGGGCACAGGGATGTGGAGCTGTGAAGCCCCCCCCCCCAGATGCAGGGCTGTAGGGAGACTGCACTGACCCTCCCACTCCCACCGCTGTCAGCTTGCGTTTCCCCCCATTCTCCCCCAACAGTGGGGTGACCCCGTCGCCCTCGCAGGGTCACATGTCCCTAATGGCTCCCCAGGTGTGCTATCTTTGCATCTCCAGCGGCCGGAAACTCAGGCCAGTGCAGTGGGAAAAGGCGGGGCTTTCTCTCACCCCCCGAGGGGCGGGGCCAAGGGTGTCGTGGAGGTGTGGGGGTGGGGCCGGCTGCTCTGCTGGCTCCTGCTCTGGGACCCGTCTGTGCCCACTCCCCTTTGAAGGGACACCGGTCATGCTGGGGTAGGGCTCGCCCGGCTGCAGGGCGACCTCACGTGAGCACCGCACCTGCAGCCTCCCTGCCCCCAAGCAGGGTCACCCATGAGGCCCTGAGGCCAGGGCTGCAGCACAGGGACTGGAGGCGCACGCCTGCCCCATGGCGCCCCGTTCCCTCCCAGGTGCCCCACTGAGCCCTCTCACTCCCGGCACCGCGACCCGCGCGAGCCTGCCCTAGGGAGAACCAGGCCGGAGTGGCGCGGCTGCTGCGCGGGCAGCTCCGGTTTCCAGAAACTTCTCTGCGCCTCTGGAGGGGGGCGGGGTGAGGGGACGGTGCCCCGCGCCGCGGCCCGTCCTTTGTTCCGCCTCCCTGCTCCAGCCCCAGTCACTTCCAATCAAGTTCAGGGGCAGCCGAGCTGTTGAAGGTCCCGGGAGAGGAGGGTAACGCCGAGCCCAAACCCGTGCCCCGCCGCGGAAACCGAATCCTGCTCCCACCTCGAGGTGCGGCGGATTAAAACCAGACCCGCCCGCACCCGCGTCTTAAAGTGACCACAGCCCCATACCCTCGCCGGCGCTCTGCGAGGGCGGATGCGCGGCCCGCGCACGTGGCGAGAGCGCCTGGCGCGGGACCAGGTGCGGGATGGGGTCAGGCGCTCAGCAGGGTACAACCTTCACGGCGGCCGCGGCAGCCGTGGGTGCGGGGACTCTGGCCTCTGGTTTCCACTTTTCATGGGGATGTCGGGCCCCTGCCGGTCCGAAGCCAGGTCTCCCGGGGGCTGGGCGGGGAGGGGGGGGGGTGTCCTGAGGCTGCGCGGACCACTGCTACCGCCTGCGTGCGGGAACGGAGTGGGGCGGGGGAGGCAGCGCGCGCAGAATCTGGGCCCGGGCGCTCTTCTCCTGCCCAGCTCTTAGTTTTTTAGGTTTTCCAACGAAAATGTTAGTGGGAAACCGGCGTGCGGGCCACGAGGGTCCCGAGCGGGCGCAAGCCTGGGGCGCCCTCCCTGCACCGGGCAGGTGCGGCGGGATGGCCCTGGGCGCCGGGGCAGCCCCGGATGGCTCTGGGCGGGCCGGGCAGACCCTTCAGGGGTGCTGGGTCGGCAGGGGCCACGCAGAGCGAGGTGGGGCACGGGTCCGGGCTGGACGAGGTCATCTTGCTCCTGGCTCCCCTCCCGCTTCTGCCACTCCCCACCTCCGCCTGGCCCCATCTGTCCTCTGCTCCCTCCCTCCCCTCTCCTCTCCCCTTCCCCTCCCTCCCGTTCTGTCTCCCCTTCCCCACTCCCCCTTCCGGCCTCCCCCTCCCCCTCTCCCCTGCCCGAGGGGAGCCCTCCCCCAGGCACCCACGGAGCTGAGCGGCGGACGCCTCCTCCCAGCCGCCTCTCCGGCGAGGAGTCTCACAGCCAAGGGAGCGCTGGGACCCTCAGGAGCAGCCACAACAATTTCCCAACATTTGTTCTTTTTCAAGGCAAATGTTTTTAATAAATGCCCAAGCCTGGTCCACACCAGGGTCCCCATGGGACCCCGCTGGCGTTCCTGGTACCCCCAAGGTCCCTGGTGGGCAGGCAGGGGCTTGCGGGAGGAGCACGGGGCAGGGGGAGGGGCTATGCGGCCTGAGCCCAGGAGCGTCCTGCCTGGGTCCTCCGGCCAGGCCGGGCGGGAGGGGCGGGGCAGGAGGAAGGAGGCGGAGCCGCAGCTCCCCTGGCTCCACTGCCTCCCACGCCCACGCGGCCACGGGGCAGGCGCCTGCTCCTGCACGTCCAGGCTGCTCCCCCTGAAGTCGAGCTTCAATCCCGGGCTTCCCCAGCTCAGCAACCTTCGCTGGCTCCCACTGACTTGAGCCCAGTTCTTAGCGGGCCTCACTGGCCATCCCGGTCCCACCCAGCCCTCCAGCCCCTCCCCGGCCTGGCCTCGAAGCCCCTTTTGTGCCCGGTACATGGCCACGCCTGGAGACACTGTGAGCGAGCCACTGTCCCCGTCAGGAGGAGAGCTGGCACGGCCACCTCGACATCCTTTGTCCCTTTCAGCCTGGGTGGCAGCAGCGACTGCTCCATGTCAGGTAACTCCCAGGCCAGGTCCCGCTGCCCCTGCCCCCAACTCGTCCCTGGTGCCCGGGTGGTGAGGATCCCAGGTCACCAGGACAGGTGCCAAGCACCCAGCGTGGGCCCGAGACAAACCCACAAATGTACCGTCAGCCCAGTCCTACCCACCCTGTCCTCCCGCTGAGCTACCATCCGTGCAGACCAAGTCAGCACCGTGGTTTTCGGGGACAGGAAGGGGATGAGGGCGCGTGGGGGCTGGGTGAGTGCAGAGCGAGTGCTCCCACACACAGCGGGAGCGGGCACCTGGGAGCCTGCGTCCTGGGATTCCATCGCCAAGGATGGGAACTGCACCTGTGACTGGACGCGTGTAGTCTGTCCTCTGGCCGCGCCATCGGCAGTCAGCGTCCGGCTGTTTAGAGGCTCCCGTCGCACTCCATCGCAGGAGGTGCTGTAGGTCACCCTGGGAAGATCTCAGTGCAGGGGACATGCCAGCGCCAGGCGTGCGGCAGGAGGACGGGGGCTGTTCTAAGAATGAGCCACTGAGCACGCGGGTGGGGAAATTCTGCATTTGTGGGTAACACCTGCCAGCAGGTACGGGGCGGGGGTGCAGGTGCAGGTGAGCTAAGGATGCAGATCAGGGTGTGGGATAAAGGATGCAAAAATGGGACCCACATTCTCTCCTTAGCCCACAGTTGACAGTTTGCTAACAGAAAACAAAGCAGGTGGTGGCCAGCTGTGCTGGGCGGGGACTGCGCCACCAACTCGTCCTCGGATTCAGGGCTCCTCGCCGGCGCTGGGGACCCAGGGGTGCAGGCCCAGTCCACACCAAGGGATCCTGGGGGGCATTTGCGGCGGATCCTAGGGCAGTCTCACATTCAGGGGACAGAGGGCAGAGCTGGCAACAGGGGTGTGAGGGAGGTGTTGGGCGGCCAGTGTGGATGGCGAAATGACAGCCCTGTGGGCCGTGTCTGCAGGAAGGGTGACTGTGGCGGTGTCCTCACAGCAATGTCAGGAAGGTGACGACTTGGCCAGGTTCTACTTTCCTCCTGGGCTGGGAAGCCCCCCCCAAAGCCCCAAAAGTCTGCCCAGTGCCCAAGGTGACCAGAAAACACCCCAGCACCCGTATCCAGCCGCCCCCGCCCCGGACTGTCCTGGACTGAAGAGCAGCCGCGCCCGCTCTAAGCGCACAGGTGCCTCGCAGCGACTTCCGGTCCCCTGCTCTGCGGGCGAGCAGCGCCTCTGCGCTCCTTGGACCTACACCGCGCTCTGCCCCGAGCAGCCGGCACAGGCCAGTCCGGGCGGCGCGTGCGCCCCTGAGCCACGGTGCACCTCAGCCGCCGCACCTGCCCGCATGCCAGCGCCCGCACTGCGGCTCCCTGGGCTTCACCGCCACCGACGGCCGGCGCGTTGCGGGCACGCAACGCCGCTAGTCTGCGGCCTGGGTGTCCACGGTGCGTGACGAACCCTCCGCAACCCCCGAAGGCAGGCGCACTCCCCGCTCTGTCCGGACTCTGGCCCCGCAGCCCCAGCCCCGCTGTCACGGGCGCCTCCGGGAGGCGGGGAAGGCTCCGGCCCGCGCCGCCGCCCTCCACTCCCAACAGCCGTGCACCCGCGGGATCAGAGACCCGAGGCGTCCAGTCCGAGGCCACGCAACCCCAGAGCCCGAGCGTCCAGGCTCCGCCCGTCCTGAAGGTGCCCGGAGAAGCGGAGCGAGGGGTCGCGGGCCCGGCAGCCTGCACGCCGTGCCTGGTGCGGGAAGGCGCTGCTCCCGCAGCTGCCGCCCCTCCGGTTCCCTCCCCCGGACCAAGCGCGCCTGCCGGGAGCTGGATCTCTCCTCCGCGGGCCCCCACCAGCCCTCTCGGACTGCTGGGGCACCCGGGGGGGGCAGTGTGGCCGCCCCAGGCTGAACAGCCCAGTGCGCCCTGTCCTCGGCCGCGTCTGTCCTCCCGGCGGGAATCCGGCCCTAGACTGGGGCAAGTCCCTGCCTCCCGGGGTCGCACAGCTGCCGGGCCCCGGACGTGCGCCCCGCCGCCGCCAAGCCGCAGCAGGCCTCGGCCCTTCCTGCTCCGCTGCCCGCCCACCCCAGGCCGCGCGCAACTTCTCTTCCCTCTCACGTCAGCTTTCCATTCTGGAAAATGGGGGCACGCGCCCTCCGCGCAGCAGGGCGGTCCCGCAGGCCAGGCCAGGCGAGGCGGGAGCCCGGGCCTACGGCCTCCCCCTGGGGACGCGAGCAGCGCCTGTGTGGACGGGGTCCCCCGCCGGCAGGGGGAGGAGGAGGTCCCATTCGGGACCACCCGCGCGTCTGCGCTGCGACCCTGGGCTCCGCCGTACCCGCTTCGGGCGGGAGGAGGATTCGGCGGGGGCCGGGGGCTCGCTCGCCCCGTCACTGCTCTCTCTGCCGCGGAAAGGCGAGGGGACCCTCCACCCCCATCAGGAAGGGGAGCTCAGGCAGGACCGCGGCGTCAGGGCGGGGTCCGAGGCCGGGGTCTCCCGAGACTCGGGGCGCTGGTGGCCTGGCGGGGATGCCCGCACTCGGCGTGACCGTGCGGTTACTCCCACGTCTCCGCGCACGGCAGTTGGCCTAGAACCAGCCGCGGCTTCCTGGGGAGCGAACACGCGCCGCGTTCTGCAGCCCCGGCGGGCAGCGTCCGCATTTAAAATCGACCCGCGGCCCGGCCTCCTGCGGCCCCGCGGAAGCTCGGAGGCCTTCTCGCCGCTCCGCACAGACGCGCACACGCGTGCACACCCGCATGGCCTCAGTCGCGCACCCCCGCGCGCGCACACAGTCACTCCCGCTCGCGCGGCCCCGCACGCCCCCCGCGGCGGGTAATTGCCACCCTTGCCGGGCGCCGATTGGCCAGCCTGTGCCTCATCGCGGCCCCGCAGCCAATGCGCGGCCGCCTGGCCGAGGCTCCGCCCCCTGGGCGCGGGTGGCGCGGGCCGGGGCAATGGATCCCGCGGAGCCCAGCCCGGCGCGGACCCCCGCCCGCGCCCCTGACCGCTCTCCCTCAGCCGCGTCGCCGCCGCCTGCGCGCTCCAGTCCGGCCGGCGTCTCCCGGCCGTGGCGGCGCTCCGGGCCACTCGCCGGGACCGCCGGCCCGGGCCGCCCCGCCCCCGCAGGCCCCTCCCCGTCCCGCCCCCAGCGAAGCCGGCGCGGGCGGCGACCCGAGCGGCGACGTGAAAGGCGAGCGAGGCGGCTGCCCGAGCGGCGGTCGGCGCGCACTCGCTCCCGGCGCAGCCCAGCCCGGCGCGGGGCCCGACGCCAGCGCCCCGGGGCAGCGGCTCCAGGTCCGGCCCGCGCGTGCGCCCGCGATCGCGCGCCAGCACCCCCGGCGAGCACGGGGACCCGCTGCGCCCCGGGCGCCCGGGACCCCGCGGAGCGCGGCAGAGCCCGACGGGCCCGCGACCGCGATGCCGGACGAGCTGACGGAGCCCGGGCGCGCCACGCCGGCCCGCGCCTCCTCCTTCCTCATCGAGAACCTGCTGGCCGCCGAGGCCAAGGGCGCGGGGCGCGCCACCCAGGGCGACGGCGGCCGTGAGGACGAGGAGGAGGACGACGACCCCACGGACGACGACCCCGAGCAGGCGCGGCGGCGGCGGCTACAGCGGCGGCGGCAGCTGCGCGCGGGCACCGGGCCTGGCGCGGAGGCGCGGGCCCGGGCACTGCTCGGGCCGGGTGCGCTGGGCCTTGGGCCCCGGCCGCCCCCCGGTCCCGGGCCGCCCTACGCTCTGGGCGGCGGAGGCGCGACCCGCTGGTACCCACGCGCGCACGGCGGCTACGGAGGCGGCCTCAGCCCTGACAGTGAGTGAGGGCGCGGGGCTGGGTGGGCCGGGCGGCGGGGCCGGCTTTCTCCCCGCGCTTTCGCCCGGTGACTTCGGGTCCGTCGCCGCCGCTCTGGGCCGCGCTCCTTCCGTGCAGCGGGGCGTTCGCGCAGCGGGGGCAGGCGTTCGGCGCGTTCGCAGGCCCGCTCAGTGGGACAGGGGGCCCGAGGGGACGCTACCCGCTTCGCAGGCCCTGCCGGTCCCAGCGAGGCCCGGGAAGGCGGCGCTGGACAAAGCAAAGCCAGGAGTGGGACAGGGGCCGGGGGGCGAGGCGGGAGTGCGGGCAGGCGAGGACGTGGGGAGAAGCCGGGGCCATCGAGAGGAAGATGTGGACAGGAGACTGGGAGCCGCGAGATGGAGGAGGGGGACCCGAGTGGGGCGGGCAGGGAGCAGAGCGGCCCCTGCTGTGGGGGGGCGGGGGAGGGGCGCCCTCTTCCACTGCAGCTGGGCCTCCCTGGGGTCCTCCCAGGCCCAGAGGCTAAGCCCCCCCCTCCCTGTCTACCCCCTTCTCTTCCTGCCTTTGTTCCCTGCTGAGGGCCCCGGACTGGCTCCCCCCTCCTGCCTGGGCACCCTGACTCCTGAGTTCTGCCCCCTCCCTGGGGGGACCTGCCTGGAACAGCAGGAAAGCCCGGGTCCCCCCACCCCCCGGCGTTGCCAGCCCCTGGCCAGAGGCCCCCACTCACCCAGGACGCCGCTTCCCTGGCGTGGGAGTGACCTCCTCACCAAAAGGAGCCACCTCTGGGCGCTCGGAAAGTGGGGAGCCCACCCCAGCTCCGATTCCTCAGGCTGGGTGACAGATGTGGCCTTCGGCATTGGCTTTTGTGACGGGCCCTGCGGTGGGAAATTGTTCTCCCAGTCCTGGCGGTGGTCATTGCCCGTCATGGTGCAGCCGGGGCCGGCAGCGGCCGCCTCGCCTTCTCACTTCGTGCCATGCGGGTCGGGGTCCCCGTCTCCGCACCAGAGCTGGCGAGCCGGCTCAGCCCCTGTGGCTTTGCCGGGGCCTCTGGGGGGTCTGGGACGTGGAGGGGAGGCAGGGACTCCCCGGATCCGGTGGCACCCACAGCAGCCGGCTCTTCCATGGGCACCATGGGGGAGGCACGAGTGGGAGCCGCACACCTCCGTGCCCACCAGGCACAGAGCTGGAGCCCTGGACACAAAGGCCGCTGTGGCTTGCACACCTAGCATGAGCGTGCAAACACACGCTGTGGGGAGGACCCCCGCGCTGTGAGCCCGGCTGCCGACACGTGGTCCTGGGTCCCCAGGCGCAGCTGGCCATGCAGGCCTGTTCGGAGCTTGGTGCTTGGAGCAGGAACCCCGGGGACTACAAGTGTAGGGTGTGGGGGGCACTGCGGGTCCCTCGGCGCCATGCTTGTCCGTCCGTGCTCCCTTGGTTCCTACTGTGGCCACTGGCAGGCTGCCCGGCGGGTGCCTGGGTCTGGGGTGCAGAGGCGGGGCGGCTGGGCCAGGGTCACCTGCCGGGGTTTCTCTGGGGGGCTGTTTGTCCTAGTCCGCAAGGCTATTTCTTCGCAAGCGGGAAGCATTTTGTATCTGCGGCGGCAGTAAGCGGGAGGGGTCGGGCGGGTTTTTATCTTGGGGGCTGTTGGTGTCCGGTGCTCTAGTTTCTCGGAGGGACGTGTTTCCCGCCCAGGGCTTCCCCGCCGGTGGTGCCGCCGTGGGGGGCGGGCAGTGGTCGCCGCGTAGGCCCGCTTGGTGTTTTTGTGTCTGCGTTGTTTCTTTCGCTTTGCTTGGCGGTGGTCCGGGCGCTGACTCGCATGTGCGCCGGCCACAGCTCTTCGCCCTACGCGTGCCTGCGCTGCTGCTCCCCCGCTCTGGCTGTCGGAGACCTGCGGGAGGCCTGGGGACCCGCCCCCCCCACCAACCGTGTGCCCCTTTCTCCCCTGCAGCCAGCGACCGGGACTCCCCGGAGACCGGCGAGGAGATGGGCCGAGCGGAGGGCGCCTGGCCGCGGGGCCCTGGGCCGGCCGCCGCGCAGCGCGACGCGGCGGAGCTGGCGGCGCGGGGCCCGGCGGCCGGGGCGGAGGAGGCGGCGGAGCTGGCCGAGACCCCGGCGGCGGCGGCGGCGGCGGGGGAGGCGCGCGGCGCAGGCGGCGGCCGCAAGAAGAAGACGCGCACCGTGTTCTCGCGCAGCCAGGTCTTCCAGCTCGAGTCCACCTTCGACCTGAAGCGCTACCTGAGCAGCGCCGAGCGCGCCGGCCTGGCCGCCTCGCTGCAGCTCACCGAGACGCAGGTCAAGATCTGGTTCCAGAACCGCCGCAACAAGTGGAAGCGCCAGCTGGCGGCCGAGCTGGAGGCGGCCAGCCTGTCCCCGCCGGGCGCGCAGCGCCTCGTCCGAGTGCCGGTGCTGTACCACGAGAGCCCCCCGGCCGCCGCGGCCGCCGGGCCCCCCGCCGCGCTGCCCTTCCCGCTGGCGCCCGCCGCGCCCGCGCCGCCCCCGCCGCTGCTCGGCTTCTCCGGGGCGCTGGCCTACCCCCTGGCCGCCTTCCCGGCGGCCGCCTCCGTGCCCTTTCTGCGGGCGCAGATGCCGGGGCTGGTGTGAGCGCCCGCGCGCTCGCCGGGGACCGCTGAAGGTGCAATGGCAGGAGGGGCGGTGGGCGCCAGGGCGCAGGCTGGGGAGGGAGGGGCTGCTCCCGCCGTCTGCGCTGCACCTGGGGAGCACCGGCCGCCTCCCGAGCCCTCCCCGGAGGGCCTGCGAAATGTAACTGTCCCCGCCACGGGCACCGCGGCTCCGAGCAGAGGCAAGGCAGGGTCCCGGCTCGGAGACGGGCAATGCCCAGTGGATGGAACCGGCACCTGGGCCCCCCCGGGCCTCAGCAGGGGCAAATTCAGCCACCGCCCTGGCGAACCTGCAGCGGCCGGGGCTTCTCTCCGATCTGACTGCAGAAAACCAAACGCAGGGGCAGGCCTGCCCAGGCGCACCCTGGCCGACACGGAAGGCGCCCTCCCCGACTGCAGGGCCCGGTGGGCCCGCGGGGTCTGGTGTTTGGCTCCGAGCGGGGCCGGACTGCCGTTTCTCCCTGCTCTTGGGTTCTCCCTGCGAAGATTTTTTTTTTTAAACGAATCTACGTATTTGCGTATGGAATAAAAAGGGACATTTTCTGGATGGTTTCACTGCTTTGTGGTCGCTGGGGCAGGCAGCAGCCAGCGGATTCTTTGCCCTCGCTCTGGGGACACCAGGAGCCAGGGCCGGGCCCGGTGCAGGTGAGCAGGCCTTCGGAACCGACGGGGGCCCAGCTGGGACCCCAGCAAGCCTTGGCGGTGGGGGAGGGGCAGCAGGAGGAAGAGGCGACTGTGGCCCGCGGTTCTGAAAGCAAAGGCAGAGTGGGGGGGGGAGCCCAGTGGAGTTTGCCCAGGCCATCCGCCCTGTCCCTGCTGTGTCCCCTGCCCTTTCCCGGCGCCCTATCGGACCAAATCCCGGCATTCCTGGCAAGGTTCTTGGGGAGCCTGCCTGTGGGCTCCGGCAGTGCCAGCAGCTCCAGCGGTTTGGGTCACCAGAGCCACCCCCATCAGGTGAGGGGCAGTGAGGCTTTCTTTGAGCCTGGGGGTTTTCTGAAAGGATTGAGGGGCAGAATCAAGCCCGGCTCCTTCCCCTGCCTCACTGGGAGCAGTTGGGAGGAGGCCCCCCCACCCCAGTGACATGCGCAGGAGCCTGGCCACACTCAGGGCAGTGGGGTGGCGCCAGACGGCCTAGAGGACGGCGCCTCCAGGGTCCAGGGTGTAGCTCCGTGACCCAGAACTGTCCCCACCCCAGACGCTCCAGGAAGCCCTCCAGCCTGTGGGGCCTGGGGGGGGCACCTTCAGAAGCCTGGACCCTTGGGACCCCTGGCCCCTCTGGGTCCCAGGCC
This sequence comes from Lepus europaeus, assembly GCF_033115175.1. Lineage (NCBI taxonomy): Eukaryota > Metazoa > Chordata > Mammalia > Lagomorpha > Leporidae > Lepus > Lepus europaeus. The sequence continues at coordinate 89,359,877 of NC_084842.1, read as the reverse complement.
CACGCCTTGGACTGCCAGCCTCCTGGGCTCCGGAGCGGCATTCCGAGAGATGCTGGTGGATCACACCCTCTGTCCCCGCTCCCTCTGTCCCCAGGACCTGGGCTTCCGCCTGGTCAGGCGGCTACACACCCTCCAAAGCTTTTCTCACCAGTGAAACTGGCTTTCACCCGGCTTTGCCTGGAGGGACTTAGGAGGGCTCCCACCGGCGACTTTGCGGCTTTCCAAGGCCGCTGCTCCGATCGGCAGGGATCGGGGGGGTGCGTGCGGGAGAAGGCCGCGGCGCCTCTCCATCCGCTGGCTCATCACCTGCGCGCCCTTCCAGGCCCCAGCACCCCTGGCCCGGGCCGCTCCCGGCACCCAAGCCCCCGGCGCAGGCTCCTCCGGACTTCTGTCGCTTTGTGTCACTGGACACATCCCTGCGAGCGCTGCGGCGGTGGCGCGCAGGCCCGATCGCTGTTCTCCCGCGCCCGCCCTCCGTGCCCCGCGCGCCGGCCTCGGAGCACGGCACCCGCCTCAGGTTCACAGATGGGCGGCTGTGCTTGGACCCCGGGGCGTCCTCCTCGGACCTTATGGAGCGAGATCACTATGCGTAGGCCAAGCAGGATTGCCACGCGACGCGACCATTTTATTCCGTCGATTGGCACCCGCGCGGTGGCGGCGCCAGCGTCCGCGGGGACGAATGTGCCCGCACTGGAGCCCCACACGGGCGGCCCGGAACGGCCCGGGGAGTCGCCCTTCGCCCACCGGCGTCAGAGGAAGGCAGAGTCCACGCAGCTCCGTGCGGAGCAGATTCGGAGAGATATGCTGCGTTTTTCCACGGAGCGGGAAACTCCGGCGGCAAAACGTTTCCCGGGCCGGGCCAGGCGGCGAGAGCCCACAGCGGCGGAGAGGCCGACCCTGGAGCGCGGCGCTGGGGGCGCAACCTCGTGATGGAGGAGCGGGTGCGGCTCGAAGCGGAGCCGGCCCTACCCCGGCACCATCCGCAAGGTTCTGGCGCTTTGGGGGCCGCGCAGGGCAGTATGCACCACGTAGCCCACCCTTACCCTGGCGGGCAACTGGAGCCCCGGGCCCGAGCTCCTGCGCAGTGCATGGCGGGCGCACGTCGGGAGGGCTGGCTCCGCAGCCGACGCGGAGGAACCGCTTTGCGCCACAAGCCCCTTTCCTCGCGCAGGTCCGGCCCACCGCATCTCACCCCCAGTTTCAGCCAGACCCAAGGTCAGCCACCCCAGCTGCTCAAGGCTTCCAGTACACAGCCCCTGAGCCCAGTTGTGCCAAACTGCGGTGGACACCGCCCTGCGGCCTTTGGCTCGGCCAGCGATCTGGGGGACGCCCTTCCCCCGCCTGGGGTTCCCACTCACAAGCCTATGAGGACTCTGTGTTTGGGGTAAATGGACAGGGGCCCCCAGGCCAGCTCCATCAGCTGTGGGGGGTAAGCACCTCCCCGTGGGGAGCAGAGCGCCCAGGACGGGTGGGTCCCTCCGGGGCCCAGAGGGAGCGCTGTTAGAACGCACCAGCGGCAGCTTCCCAGCCCAGGTGATGGGCAGGAGCTCTGGGGGTGCCTGCCTCATCTGGGGGTCACCCTGCCCTACCTGTGGCCACTGAGGGCCCCTGGGGAGACAGCAGGCAGGAGCCAGGCTCACTTTTTCCCTCCTCATCCACAGCCACAGCGAGGGGCTGACTGGCACCGGCAATGGCCCTCTGGCCGGCTCCCCAGCCCTCAGGGCCTCCCTTGGGGGAGAGAGGTGCTTACAGGCCGCTGCTTGGGCACTAGAACCCTGCCAGCCCGCAGGGCATCCTCGCCAGTGGCAGGGGACAGAGGGGTGGTCTGGGAGGTTCCCAGGGCTCTGCCTGCCTGTCCACCTGGGCACTGGCCAGGGGCGGGGTGGGGGTCTCTCTCCCTTCGCCGTCTCCTGGTAACTGGCCGGTGCTAACAGAGGAGTGTCTCTGGGGCCCCGCCGTTCCTGGCTGGACCCACGAAGTTCCAGCTGCCTCCTCCTGCCAGTACCTAGCAGCTGGACAACTCCCTTTGGCCAAGGTGCCCCACAGGTGGCCTGTCCGCGGAGGCTGCTGGGAGGTGAGCTCCTGCTTCTAGAATCCCCAGCCAAAGCTGCCAGGTCCCCCAGGCAGAAAGGAGTCACCCCGCAACAGGTGGACCCCAGAGGGGCAGCCCTGTCCCCTCAGCGGGACGAAGGGGCCGAGAGCGCAGGGCTCTGTGCTTCTCCGGTCCTGCTGGGGAGGGGGCGGCGGGGGGAGCGGAGCGGCCTCGGCCTATTCCGCATTATAGAAACACTGTTTTGAGAAAAGCTACTGTGCCTGGGTGCTGGGATCCGGGACTCCTGCCCTGTTCCCTCCAAGTTTGGATTTGTGGTTCGCTTTAAGATGGGGCAATGCGCAAACTGATTAAATGGTAGAAGCAGGTGGGGCGCACCTCCTGCGGACTGGGGGCCCCCGGGGTGGGGGTGGGGGTGTGGGGTTGGGGCAGGCGCCCTCCCTCGCAACCGGAAAACTTGTTGGGGGGGGCTGCTTCCGTTGGGAATTTGTCACCCAGTTGGGGTCTCCTTTCGGAGCAGCTTGCACCCTGCTGTCTGCAATTTTTATTTTTACTTTCTGTTTAGCCGAAGTGCATTAAGGCCTATCGAGTGGCTCTCTGAGGAAGCGCGTGTTTCCTTCTCCACGCAGCGTTCGCCGGCTCCCGCCCTCCTGGCGGGGAGCATCCCCTCTGCCGAGACACGGGTGGGAGGCTGAGGGGCCCCGGGCGGAGCCACGCGCGCGCACGAAGGGCTTCAGCCGCCGTCGGGCCGGCACTGAGCCGGGCGCGGGCTGGTGTCTCCGGTGTCCCGGGCCTGCTGCAAGCACCCAGCGTCCTGGGGTCCCGGAGCGGGGGAGGCACCCGCCAGAGGGCCCGAGTCCTGGGCCGAGGGCGCCCCGGCTCGGAACTGCAGGGCCCCTTGGTGTCGCCAGTACCCGGGAGAGACGCCGGGGAGGCTGCGATCCGCACGACCGCGCGTGGCTCCGCGCACCCCTTCCCGTCTCGGGTCGCTGCTGCTTCTCCCAGGGTCCTGGCTGCGCCTCCCTCCTCTGCGCGCGAGTCGGTCCGTCCCCACCGGCCAGGGGTGCCTCCCTCCCCGGTCCGAGTGCTCCTCGCGGGGTCGGAAGGCCTGGCCCCTTTATTTCCTTGCGGGGAGGCGCCTCGGCTTAGGCCGCTGGAAGTGCGGCCTCCGGACTTTCGTCCCGACGCGCCGAGGCCTCGCACCGCCCGGGCTCTGTTCGGCGGAGTCGGCGCGGCGGCTTCCCGCCCACGCCTTCGTGCGCGTCCCCTCCCCGGCCAGCTTCCCTCCCAGCAGGCGGCGATGCCGGCACCCGCGGGACTGCCGAGCTGGAAGGAGCGGTGCCCGGCAGTGGCGCCCCCTGCGCGGAGTCGGGACCCCTCGGACGCGGAGCCGCCCCGTGCCTCCTCCCCGACCGCCAGGCGTCGGCGCGCACCGCCCTGGCTCTCTGGACTCTGCCCGCGGCCCTCGGGGGACCCCGCCCCGCTGCCCGCAGTCCTTCCGGCCCCGCCCCCTCCCTGCCCCGGCGCCCGTGCCCCCTCCCTGCCTCCCGCGCGGCTCACCTGGCGTCCCGCCGGCGTCTGGGAGTCTGGCGCGACCCTGGGGCCCCGCCCCTTAGTTCTCACCTCGCCCCTTCCCGCTCCTCTGCCGGGCAGGTCCAGTGGCCCCCGGGGTTTGGCGCGGCGGATCCGTCTGGTGCGCGCACCGTCCGCGGAGCTCGGGCGGCGGCCGGGATGGCGGAGGCGCGGAACCCGTGCGGGTCCCAGAAGCGGAGGATCAACCCGAAGGCTGTGGAACGGTGACGCTCGGGCAGGCCGCCTCCCTGCTTCCCGGCCCGGCCCTGCGCGGGGGCCGGGTGAGCTAGACACAGCCCCGACCACTCTGCCCCCTGGGCCCCCGGGTGCGCCCGCTGTCTGCGCACTCTGCGCCGGCAAGCTGGGTGCAGCGTTGCGCGCCCTGGCCGTGCACCGCCTTCGCAGGCCTCCCTGGGCTCTCCGCGCCCATCTGCCGAGTGGGTAGGTCGCACGGTGAACGTGGCGCGGGCTCAACTGTGTGCGCCCCGGTCCAGTACCCGGGTTACCGGCGGGACGCTCAGCTCACAGGCCCGGCCCCCTGCGCTTGTGCCTGGGGCCCTGCTGCCTAGCGGGTGCGGTGGACTCGGTCTGGAGTGCAGGGGGCCATGTCGGCGCCCTGCGCCCGCCATCACCTCGCACTGCGGCTCCTAGACAGCCGCGCTGGGCGCTCCTGAGATAGATGAGCGCCGGGTCCCCGCGGGCCAGCTCAGCTATAGGCACCGCACCACACCCACCTACGCATACCCAAATGCCCCTCGCCCCTCCAGGGCTGGCGCCCATCCACCGGGTTCCTAAACCCCGGGTCCTTGGGGGGAACCCAGGGCCCACAGGCCGGCGCTCCTCCACTCCTTCCCGTCCAGCTGGGCGCCCAACGCCCCCTACGTGGGGAGGGGAGGCCATGGGCTCCCAAGGCCGACGCCCTCCTCCAGCAGGCTCCCCTGCACTTCGGGACCCCGCCCTGAGAATTGTGTGAGCCCCCTGCGGTGCCTGGGGCCTGGGGGCTGGGGTGGAAGCTCCCAGCCAGCTGGCTGACAAAGGGGGAGATGGCGCCTCCCCGACGGTGCGGACAAGGGGGTGCCGCCGGCTTATATGGACAAGGACCCTTCAGAATGTCTGCTGGCGGCTCCTTACAGCCTAGGGTGCCCAGCCCCCCAGGGCTGGAAGGGTCCTGACCAGACCCGAGTGGAAACGTGGAGGCCATGGCCATCTTGCACCTGTCTCAGGGCCAGGGCCAGAGCGCACCCTGCCCACCGCCGCCAGCACCGCGGAGGGGCCCAGGAGAGGCCTCTGCTCTGCTGAACTGTCGGCGAGGCCCCCGGGTCTCTGAAGCTGCTCTCGGCTGCGCTTCTGGTCGCCCACCCAGCTTCCCCGGGAACACTGGGACAATCACCAACCGCCTTCCTGGGTTCAGTGCGCCGATGGCGGCCGGGACTGGTGTGCGTACGCCGGCGTCCCGGCACCCACGTCTGCCAGCCTCTGGGACAGAGGGCCAGGGCGCGTGCGCCCCTACCGGTCCCGGCCTCCCACAGCCGCCCGGCGAAGCCCGCGCCAGGGCCGCTCCATCCTGCGCAGGCCGCGCCTTCCTTGGCCCTGGGGGAGCCTGGCCCGGGCCCTCGAAGCGCCAGGGGCCCCGCGTTTCCCGCCGCGGGAGTCTGCGCGAGCCTCCCTCCTCGGCGCCCCCGCCCCCTGGGTCTGCGTGGCGCACTCCCGCTCCTCGGTGTCTCTCTGCGTCTCACCCCTTCCCTGGAGCGGCCCGGGCCTGGAGCCCCGCGCGGAGCCGCAGCGTCAGCACATCCGGGCCTCGCGCACTTGAGTTTGTTTCTCAAATCGCGAAAATCCATTTCCCCCAAATGGGCAGAGCCTCGGCGCGCGCTGGGGGCGGCCGCGCTGCCGGGCCCCTTCCCGCCCCCGGCCCCCGAGGCCCGGCATTGATCCCGCATCTTACAGCACAGCGCATTAGCCCTAATGGTCTAGCTGATGATTCAACTCCTTTTTCGTTAAAAGCCGCCCCCTCGGTCCTCACCCCTCCTCCGCCGGCCACGCCGGCCCCTCCGCGGCGCGCCCGCGGCCTGGCGCTCTCGGGACCCCTTGGCCCGGCGGAGCCGCGGCTGCTGGCACTGGGGCCCGGGCGCGGCCCTGAGCGCCCAGGACACAGCTGGGAGGACGCGATTCCCCCCTACCCCCCAACCCCCACCACGGCTCGGGGGAGGGCTGCGGCGTGGGGGTGGGGGCTGCAGGCGTCTGGGGCCCTCGGCGGAAAAACCCGGCACCCGAGACACCGAAGTCAGATCCCCCCACAAACCCGGACTGAGTCTCCCCAGCCGGCTGGAAGCTAGGAGACCCCCGCGCGCTCGGGGAGGGCCCAGGCCCAGGCCGGGGAGGCCGGGGTCGGACTCACGGTCCACAGTCACTTTGCTGCGGAGCGCCGGGGGGGGGGGGGGGGGCGCAGAGCGGGAGGCCCCGCGGGCGGGGAGACCTCGGAGGGAGAAGGGGAGACAGCCCCGACCCCGCCTCCGTCTTGGGGCCTGGGGGGAAAAAACCAAACCAAACCAGGGAGCCCGGGCCTGCGAGGGCAGCGGAGGCCAAGGCGGCGTTCGTGCACCCGGCCCGGCGCGGGGCGGGGCCAGGAGGACTCGTGTGGCACAGAGTCCGGAGGTGTCCCCGGGCGGGCGGTGGCAGGCCCCGCGCCGGCTTCGGCGGGAAGCGCCCTGCCGCGAACGCTGTTTAAGCCCGGAGGCTCTGATGGGCCCCCGCGCCCTTCCTCCGCCGCGGCTGTCGGAGGGTGCGCATCCCTGGACATCGAGGAACCCGGCGGAAGGGACTGGGGGCCGGGGCCGCGTCCTGGCGCCCGGTGCCCCTGGCGCTGCGGGCTCCAACCCCGCGCGGGACGCTGTCCTTTCTTGATTTCGTTTTCTTTCTGGAAGAATCTGCCCGCTGCCCGCGTTACCCGAAAGGCGGGCGGCCATGCCCTCCCGCCAGGGTCCGCGCTCCCTGCGCTCCCCGGTTGTCAGCACCCAGCGCCCGCGGCCCACCAGGCGCGCTGTGGGGGCGGGGGAGCAGGCTGTGGGCAGCCACGAGGGGATTTGACGGGCCGGGTGCCCCTCGCCAGCCAAGCTGCCACAGGGGTGTGGGGCACAGCCCCCGAGTCCCCAGGGATCCCACGCGGATGTGGCCCCAGCGCACTGCAGGGCCGGTGCGTGCGCTGGGGGGCGGCTCCTCTGCTGGCCTCTGGAAGTCCGGGGTGAACCAGGCTGTACGGGTGCCAGGCACGGCAAACGCCGGGTCACTGCGCAGGTGGCGCGGGGCCCACTCCACCCCGTCCACCGGGCCCTCACAGCTGGAAGTTCGCAGGTCGCCCAGTCACTGCCGCTGCTGCTCCTGGCTGACCCCCGTGGGGGCAGGGAGCAGGCGCTGAGACCCTGGGAAGTGGCTCAGAGCCCCGCGGCAGGGGCTCACTCCCCAGCTGGAGCGAAGGAGGAACTCCGGGCATCACGGGCATCACGTGAGGCTGGGGTCTGTTGCACGTGGGTCTGAGGCTGGCGGGAGCCCTGGTGGGGGAAGCCAGCTGGGCTGAGTGAAGACCCCAGGGGTCAGGGGAGGCCTGTCCCGGGGTCTCAGGCAGGTGCACGGCCCCAGGACTGCGCCACCTTGGTTAGGGAGGTTGGAGATTGCCTCTCTGTGCTTGCAGGCTTCGCAGCGTGAAGAGTGGCTGTGGCCTGCCGCTCGCTGGGCCCTGCGTCCTCCAGGATTCTCTCCTGCCCTGAGGATGGAGACAGGCGTGGGGGCGGCGGGTTGAGGAGGCCGGCTCCCCGGGCAGGGCAGGGGTCGGGCGGCCCTGTCCCCACAGCCGTGACCCAGCACTGCACTGGCTGGAGCTGCTGGGAGCACCCGGGCGCTGGCAGCCGTGGGGGGCAGGGCTTTGAGGCACCGCCTGTGCATGCGCTGAGCTCAACCGGGCGATGCTCAGGATCGGCTCCAGGCCTGTGAGTGCAGGGACGGGCGGCGCCCCAGGGCTGCACCGGAGGCTGGGTGAGAGGTGACTGTGAACCCCTGGAGATTGAACCCCGGGGCTCCCTGCCCTTCTGCCTGCTACTGACTGAACACTCTGCTTCCCAGCGGCCACTCGGGCAGAGACCACATTTCCCAGGCTCCCCTGCAGCCCAGCCTGGTCCTGAGAAGGCGGTGACGCACCTGGCCTTTCCCCGCCCCAGGAGGAAAGTGGAGCCGACCCAGGACGGAGCAGCCTGAGGCCCCAGCCATTTCCTAGCTCAAGATCTCCCTCCCGTGCCGGGCCCTGGGACGTGGCTTGCACCGGAGGCACATAGTTGGCGCCTGCTGTGTCGGGTGTCTGAGCTGGGCTGCTGGAGAGCCCTGGCCCTGGCTGCGTGAGTCAGGTCTGGACGTGGGCGGCCACTCCTTCTGCCTTGCTCGGCTGCCATCAGGGCTGACGCGTTCCATCCTCCAGGTCACACATTGGCTGCTGACGCACAGCCCTCACGTTCCTGTCCAGGAGGCAAAGCCGGGCCTCCTGCCTGCTTTCAGCTGTGGTGCTGAGGGCCCCGTCGCTGGTTCCAGTCTTCCTGTCTGTCTGAAGTGGAGGGGGAGTGGGCGTCAGGAGGCCACTTGGAGCTGAACACCGAGAGGACAACGTGCAGGAGAAGGTGGTGAGCTGTGTCCTTGGGAGACCCTGATGGGGGCCTGGGGCTCCCTGTGTGGCTCTGGGCAAGGCTCTGCCCTCTCTGGGCTGCTCCTCCTCCTCTGTCACTGGGCTCATCAGTGGGGACTCACGGCCCCTCGCCCCGTGTGGGGGTGCGCAGGTCCCCGAGAAGTGGCCATGGCAGCCAGTGTGGCCGCAGCGGCTCCAGCTGCTCCGTGGCGCAGAGCAGGGATGTGGAGGCTCGGACCCGTGGGCCTGGGCTGGGGCGGTTCTGGCCGGCGCCGCCCCGCCCCCAGGCTGCCGGTCTGAGCCCGGCTGTTACTTTATTACAGATCGCCAGGCACGTTCTTGGCCCAAGGCCTGTCACCCAGATCGACGCGGGCGCTTGACAGACAAACGGGGGTCAGCTCTCATGCTGGGCCCCCCGTGCCCGCGCCCCAGGGCCAGACGGCGGCTCCAGAGAGGCCCAGGGCGGGAGCCACGTCTCGCCTGCGTTCCAGGGGCTCCCACCCCAGCCAGCTTCCCAGGGGCCTCCTGGGCCACCCCAGCCTGTGAGGGAAGCCCCTGCCTGGCCTTCGGGGAGCAAGAGGGGGTGGCTGTGTGCGTGCATGTGTGCACGTGTGTGCATCGGCGTGTCTGCATGCTGTGTGTGCAGTGTGGGGCAGTGTACGTGTTCAGTGCATTTGTGTGTGAGTGCAAGGCTGTGCGTGGGTCTGTGTGTGCATGTGTGCACATAGGTGTGAGTGTGTGTGCCTGCGAGTTTGGGTTGTGTGTATGTGTGTGATCACGCGTGTGAGCCTGTGTGTGTCTCCGTGGTGTGTGTATGTGTGTGATCACGCGTGTGAGCCTGTGTGTGTCTCCGTGGTGTGTGTATGTGTGTGATCACGCGTGTGAGCCTGTGTGTGTCTCCGTGGTGTGTGTATGTGTGTGATCACGCGTGTGAGCCTGTGTGTGTCTCCGTGGTGTGTGTATGTGTGTGATCACGCGTGTGAGCCTGTGTGTGTCTCCGTGGTGTGTGTATGTGTGATCACGCGTGTGAGCCTGTGTGTGTCTCCATGGTGTGTGTATGTGTGTGATCACGCGTGTGAGCCTGTGTGTGTCTCCGTGGTGTGTGTATGTGTGTGATCACGCGTGTGAGCCTGTGTGTGTCTCCGTGGTGTGTGTATGTGTGTGATCACACGTGTGAGCCTGTGTGTGTCTCCATGGTGTGTGTATGTGTGTGATCACGCGTGTGAGCCTGTGTGTGTCTCCATGGTGTGTGTATGTGTGTGATCGGACGTGTGAGCCTGTGTGTGTCTCCATGGTGTGTGTATGTGTGATCGCATGTGTGAGCCTGTGTGTGTCTCCATGGTGTGTGTATGTGTGTGATCACACATGTGAGCCTGTGTGTGTCTCCATGGTGTGTGTATGTGTGTGATCACGCGTGTGAGCCTGTGTGTGTCTCCGTGGTGTGTGTATGTGTGTGATCGCATGTGTGAGCCTGTGTGTGCACGTGTGTACATATGTGTGAGTGTGCATGTGTGAGCCTGTGTGTGTCTCCGTGGTGTGTGCATGTGTGTGATCACGCGTGTGAGCCTGTGTGTGTCTCCGTGGTGTGTGTATGTGTGTGATCACACGTGTGTGAGTGTGCATGTGTGAGCCTGTGTGTGTCTCCATGGTGTGTCTATTTGTGTGATCACATGTGTGAGCCTGTGTGTGTCTCCATGGTGTGTGTATGTGTGTGATCACGCGTGTGAGCCTGTGTGTGTCTCCATGGTGTGTGTATGTGTGTGTTCGCACATGTGAGCCGGTGTGTGCATGTGTGTACATATGTGTGAGTGTGCATGTGTGAGCCTGTGTGTGTCTCCATGGTGTGTATGTGTGTGATCACGCGTGTGAGTCTGTGTGTGTCTCCATGGTGTGTGTATGTGTGTGGTCACACATGTGTGAGTGTGCATGTGTGAGCCTGTGTGTGTCTCCATGGTGTCCCTGCTCTCTCGGGGCCACACGCAGCAGTGCTCCTGGCGTTATGACGTCACTCAAAGGCACACAGACTCCCACTGGACAAGGCCGTTTCCCTGCCTGGGGGTCTCGACCCGAGCCCCCTGGATCCTCTGACAGCCCAGGAGTGAGCTCCGGGAGTCTCCTCCCCGATGGTGTTCCGGTGGGGTCCCCGAGCACCTCAGACACCCACCGGGGAGGCCCCGGGAGCGGAGCCGCCTCCCCCAGTGTCGGCCAGGCTGGGAGCGGCCAGCAGCGAGCCCACTGTGCAGCCGGTGGGGCCTGCAGTGCCTCCCAAGCTGGCTCTGGGGACCCAGCAGGGCACTGGGTGGCCCGGTGCGGCCTCCCGTGGCCGTCCTGCCAGGCTGCCTCGGTGGGCACCCAAGGCATGGACTTGCTGGGGGCTCTGCCCTGCGTGGGCCCTATTCTGCCGTTCTGTCCAGCTCCAGGCCCCGCCCCACTGTTCAGCGTATCAGAGCCAGGGCCAGAGCGAGGTGTGTGGACCGGACACCCCCAGGCCAGGAACACAGCCCCGTCTCCAGAGGCCTGGGAACACTGCGCCAGGCCAGCACGGGGCTCAGAGACCCAGAGGTGTGCCCAGCATCCCCACCAGCACTGTGGCCCCTTCCTCTCCTTGTGGTGGGGGTGGGGAGGATCTCCGGGACCCCCGGGGGAGTAGGACCATGTCCCGGCCCTGCCCTCATCCCCTACCTGCCCGTGCCCCTCCCATTGTGTTCAGGGGCAGACATCCAAGGCTGGACCCTTTCCTGGTGACCCTGAGCCGAGGCAGGTGTCAGTGACAAACGACACGACCCCCCCTCACCTCCCTGTCCTGCCCCCTGGGCAGCGAGGGCAGGGCCTGCAGGGGTGGGCGGATGGGCCTGGGCCACAGCCACTCTAGGGGTCTGGGTCTGCCCTGCAAACACGGGGGTGGGGCACGAGGCTGGGGGTGTGACAGGAGCTGCCCACAAGGTCCCTGTTCCCAACTCCCCTGCCCTGCAGATGGACAGGCGGTTCCACCTGCGCCTATGTCCAGACCCTGCCCCTGTGGGGCCTCTGCCCAGACCTCAAACAGGCGTGGGGTCTGGCGTCCTGGGATTGGGACCGGGCACGGGGGCGGGGGAAGGGGGCGGCACAGTTTTCAACCACGCCCATCTGAGCGCCCGCTCTTTGTGTCCTCTGGGAAGGTTCACCGTGGGGACTCACAGGCCCGCTTCATAGCCGAGGCCCACCGGGCAGCGGGCAGACAGAGCGGGGAGCCCCTGGCTGTGCCTCCGCCCCTCACGGGGTGGGGGGAGCTGCAGTGGCCGGGAGGGAGGAATTCGAGCTGCTGGCTCTGGGCGGGAGGGGGCGGGGCTGGCTTTGATGCACTCCGGGAACATTCTCTTTGTAGTCCAGACCCCCTCTGCTCACCAGGAAGGTGGGGCCGGCGGTGCCCAGATGGCCGAGTGTGGGGACGCCTGGCCCCTCTGCCAGGCAGAGTTTGGCCCTGCACATCCTGCATGGCTCTTGTGTCCTGCAGACCTGTGTCCCGGACTCAAGGAGGTGGGCGGCTCAGCTACAGAGCGCTCAGCACCTTGCAGCCTGCCTGGGGCCCTGGGGCCAAGTTCAGGGCCCGGCTTCCCCACACCCTCTCTGTGCCTGGGTCTCTTATTTGTGAAGCCAAGGCAGGCACTGGAGGACTCCCCGAGGGACCTCAAAACCAGCTTAGCTTGCCACAACCCTCTGGCAGCCTTAGGTGCCGGGACCTGGATGGAGCCCCCCGGGCCACTTGGGTTTTCTGTGAGCGAGGGGGAACAGGTGCGGGCCGTGATGTCACAGCCGGTCCAGTTCCCTCGCTCTTGCCAGGGGTTTCGCCCACACAAATGTAAACGTCAGGTCACACCCTGTGTCTCCATGCCGGGTCTGGAACGCCGTGCGGGCGCCCGCTTCCGGCCGTGCCAGGCCGGGCACAGTCTGAGGGGAGGCGACGCTGGGAGACGCAGGTTCTCACACCCACGCGGCCACTTCTGCACTCAGGGGCGCCCTCCCTGGCACCTGGCAGCGGCCGGCGATCAGGGCAAGAGCCCGTGGAGGGGCTCCGGGAAGTGTGTCCGGAGCCTGAGCGGGGGGCACAGAGCAGGGTGAGGGGACTCGGGGGGGGCTGGGTACCAGGCGTGGGGAGTGGGGGAAGAGGGGGACGCCTGGCCGGAGGCCGCCCTTCCCCTGTGGGTAGTGCCGGCTGCGAGCTGGCTCTGGGGTGGGGGTGGCTCCCGGCCTGTTGGCACAGACCAGTTTTGGGAGCCAGGGACAGTGCTGCTGAGTGCCCAGGACCCCGGCACCTGCTTCTCCTCCCCCCAGGTACACGGCGGACAGCACCTGGGCCAGCAGCGCGACAAGCCCGGGGTACTGGCACCGGCCAGCACGGAGTGACCCCAGCGGCAGCGAGGAGCCCCCGCCAGCTCTGCTCTCTCGGCGATGGAGCCCCAGCCGCCCTGGGCCCCCAGGTCATGTGGCGTCAGCGGGGCGGGACCCCAGCCGTGTCCAGCAGCGTGGGCCTGGGGCTGGGCCCGGGACGGGGGGCTGACGTTGCCTCTCTGCAGGCTTGTGGGCCCTGGCTCTGAGCGCTCAGAACACTGCCCCCCACCCCGCCACCTCCCTCCCGGAAGCAGCCCCTCGCACAGCACTGATGGGACGGGGCCGCCTGGTGCGAGCTCCTGGGGTGCGGGTAGGGTGATGCGGCTCCGGGCAGGTGCGGTCCTGGCCTGTCCAGCCGGGGCAGCGGGCAGAGCGTGAGCTGGGTCTCCGCCTCGCTTCACTCCCGTGGCCAGGCGCTTCTGAGCAGTGCAGCCCGCACAGCAGCCATTCGTCCACCCCCAGACTCAGCCCAGGGTGGGCGCCAGGCCCTGGGCTCGGCTCTGCGGCTCGGGGAGTGTCAGACGCTGCAGAGGCCGTGACGATTCTCCTGCACAGGATGGAAGTGAGCAGAGGGCACGGGGGAGGGGGCACGGACGAGGGCAGGGCTGGGGGGGCGGGTCCGGCTGCCGGTGAAACAGCGCAGGGGGCTGTGGGGGCGTCACCAAGCTCAGCCCCGCCCTGATCTGTGCGGGGGCGGGGCACTGCCCCCCACCCAGTCCTGTATCAGCACAGGTGAGCACACCGTGGCCGTGACTAGCCAGCCCAGGACGGGTGGGGGAGCACACAGCAGCCCGGAGTCATGCCCCGCCCCACCCCGGTCCACCCCACACTTCTGAGGGCCTGCTTGGCTTTGTACAACCCCCTCTTCTTTATCTGAGAGGCAGGGGAGCCAGCGAGTTAGCGAGTGAGCTTCCAACCGCTTGTTCACCCTCCCAACACCTGCAGTGTCTGGGGCTGACCCTGGCCAAGCCCACATCCGGGAGCTCCGTCCAGGTCCCTGGCATGGGCGGCAGGAACTTCGGTCTGCCCTGGCGGGAGGCTGGAGCTGGGCGGAGCCGGGGCCTGCAGTGGGGCAGTGGGCCGCTGTGCTGTGGGCTGGGATTGCTGTGTGAGCGCTGTCTCGTGGGGCTGGTCGCGGGCCTCGGCGTCCACCCGGTCTGAGGTTCGAGCAGCTCAGGGCTGGTGGACATTGCCACGGCCCGCGTGCCGTCACCCTGCTCTGCCTGCAGGCCACGGGCGGGGCGGACGAGCTGCTGCGTGTCCAGACACTCGGGTTTCGTGGCTGCCTGCCTTGGGCGCAGCCGGAACTTCATTCCCACAGCGGCCGACCCGGCTCCGTGCTGTTGCTCAGCCTCCACTGTGCTCATGGCTGACGGGCGCCTGGCGGCTTCTGCCTCCTGGCTGTTGGGGACAGGGGCCGAGTGGGGGGGGGCGAGCTCTGTGCGTGTCCTGGGCACACAGGATGTGTCGGGGGCCACAGCCCGGGCTGAGCAACGTGTCCCCCCCCCCCCCCCCCAGCGGCCGTGGCCCTCTCTCTGGTCGCAGCCGTCCTGGGCACTTGCTGTGGCACCTGCTGGCGCTCTGGTCCGTGTCTCCCTGCTGACTAATGAAGCTGTCTTTCTCTGCCGTTTGTACAGCCCGGATGGTCACATGGCTGTGTGACTTCTTCATGTCTTTTGTATTTGTTGTTGAATAGTCAGAACTCTTTATATACTGTGGATACGGCTCCAAGGCTGATAGATGTGCCGTAAAGAGCTCCGGCCATTTCTGTGGTAACGGTTTACTTTCTTGGTGGGGGTCTTTGAAGCTAAAAGCTGGACTCTGGGGCATCCCTGGGGCGTCTGGGTCTCGGGGTTCACAGCAGTGCTCACCCCAGCCTCACACAGCTCAGGAAGTGGGGATCAGAGTTGTGCCAGGCTGTAGCTGAGCACGCGGGAGCCCAGACAGACCCAGGTCACACGGTGGGGGTGTGCACTGGGTCTACACCCATCCCGGCAGAGCAGCTGCCGGGCCCCACTGTGGGGGGGGGCGCTGGGGTGCCCGCCCCACCCCACCCTCGCTGGCCTCACTGAGTCCCTGCTGCTCCCACTGTCCCTGCTCACCGGGGCCATTTGACCCATCGAGCCCACCACCCCATGTCACCCTCATCATCCTCACCACTGTCCCCACCAGCACCCTCACCACCATCACTGTGACACAGGAGGCTCTTCTGAGCCCCTCAGGGACCCAGCCCGGAGCTGCGTGCATCCCCGAGGTCATCTGACCCAGTCGCCCGGCAAACAGCCGGTGGCCTGGATAGGAGTGGTCACTTAGCCCCGCCCCCCACCCTGTGGACTCCAAGCCTTGCCCACCCTGCAGGTACGCGAGGGGAGGACCTGGTGTTGGGAGCTGCGAGGGGCTCCGGGGTCAGCTCCTGGCTGAGGCCGGGCAGTGTCCCGCCCGTGGCCTCCGGGAGGAGGTGCTGCGGAGACCCCGGGGGAGGGGGAGGCTGGGCTCCCGGGCGCGAAGCCGGCCTCGGCTGCCCTATCAATTAGTGCGATTAGGCGTCGGGTCGAAGGCGCGGGCGCTAATTGCCCGGGCTGGTGGAGGTGCTCGCTAATGGATCAGCTGAGTGCTGTGGCCACAGCGGCCTGCCCCCACCCCCCGCCGGGGTCAAGCCCAAGTGCTCCAGGGAAGTCTCCTCTCTGGGGCGCTGCCCAGCCCCCCATGCCCGGTCCACTCCCGGGACTCAGAGCAGTTCTGTGCCCCGCTTGGGCAGGACCTGTGGTGCCAGGGGTCCAGCAGTGCTCAGCCAGGTCCTGGGGTCCTTGGCTCACTCCGGAGCTGAGCTCTGGGGTTCAGCAGGCTCTCCAGGAAGCTCTCCATGCCCACCAAGCGTTCTGGCTCACTGGGGCCCATGCTGGGAAGCGGGACCACTGAGGGTGCTGGAGCCACCCCACTGAGCCCCAGGCCCCAGGGACCCCCTGCCCTGACCCCCAGGCACGGGACCCCTGTCCCCACTCCAGGCACGGGGACCACACGGACCCCCAGACACGGGGACCTCATCCCCACTCCAGGCACGGGGACCACACAGACCCCCAGACACGGGGACCTCATCCCCACTCCAGGCACGGGGACCACACGGACCCCCAGACACAGGGACCTCATCCCCACTCCAGGCACGGGGACCACACGGACCCCCAGGCACGGGGACCTCATCCCCACTCCAGGCACGGGGAGCACACGGACCCCCAGACACGGGGACCTCATCCCCACTCCAGGCACGGGGACCACACGGACCCCCAGACACAGGGACCTCATCCCCACTCCAGGCACGGGGGCCACACGGACCCCCAGGCACGGGGACCTCATCCCCACTCCAGGCACAGGGAGCACACGGACCCCCAGGCACGGGGACCCCGGTCCCCACTCCAGGCACAGGGAGCACACGGACCCCCAGGCACGGGGACCCCGGTCCCCACTCCAGGCACAGGGAGCACACGGACCCCCAGGCACGGGGACCCCGGTCCCCACTCCAGGCACGGGGACCTCATCCCCACTCCAGGCACGGGGACCACACGGACCCCCAGACACGGGGACCTCATCCCCACTCCAGGCACAGGGAGCACACGGACCCCCAGGCACGGGGACCCCGGTCCCCACTCCAGGCACAGGGACCACACGGACCCCCAGGCACGGGGACCTCATCCCCACTCCAGGCACGGGGACCACACGGACCGCAGTCTCTGGCTGAGGCCCCGGGGGAGTTCACTCCCCGTGAAGTGTCCTCAGGAGACAGCAGCAGACAGCAGGGAGGGGAGATCGATAGAGGAGGAGGCTGAAGCCCACAGATCGGGCCAGGGTCCCACACGGTGGGTGCTGGTGCCGGGGACGACAGGGTCAGCACCGGGAGCCAGTGAGGGCATTGCTCCCTGGGCGGCTGCAGGGACCCAGGAGGGTGGCACCGAGGGTGCACTGGGTGTAGTACTGAGGGTAGCACTGGGTGTAGTACTGAGGGTAGCAGTGGGTGTAGTACTGAGGGTAGTACCACAGATGGTACAGAGTGTAGCACCGGGGACGGTCTGGGGACAGTGCTGAGTGCGGTACCAAGGAGGACTGGCTCCCCTGACAGCCGAGTCCCTGGGCAGCACCTGGCAGTGTGGCCTCACCTGTGGCTCCTGACGGGTTCTGCCTGCCTGCAGCCTGCTGGCCGGCACATGGGGCGGCTGAGGGCGGCCGGGGGCTGGGGCTGCAGGCCCAACCATGCACTGCAGGGGCGATTCCCTCGTGACCAGAGCCCGACAGGGGTCATCGCAGCACCTGCCGCCCTGGCGTCTGGTGGGGTGCAGCCGGGACCTGCGCAGAGGCGGTGTCCGGGCCTGACCCTCTGCATCCGAACGACTGCTGGGTCCAGGGACCACGCTCTGAGAAGCCAGGTGTGAGCTCCAGGGAGCCAGGGTACCCAGAACTTTCTAGAAGCAGGTACCAGAGGAGATAGGGACCAGCTGTGTGGCTGCGCCAAGACCCTCTGGTCTGCGGCTTCTTCTGGGGGCGGAGCCACGCACGCGCTGCACGGGCGGCCCCCCGCCCACGAGCGGACACGGGGACACTGGGGCTCAGAGGGGCGGGTCCCGCGGGAGGTCACGGCTTCCCACGCCCGCCGGGTGCCCTCCGCCGAGCCCCGTGCCGACCCCGCGCCGACCGGGATCGGGCTGAGCCCAGCGGGGCGCGGGGGGCCGCGGAGGAGCGCCGAGAACGCGCCCCCCGCCCGGGCCGAGCCCCGCTCCGTGCGCGTTCTCGCCGCGCACGTCCGAAGCGCTGTTGACAGATTTTTGAGTTCTGTCAGCTGTGAATCGTCAAGATTTAATTGACAAAATGAACGGAACGCGGCCGCCGTCTCCAAGCGGGTGCCCCAGCCCAATTAGACGCGCGAACAATCGGCCGTTCTGCGCGCCCCGCGCCGCCGCCGGCCCCGCCTCGGCCCCGCACCCGACGGCGCGAGCCGCAGCCCGCCCCGGCCCAGCCCCACCCGCTCTCCTGGTTCCGGACGCGCGGTTCCGCCGGGGCGGCGGTGCCGAGGGGCGCTGGCCGCGCGCCCGCGCCCGCCATGATACACAATATAGGTTACCGGCTTGAAAAAACAGGTCAGGCCCAACAACATTCCTGCCCAAATTGCTGCTGACAGCCCAAACAGGGGACCGGGGCGCCACAGAAGCGGCGCGCACTAATTGGTCACTCCGGCGGCCAGCCGGGGCATCCCCAGACAAAGCCAGGGCCGCCCCCGGGCAGGGGCGCAGAAACCCCGCAGGGCGCGGGGCCTGGCGGGCGGCCGGGGCGAGTAGTAGGTGCTTACGAAAGCCGGAGGCGTGAACGGGCGGCCGCGGTCTGCGCGGTCTGCGTGCCCAGGACGGGCACCCCCGCCCCACCCCGCAGCAGGCCTGGGAGCCAGGGATTCCTCTCTCCAGCCTGCCCCTCTCGGCGGGGACCAGACCGGGTCGCCGGGCCAGGCCTGGGGCCGCCCCAGGGGACCCCTAGGAGCAGACCCTCCCCGGGGGGCCCGGTACCCAACGCTGCCCCCCAGCTCCAGGCCTGCTCCGCCGGCCCCCGCGGCAGCACCTTGGCTGTGCGCATCCCGGGCGCCCCCTGCTGCCGGCCTTGGCACCACGGCCCTCCTGCGTCACAGCGAGAAACTGAGGCTCCCACAGGGGTCCCGGGTCCGCCTGGTGGTGTCCCGCCCCTGGGCTGCAGCTTCCCTGGGCGTGGATGGGGACCTTGGGTCCGCGGGGCAGGGCGAGGCACAGGTGCAGACGCCAAGGGTCTGACGGTCGTTTTGACTCGGCCTTGAGCGGGCGTCATCCCCCCCTTGGCAGCCCCGCCCCACTGCTTCCGGTGGTCTCGGGAAACTGAGGAGGACCCACAGGGGTTTTCTGACGCATCGGAGTGTACACACACGTGTACACACCGGTACACGCACAAGGGTATACACACAAGTGCACACACACATATACACAGGGTGTACACACACTTGTAAATATACACTCACCCGCACCTATGCACACAAGGCTATACGTACTCGTATGCACAGACAACACACATGCACATGCATGCACACACCTGCACACACACACACGTGTACTCAGGCACACACATGCATACACACATGGTGCACATACATGCGCATGGTCACTCACACAGGGTACACACACCTGCACACACGGGAACACAGGCACAGACCGCCACAAGCGTGCATATTGCCCATGTGTTTCCGCACGGCACACACAGGCCCCCGTGGGTTTGGAGGATGAGGTTTGGGAGGTGCCCCTTAGGGTGCCTTTGAGAATTCAAGGCTCAGAAATGTGGAGCCCGGGGCCGGTGCCGTGGCACAGCGGGTTACACCTGCACCTGCAGCACCGGCAGCCCACACGGTGCCCGTTCCAGTCCGGCTGCTCCACTTCCTGTCCAGCTCCCTGCTAATGCCTGGGGAAGCAGCGGAGGACGGCCCGAGTGCTCGGGCCCTGCATACAAGTGGAGTGAACCAGTGGCTGGGAGGCCTCTCCCCCTCTCCCCTCCCCCCCCGCCTTTCAAATAAACACAAAAATTAGAAACGTGGTCCTGAGTCTGACTTGACAGGTGCCCCGGGGAGAGGGGGTGTGGGAGGGAGATGGGGGCAGTCAGCTGTGGCCGTGGAGTCCGGGGGTTCTCTCCCACCCCCCAGCCAGGGGTCAAGGCTGCCCCTGGGAGAAGGCCCACAAATCCCCTGCTGCTGTCCTGCCCGTGGGCACAGGAAGTTCTGGGTGAGGGGACCTGGCTCTGGCTCTTGGCTCCAGAGTGGCTGCCGTGGGGGCCCCTCCTATCTGCTGGGGTGGGGGCACCTGTGGTGCAGACCTGGCCCCGTCCTTCATGGTGGTCGCTTTGGGGTGGGTGCAGAGGGTGGGCAGACCCGGCCCCATCCCCCACGACTGTCGCTTGAGCTCCCCGAGCCCCGGCCTCCTCACTGCACCATGGGAATAACGGTCCTCGAGTCTCAGGTCCACGAGAGGTTTCCGTGGGAGCAGGCAGGCGTGGTGCTGGCCTGGCGGGTCGACACAGCAGCGCCCTGCGGGTGTGTGCACCTGCGGGAATGTCTGAGGGAGTGGGCCAGCCGTCCCGGGGCGGGGGTGGGGGTCTTTGAGCATCTCTTTCACCCGAAAGCCCAGGGCCCGGCACGTCCGCTGGGGGCCGGCGCTGGAGTCGCCACCCCTCTGGTGCGTGGTCTCCCGGCTCCTGGAGGCCCCGTCTCAGGCCTGGTCTGAATCAGTGGGTGTTTGGGGGGCCTCGGATTTGAAGTGAGTGATCTGCCAGCCCAGGCCTTGCTGGAAAGGAGCCCCTGGCCCGGGGACCCCGGCCTGGCTCTTAGGAGCCGCAGAGGGGAACTGGGGTCTGGATATAGCAGGTCACGCCATGAGGGTGCCTTGGGCCTGCCTGAGCCCCCGGGGTCCATGCCCAGCCTCCGCCATGAGTCGTGGGTCCCCAGCCTCCCCAAGCCTCATGTCTGCTCCCAGCCACGCCTAGCTCGCTGGGGCAGGGGTCTGTGAGCACCCGCCCGGGGGCTGCCTGGAGTGGGGGAGCTCTGTGCGGGGGTGACCAGGCTGCCTGGGCAGGGTGCCTGCTGCTGCCCCGCTTGTCCCAGCCGCTTCCAGGCACAGGAAGCTCAGTGCCCCGAGGCCCCTCAGTGCCCATGCCCTGTTCGTGGGGGGAAGCCCCGGGGACCAATCACAGCTCCGGAAATTAAACACCGCCCCTCCCCCGCCCTGTGAGTTCACCGAGGCCTGGAGCACGGGAGGCACACGAGGCGCAGCTGAGCCCTGGGTGAGTGACAGTATCGTTCATTCGCTCACTGCCTGCCCCGGCAGGACTCCCTGTCATGGGAGTCCCTGCTACCGACTGACCCGGTTGCTAACTGTTGGGCGGGAGTCGCTGATGGATGGGTTCCCGAGTTGCCCGGTTCCTGTGCCATGCGCTTGATGAGACAGGTTGACACCTGGGGGGTGGACTCTGGGGCGGGGCCTGCAGGGATGACTGACACCACTCTGGGGGGTGGGAGGGTGGCGCCATACATACCCAGACTGACCCTGGGACCTCTGACCTGGCTGCCCATCTTCTCCGCTTTTTTTTATTTTATTTTATTTTTTTAGATTTATTTATTTGAAAGTCAGAGTCACAGAGAGGGAGAGACAGTGAGGTCTTCCGTCTGCTGTTCACTCCCCAGTGCTGAGCCAGGCCAAAGCCAGGAGCCAGGAGCTCCATCCGGATCTCCCAGGTGGGTGCAGGGGCCCAAGCACTTGGGCCATCTTCTGCTGCTTTCCCAGGCCATTAGCAGGAGCCGGACTGGGAGTGGAGCAGCCGGGATTCGAACCAGTGCTCATATGGGATGCCGGTGTCCCAGGCTGCGGCTTTACCTGCTACACCACAGCGCCAGCCCCTCCTCCTCCTTTTCACAGTGCTCAGGGGAGGAGCTCAGCACCGTGCTCTCCAGGGAGTCACACATCAGCAGGGGGCCGTTGTGGGGCCTGGGGTAGCCCCTGCAGCCATGGCTGACCCCTGCAGGCACCGGCCAGAACCCGGGTTTAAATGGGGCCTCCACCATTTGCTGGCTGGGGACCTGAACACGTCACTAGTCCCCTGGGGCCCAAGTTCACCCCCCTGTAAGGCGGGAATAAGTGCTCTGGGCCATGGGGATCCCCTGTGCTTCCAGATGGCGACCTGCGAGCTCATCGGTCTGACCGGAAGCTGAGAGTGGCTGCAGCCCGGGGCCCAGGTCCTGGCTTCTGGGTGGCCCCATGGCTCCCGCCGCTTCCCCAGGCCTGGTGGCTTGTCAGTGCTGCTCCAGGGGCCATGGGGCAGGCCTGGCCTCGGGGGCTGGGCAGAGAGGAGCAGAGGACGAGGGTTTGGAGCCGCATCCTCCAGGGCTCCGGGGTCGGCCTCGGAGCCCCCCCCCCCCCCATCAAAGCCCCCAAGACTTGCCCCAAATTCAGTTTCAGGTCCTGTGGCGCACCATTTGGAAGGCTTTAGACAGAAATTATCAGAAAAATGAAAAGTATGTTCATCCTGGAACACAATACCTTCCTGGCGGGAACCCCAGGCCCCGGGCTGGGCGTCGGCGGGGGGATTAACCGGCCGCCTTCCGCTCAGCCCGCTGTCTGCAGACGGGGAAGACAGCGGCTTCATGGCGGGGTGCGGCTTGGGTTTCACACGTCGGCTAATCCGGGGCCGTTCCCCGTCCGTCACCGCTCTGACACCTGGCCGGCAGCCCCCGCCAGATCTCGGGGAGCAGCGGCGGCGGGAGCCAGCGAGCCCATTGCACAGATGCAGAGGCAGGGCGGGCGGGGTCTTCCATCCTGGTCTGGGGCCCAGCGCACGTGCGCCTGCCCCTCCTCTCCTGCAAGGCGGGCAGCAGGTGCTCATCCCACCGGCCTGGCTGGGGTGAAGGGGCAGGCCACTGTGGCTCCTGTAGACCTGGGGGCCAGGTGGCCACCGCCCACCCCCGTCCATGCTGGCAGCCCCTCCCCTGCCCCAGGCAAGGCAGCGGCCTCCCCACGTTCTCTCTGAGCCTGCACTCTTCCCAACCCCTCCAGCTCCCCGTGTGCCCACCCTGGGTGGGGAATGGGGCACTCCGGGCCCAGCCCCCACAAGGGCATGGCAGGAAAAGGGGAGACTTTAAGGGGGCAGACACGGTGCCGGGAGGAGGGGACGGCGCTGGCCGCGTGCCTGGCCCCTCTGCGTCGGGAAGGGCCCGGGGACTGCTCGGCGTGGGCCGGGAGGAGCCGGGTTGGGCCTCACCACCCTGCCGCAGCCCCCAGCCCCATTCCCGGAGCCCCTCTGCCCCCCGCCTCGGAGTGCTGACCAGCGCCCAGTCCTCCTCTGCCAGGCGGGACGAGGCTCAGCGCAGCACAGTTCTTTGGAGCTGGGGTGAGCGCCCTGCCACCCTCAGCCGCCTGCTTCTCCCCAGGAGCTCCCCTCCCTGGCTCCCCTGCTGACACCAGCAGCGCTGGCCTCCCTGGAGGGGGCAGGCTGGGAGGACCCTGAATGTCACCAGCTTGGAGGGGCCTCTTCAGGATAAGCCGTGGACCACCCCCACCCGGGGCCGACGTGGTGGTGCGGCAGGCTGAGCCGCTGCCTGCAATGCGGGCATCCCCTCTTAGGCGACGGTTCGAGTCCTGGCTGCTCCACTTCTGCCCCAGCTCCTTGACAACGCAGCTGAAGAGGGCAGCAGAAGATGGCCAAGAGCTTGGACCCCTGCACTCACTTGGGGGACCTGGATGGAGCTTCAGGCTCCTGGCTTCAGCCTGGCATAGCCCCGGCTGTTGCGGCCATTTGGGGAGTGAACCAGTGGGTAGATCTCTCTGTCCGTCTGACTTTCAAATAAATAAATGAATAAATCGAAAGAGGAGAAGCCGTGTGCTGGGGACTGCGGGGCCCATGCTGGCTTTGCCACAGGAGGCGGAAGCTGGGTGGGGTCTCTCTGTGCCAGCGGCGGGCAGAAGGTGGACGGCTCTGGTCTGGGGAGCCCTGGAGGACCCTGGGCCGGGCAGCGGCTGTGGGCACAGGGAAGGGAAAGGTGTTTCTGGAGGATTCCATGGCCAGTGGGAGGCGGGTGGGGGAGCTGGGTGGGCAGCCGGGCCCCCCCTTCCGCACTGGCTGGGTTGGGTTTGGAAGCTGAGGGAAGCAAACAGGACCCTCAAAACGCCCCAGCCCCTCAGTGAGCCGCGGAGACCCCGGCAGTTGGGTGGAGAGGCGGGCGTGCACCGTGCGGTGCCCCGGTTTTCACGTTGTGAGTTGGTCCGGACTCGGTGTGCGTGGTCGGTGTGAGGGAGGGACTCCGGTTTCTCTCCGCTCCGGTGCCCACAGGCACGCGGGCCACTGCTGGGCTGTCCAGTCCGCTGCCGTCGCCTGGGCTGTCTCGTCCCGACTCCTCCACACCTTCCTGATCGCCGAGGGGTTTTTGATCAATGCCTGTGGTTAGGGTGGGTTTAGGGTCCTTGCAAAATGGAGCATTAGGGGCAGAGACCCCGACTCCACCACACAACCTCCCCCGTGGGCAACGGCCACCCGTCTTCTGTGGTGGAGACCCAGAGGTCACGTCTCTGCTGTCAGGTTAGCGAGCGGCCGCTCTCCGTGTTGCACAGTGCGTGAGGCTGTGCGTCCACCAGGCGGGGCCACGCGGGGCCGAGGCACGCCTCCCCCTGCCTCCCCCTGCCTCCCCCTGCCCCACCCCACGTCTCCGTGGCTCTGTCTCCTCCACAGCCCACACAGCTTTCACCGCCTGCCCGGCCGGGGCTCGTTGTTTTTCACTGCTGAGTAGTATTCCACCTGCTGGAGGCACCAGGCCTTCATCCGCCCCCTGCTGGGGGAGACTCCGGTGGCTTCCCGTCTGCTACAACTACAAATCCAGCCGCTGTCAAGCCGCGTGTGCAGGCTTTGTATGGGGACAACGTTTTAAAAGTCATTGCTTTATTTGTTGGAGAGGGAGAGAGAGAGAGAGAGAGAGAGAGAGAGAGAGAGAAAGATAGCGAGCGCACTCCCAGTCACCATTCAGTCCTCACTTGCCCACAGCAGCCACGATCAGGCAGGGCTGCGGCCGGGCCACCCCACCCACAGGGACTCGCTACTCCAGGGCTGGGAGCCCCACCCGCAGGGACCCAGCTACTCCAGGGCCGGGAGCCCCACCCGCAGGGACCCAGCTACTCCAGGGCCGGGAGCCCCACCCGCAGGGACCCAGCTACTCCAGGGCCGGGAGCCCCACCCGCAGGGACCCAGCTACTCCGGCCACCATCGCTGCCTCCCAGGTCTGCCCCGCAGGAAGCTGGAGGCAGGAGCCCGAGCCGGGTGTCCAGCCCAGGCCCCCTGTAGGGGACAAGGGTGACGTAAGCACTGCCTAAACGCCCCGGAGCTCTCAACAACCCTGGGCCGCGAAGCAGGAGTTTGTCCAGGTTTGCAGGCAGGCGCCAGCCCTTGTCCTCCCGGGCACCTGCTGCCGGCCGACTCTGGACCTCAGCACCGCGGGCTCTCACTGTCGTTCTACTTGGCGACTGGTGATGGGGACCCTCTAGCATCCCCTGACCACGCCCTCCACCACCCCGACCACGCCCCTCCACCATCTGACCACGCCCTCTGCCACCCTGACTTCGCCCTTCTGCCATCCCCCCAACCACGCTCCTCTGCCATCCCCCCTAACCACGCCCCTCTGCCATCCCCCTAACCACGCCCCTCCACCATCCGACCACGCCCTCTGTCACCCTGACCTCGTCCCTCTACATTCCCTGACCACGCCCCTCTGCCATCCCCTAACCACGCCCTCCACCATCCCTGACCACGCCTTCAGTCATCCCTGACCACGCCCTCCACCACCCCTGACCACGCCCTCTATCACCCCCGACCACGCCCCCCACCCCGGCCACGCCCTCTCCGGGCCCGGGCCACGCCCTGCCCCGTCCGTGTTCCCCTTCGGCAACAGCGCCCTCTGGGCCCTGGGAGGGCACAGGGCTGCCCGCGGAGACCTCAGGTCCCTTAGCATCCCGGACTGCGAGCAACGCCGGGCGCGCAGGGGCCGCGGGCTTCCTCCCGCCTGGCTCCCAGCTCCCCTCCGGCCCGGCAGCGGGCGAGGCTTTGGGAGCCCGCTACACTTTCCAGACCTCGGTGTCCCCGCGGGGGCGCCTCCCACGTGACACCGCCTCCCACGTGGGCACCGCGGTCGGGGAGCGGGGGGGGGGGGCTGCGTTCGGCTCCGGGGTCTGTGGCGTCCGCTTCTGGACCCGCGGTTGTCCGGGTGACGAACGACCTCCGGGGTTTGGAGGTGGAGTCCGCACGTGGGCGTCCACGGAGGCTCGGCCCCTGCACCGGGCCGGGGGGGGGGGTCCCGCTCCGCTTCGGGGGGCTCGCAGGGCAGCGGTCACAGCCGCCTGTCACTTTCTCACCGAACCCCCGACCCTCGGCCGGCCCGGAGGGCCCAGGGGTCTCTCCCGCCTGCCTCCTGCTGCACAGGGCTCTGTCCAGCCCGAGTCCGTGCCAGGGGGTCTCCGGCCGCCAGCGCCCCTCCCGGCCCCGCCGCCTGCCACATAGCCCCTGCACGGGCCGCCTGCCTGGCCGTGGGGTCCCTCTCCGGGCTCTGCCAGCCTGCCTCATCGTGCTGCCTGCCCGGCCTCCCGTCCGTCCCGGGAGTGGCTGTGCCTGCCGCTGCCCCCTGTGCCCCTCAGACCCGCCCCTGCTCATGCCCTGGCAGCCTCCCCTGCCTCCCCGTGTCCGGCACTGCGGCCACTCGGGACCGTGCCCATGCCGTGTCCTGTCTAGAACCCCCCTCTCCTTCTAGGCTCTGTGGCCAATGGCAGCGACTCTTCCACATCCAGCTTCCCGTCACCTCCTCCAGGCAGGCCCCCGTGGTGTCCACATGGCTGGGGCCCTCTCTGCCCTTCCACAGTGCTGGGGGTTGCACCGTCGCAGCCCTGCTGGCCCCATGCGGCCCCAGGTCCACACCCCCGGCCCCGCCCCACAGACTCACCTCCGTGCCCACGGACCCCAGCGGCTGTCCCCCAGGGCACGGGGCGGGCGCGTCACCCTCTCTTCCTGTCCTGGCGGGGGTCCCCTGTGGAGGGCTGCTGCCTGCTGACCAAGGTCACGGCCTCCCTGGCGGCCGTTCATTAGCGGGTGGGCGTCGCGCTGAGTCAGCGGGGCCTCCCCCGGGCCCTGTTCAGGGTCACTAGGTCCCTGCAGACTGTGGCTGGGGGCAGCTGGCCCACAACAAGGGCCATTGTCCTCGCCTGCTGCCGGCGTACTCCACCCAGGCCCATCTGGACAGGGCAAGGGCCGTGACCCCGGCGCTCCCGAGAGCCCCTGCCAGGCCCTGTGCTGGGGGCGCAGATGGTGTGGTCCGGGGACCCGTCCGGGGTCTGAGGTGACAGCTCTGGGCCCTCCAGCCCCTGGCCCCGGGAGACGCTCTCCCCGCACCCTCAGGCAGGGTCCAGCTGCATGTCTGGCAAAGGGGACCTCGCCCTGGAAGCTGTCCCAGTGCCGAGCCGGCCTGGCCCCAGGAGGTCCTCTGCTGGCCCTGGCACAGCCTTGGGGACCGTCCCTGGGCGCACCGCCCCACCCCCTCCCCAGCCCTGGTGCCCACCCGGTCCCTGCTTCCCACCCCTCCCCAGGGCCAGGCTGGGGGCATGTCCCCCGCTCACCTTCCCCGGGCAGCGCTCTGTGGCTGCTGTGTCCGGGGCTCCAGAGGTGGGGGCCGAAGTGGCTCGCCCACGTGGCCGGGGAAGCCAGGCTGGCTCCTGCAGGGACGGGGACCCCAGGGGCGCCACTTCCTGTGCTCTGGCGGCCAGCGACCACCCTGCTTTCTCTGCTGAACCGCAGGTGGCGCGGTTCCAGCCACTGGCGCCGCCCCTGACGCCGCTGCTGCTCTTGCTGTCGCTTCCCGGGCTTGTTTGCTTTTCCAAAAAAATATGTATTATTTGGAAGGCAGAATGAAAGAGGGAGAGACAGAGAGGTCTTCCATCTGCTGGGTCACTCCCCAGATGGCTGCAGTGGCCAGAGCTGGGCCGATCCGAAGCCAGGAGCCAGGGGCGTCCAGGTCTCCCACGCGGGTGCAGGGGCCCAAGCACTTGGGCCACCTGCCACTGCCTTCCCAGGTGCACTAGCAGGAGCTGGCTGGGGAGTGGGGGAGGGGCGCTCTGACTCCCCTGAGCTGCCACTCACCGCACTGTGCCCAGTGCCTGCCCTGCTGCTGGTGGTTGTAGGTCTGGGGATGCCCCCCACCCTGCCGAAGCCCTGCCCGTACCCCTGGCACCACGGCCTCTGGTGTCGGGAAGCTCGCCGGTGCGTGGACGCTGACCCCTTTGGGAGCTCAGGCGTGCTGCAGCCCACTCCTCAACACCAGAGGCCGTCACGCCAGGGAAGTGGGGACTTCCGGGTCAGACCCCCAACGAGCCAGGAGCTGCCTGGGGCCCTGCTGCTTTGCAGAGCCCTCACTGAGCTGTCCCTCGTCGCCCGGTCCTGTTACCGGTCAGGTGACGGTGAGTGACAGCCCCAGGGAGCTTCCCCCAGGGCTGTAGGGTGGTGTGGACGGATGGCTCCTGACGTGGGGGGAGCCAGGAGCGGGCGCTGGCCCCCGAGGGGGTCCTGTGGCGGTGAGGACTGGGGGTGGTGGGGGTCAGCGGGCTGGGCTGTGTGGAGCTGCCCCGGGGTCCTCTCCCAGGCCGGGGCAGGAACAGGTGAGCAGGGAGGCGGCAGCTGCAGCTGGGCGGAGACCCCCGGGAAGTCCGTGTCAGGGCCGTGGGGGCTGCACGGTGTCGCCCAGAAAGACCCTCTGAGGTCTGCCCCCGCCCCCGTGGGAGGGAGGCCTGAGAGCTTCGGGAAGGGCTCGCAACAGCCCCAATGCCCGCATTCGGGGGTTGGCAACTCCTTGAAACAAATGTCTGCTTATATTAGTGAGCAAGGGGGCGTGTCCATCCGCTGGTTCACTCTCCAAATGCCTGCCAGGCAGGGCCGGGCCAGGCTGGAGCTGGGAGCTGCTTGAGCCGTCACCTGCTGCCTCCCAGGGCAGGAAGCTGGGGTGGACATGGCGGCGGGGCTGCCTCCTAGGTGCTCAGATGCGGGATGTGCCAGGAGGGTGACGTGGCCCTGACACACAGGCACATGGGAGGGGCCATGTGACAGCGGAGGTGGGGTGATGCAGCCACATGGAGGTGCCCGGCGCTGCAGGGGTGGCATGGGGCCGCGGGGAGGAGCGCGGCCGGCACCTGTGCCTGGGCCGGGGACAGTGAGCCAGGGAGGGGCGGGGCCAGGAGCGAGGCCGGCGCTGCCGTGGGCTGGGGGAGGCAGCCGGGAAGCCAGGGGACAGACGGATCTTCAGGACATGGGGCCTGGCAGCCAGGCCCCGGCGGAGGCCCTGACTGGGTGAGAGCAGGCTCTGGGACGGCGACTCTGGCCCATGGCTTTCGGTGCGGGGGGGGGGGGCGGTCTGGTTCCTGGCGTTTGCTGGTGTCCATGGGGCGCCCCACCATGGCCAGCCGGTGGGTGCGGCAGGCTGCGGGCAGCGGGCAGGGCGGGAGAGCGTGAGGTGTGGGGTTCGGCCGCTCCCTGGGGAGCTCGGTGTCTGCCGGCGGGGGGAGGGGGGGTCAGTGCCTTTAGTAAAACCAACTCCATCATAACTTACCGAGTGATAGAGCAGGAGACGGCGGCAGCTCCCGGCTTCTAGAGTTTGAGGTTTATTTTTGCTTCTCTGGAAGGCAGTTACAGAGGGAGAGTGGTTTCCTGTCTCCCGAGGAGGTCCCCTCTGCTCACCGCCCTTCGGTCCTGGTCGGAGGGGCGCCAGGTGTGGCCACTCTGGGCGCGTGGTGGGGGGCGGGGGTCAGCAGGGGCTCAGGCCACTAAGCAAGGGCTGCCGAGGGGTGTGCGCTCCAGTGTCTGCCAGCGAGGAACCTGGGCCGCATCACACGTGACGCGGGCACTGCTTCCCCTTTGCTTTGAATTAAAACATCAACATCATCACCATCATTACCATAACATCATGACGCACCACCACCACCATCACCGTCACCACCATCACCATCATCACCATCACCAGCACCACCATCACCATCACCACCATCACCACCATCACCACCACCATCACCATCATCACCACCACCATCACCATCACCATCACTGTCACCACCATCACCGTCACCATCATCACCACCATCACCACCACTATCACCATCACCACCATCACCATCATCACCACCACCATCATCGTCACCACCATCACCGTCACCACCATCACCATCACCGTCACCACCATCACCGTCACCATCATCACCACCATCACCACCACTATCACCGTCACCACCATCACCATCATCACCACCACCATCACCGTCACCACCATCACCATCATCACCACCACCATCACCGTCACCACCATCACCGTCACCACCATCACCATCATCACCATTACCACCATCACCATCATCACCATCACCACCACCACCACCATCACCACCACAATCACTACCACCACCACCACCATTACCACCACCACTGTCACCGTCACTGCCACCGCATCACCATTATCATCACCATCATCACCATCACCACCAATCTCCACCCCACCCCCACCATCACTACCATCACCACCACCACCATCACCACCACCACCACCACCATCACCACCACCATCACCACCACCATCATTACCACACCACCATCACCATCGTCATCACCACCATCACCATCATCATCACCATCACCACCACCATCTCCACCACCACCACCATTGTCCCCAGGCACGCCCTGGCTCCTTTAACTTTCCCCTACATTTGAAAACTGAAGCTCTCTCTTCAGCTCACCTCCCTCTTCTGAGATTTTGTTGTGGGCCGCGAGGCAGGAAGGGGCACTTTTGAGGCTTTTGGACATCCTAGCTGGGTCAGGATTGAGCCGCTGCAGCCCAGGAACCATGCCTGGCCCCTGTCTGACTCGTGGTTGTTGATTTTGGCATTGCTTATGGCTCAGTGCGCAGCCAAGACGACCTGGCCTACAGAGCCCAGCACTGACCCAACTCTCGCCTGTGTCACCGTACAGGTGCAGGTGCCTCATGTACAGGTGCAGGTGCCTCATGTACAGGTGCAGGTGCCTCATGTACAGGTATGGGTGCCTCACTGTACAGGTACGGGTGCCTCACTGTACAGGTACGGGTGCCTCAGGTACAGGTAGCAGGTGTGTTGCTGTACAGGTACAGGTGCTCAGGTACAGGTACGGGTGCCTCACTGTACAGGTGCAGGTGCCTCACTGTACAGGTACAGGTGCCTCAGGTACAGGTGCAGGTGCCTCATGTACAGGTACAGGTGCCTCAGGTACAGGTGCAGGTGCCTCATGTACAGGTACAGGTGCCTCATGTACAGGTACAGGTACCTCATCTACAGGTACAGGTGCCTCATGTACAGGTACAGGTGCCTCACTGTACAGGTGCAGGTGCCTCATGTACAGGTGCCTCATGTACAGGTACAGGTGCCTCATGTACAGGTGCAGGTGCCTCACTGTACAGGTGCAGGTGCCTCATGTACAGGTACAGGTGCCTCACTGTACAGGTACAGGTGCCTCATGTACAGGTACAGGTGCCTCACTGTACAGGTACGGGTGCCTCAGGTACAGGTGCAGGTGCCTCACTGTACAGGTGCAGGTGCCTCATGTACAGGTGCAGGTGCCTCACTGTACAGGTGCCTCATGTACAGGTACAGGTGCCTCACTGTACAGGTGCAGGTGCCTCACTGTACAGGTATAGGTGCCTCAGGTACAGGTACAGGTGCCTCACTGTACAGGTACGGGTGCCTCAGGTACAGGTACAGGTGCCTCATGTACAGGTACGGGTGCCTCACTGTACAGGTACAGGTGCCTCAGGTACAGGTACGGGTGCCTCAGGTACAGGTACAGGTGCCTCATGTACAGGTACAGGTGCCTCATGTACAGGTACGGGTGCCTCAGGTACAGGTACAGGTGCCTCATGTACAGGTACAGGTGCCTCATGTACAGGTACGGGTGCCTCAGGTACAGGTACAGGTGCCTCATGTACAGGTACGGGTGCCTCATGTACAGGTACGGGTGCCTCACTGTACAGGTACGGGTGCCTCAGGTACAGGTACGGGTGCCTCAGGTACAGGTACGGGTGCCTCATGTACAGGTACAGGTGCCTCACTGTACAGGTACGGGTGCCTCATGTACAGGTATAGGTGCCTCACTGTACAGGTGCAGGTGCCTCATGTATAGGTGCAGGTGCCTCATGTACAGGTGCAGGTGCCTCACTGTACAGGTACAGGTGCCTCACTGTACAGGTACAGGTGCCTCAGGTACAGGTACCGGTGCCTCACTGTACAGGTGCAGGTGCCTCATGTACAGGTGCAGGTGCCTCACTGTACAGGTGCAGGTGCCTCATGTACAGGTACGGGTGCCTCATGTACAGGTACGGGTGCCTCACTGTACAGGTACGGGTGCCTCAGGTACAGGTACAGGTGCCTCATGTACAGGTACGGGTGCCTCATGTACAGGTACGGGTGCCTCACTGTACAGGTACGGGTGCCTCAGGTACAGGTACGGGTGCCTCAGGTACAGGTACGGGTGCCTCATGTACAGGTACAGGTGCCTCACTGTACAGGTACGGGTGCCTCATGTACAGGTATAGGTGCCTCACTGTACAGGTGCAGGTGCCTCATGTACAGGTGCAGGTGCCTCATGTACAGGTGCAGGTGCCTCACTGTACAGGTACAGGTGCCTCACTGTACAGGTGCAGGTGCCTCATGTACAGGTGCAGGTGCCTCATGTACAGGTGCAGGTGCCTCACTGTACAGGTACAGGTGCCTCACTGTACAGGTACAGGTGCCTCAGGTACAGGTACCGGTGCCTCACTGTACAGGTGCAGGTGCCTCATGTACAGGTGCAGGTGCCTCACTGTACAGGTGCAGGTGCCTCACTGTACAGGTACAGGTGCCTCACTGTACAGGTATAGGTGCCTCATGTACAGGTACAGGTGCCTCACTGTACAGGTACGGGTGCCTCATGTACAGGTACAGGTGCCTCATGTACAGGTATAGGTGCCTCATGTACAGGTACAGGTGCCTCACTGTACAGGTACGGGTGCCTCATGTACAGGTACGGGTGCCTCAGGTACAGGTACGGGTGCCTCATGTACAGGTACAGGTGCCTCATGTATAGGTGCAGGTGCCTCATGTACAGGTACGGGTGCCTCAGGTACAGGTACGGGTGCCTCATGTACAGGTACAGGTGCCTCACTGTACAGGTGCAGGTGCCTCATGTATAGGTGCAGGTGCCTCATGTACAGGTACGGGTGCCTCATGTACAGGTACAGGTGCCTCAGGTACAGGTATAGGTGCCTCAGGTACAGGTAGCAGGTGTGTTGCTGTACAGGTGCAGGTGCCTCACCATACAGGTAGCCTGTCCTCCTTACTGTGCCTCGCCTGTCCTCTGTACTGTCTGTCTTTGGGACACCACATGGCCAGGTCTGCTTTTCTCCAGCTCCCACGACGCCTGCCTTGGTCCTCTCCCTAGTGCCCATCAGCCTCCCTCCACCGCCTGGGGCCAGGCTGTGCTGGAGAAGTGACCAGGCAGCTCCTTCAGGCAGGCGCCAGGCTCTGTGCCGCTGTCTGACAAGCCCGGGCCGCCCTGAGGATGCTGGGACACCTGCTTGCTCACCATGGGAGCCTGGGCTGTGGGGACCCCCCCGTCCTCCCCACCCTGCCTCCCGCTTCTCCCTTGGGTCTGGACTGTGGGGACCCCCCTGTCCTCCCCACCCTGCCCCCCGCTTCTCCCTTGGGTCTGGGCTGTGGGGATCCCCCCATCCTCCCCACCCTGCCCCCCTCTTCTTCCTTGGGTCTGGGCTGTGGGGACCCCCCGTCCTCCCCACCCTGCCCCCCGCTTCTTCCTTGGGTCTGGGCTGTGGGGACCCCCCGTCCTCCCCACTCTGCCCCCACTTCTCCCTTGGGTCCTGGGCCGTGAACCTGGTGCCTCTGGAGAGCGAGGCAGAGGCCAGGCCCCTGGTCCCACCTGACGGCTCTGCCGACACTGGTCAGGGGAGCCCCAACCCCCAGCCAGGTACAGTGTATACACGCGTGCTGTGTTGTAAGCGCTGTGTGCATGTGTGGTGCACATATATGCATGGCACACACGTGTGACATATATGTACTGCAGCATGATGTATGTGCACACGCAGTGCATGTGCATGTGTGTTTGTGTACACATGTGATAGATGTGGTATATGGCGTATACACGCATGTGAGTTCATACGCATGTGTGTATGTGTGTGATACACATGTGCTATGTGCACGTGTGGTGTGTGCAGTATAGTGTGGGTATATGCATGCGTGTACATGTGTGATATATGTACTGCGTACACGTGTGTGCTGTGTGGCATGTGTACATGTGTGCACACATGTGATGTGTTGTGCGCCACATGTGCACATGCACTGTATATGCACGTGATACATACATGTGCCGTGTACACACGCATGCTGTGTGGCAACGCACACATGTAGTGTGTATGTGCACATGTGTGTATGTGCACATGTGTGCACATGTGATACATGTGCTTGCTGTTCTTGCATCCATGCAGTGTGGTGTGCACAATCTGCGTACATGTGTGACACACGTGTATGATGTACGATGCGGCACACGTGTGTATGGAGAGGCATGTGTGATGCATGTGTGTACTGTGCACGTGTGCATATTGCGGGCACATGTGGACTGTACATGTGTGACACACGTGTATGATGTGTGCATGTGGACTGTACATGCATGTGTGATACATGTGTGCGGTGTACACATGTGTGCTGCATGCTGTGTGTGCACTGTGCACACGTGTGTGGTGTGTGTGTGCAGTCTGTGACCCGCCTGCCCACCAGGAGCTGCTGGCTGCGGCATCCCTGCTCCCAGCTGCCGCCCTCTGCTGCCTGGCTCCTTCCTGAAGGGCGGGGCCCCGGGGGTCCCTGGGCACAAGGTGTACAGGAGCCAGCCTGCGAGTGGCCAGTGCCCAGGCCCTGGTGGCCGTCATCATGGCCGTCGTCCCCTCACCTCGCTGCTGTAGCCGACTGGCTCAGGTTCAGGGGGACCTCGCCCTGAGGGGTGGCTGCTTGTCCCTGTGGTCAGCAGGGGCGCTGGCCCGCCTGGCCAGGCAGCGGAGGTGTCTGGGCGCGTCCAGTCGGCCAGCACGCCGGTCATCACGTGTGCAGCCTGGCCGTAGTCGCTGAGCCTCTCGACTGGGCCAGGCAGGGACCCGAGCCGGGTGAGTGACCGACCGTGCAGAGCCCACGGGGGCGGCGGAATCCGGCTGCTGCCACCCAGCCTCTGCCGCCCACATGGGGCCCCCGGCTGGCCCAGGAGCAGAGATGCTGAGCCGTGTGCAGGGCCACTCTGGGTGTTCTCTGGCCCCCTTGCACGTCCACCCCGGCATGGAAAAAGCCCGCCTTGGACGCTGGCCGCTGCTCAGCCGGGCCGGGGCCGGGCGGGCCCAGGGTGCTGCTGGGAGCTGAGCTGGGGCTGGCTGGCCACAGATCTTGACTGTCCAGGGCAGGTGCACGGTCCCAGGGGCTGGAGAGCGACAGCTCCCAGGGCCGGACGTCAGCAAGAGCCACAGCGCAGGCCCCTGCCCGGCCTTCTCCTGCTGGGCCCGTTCTTTCCACAAGGGCTCAGTGCAGCCCCCGAGGCCGGGCGCAGGACTCATGGAGAGCAGGCGCCTGTTACCAAGTGGACCGCCTGTCCCCGGCACAAGTCCCACTGAGCATCGATTTAAGTGGGAGCCCCCGCCCCCCGCCAGCACTGTGGGCGACGCCTCGCTTCCACCCGAGGCCGTGGCCGGTCCCACGCAGAGCCCGCCCCAGCCAGCGCCTCCCAGCTCAAGTGCAAACGCGCCCAGGAGGGATTATCGCTCCGTTTGGGGTCAAAAGGCACGAATTTCAGCCGGGGACGGTGAGGCTGCAACCTTTGTCTCCTGTGTGAGCTGACAAACTCGTGCCTGGCCGCCCGGAGCCCGGCTAAATCTTTTGACAGGAGTCATTGTCTGGGGCAGGCCCTCGGCGACTTCGCTAAACGGAGTTAGTCATTTGGCCCTAATGGGAGGCCGGGCTGCCCGGGCCAGCTGATGGCCGTGATCCCACGCTGCTGACCTGTCTGGTCGGCGCATTTGCAGCCTGAATGCCACCGGCAGTGCCGCCCGCCGGTGGGGGTGGGGGAGGGGCTTCTCCTGGGCCTGGGGTCCGCGGCCCCCAGAACACAGGGCTTGGCCTGGACGAGAGGGAAGACCCAATGCCCAGGGGCGGTGGTGTGACCCGGGCTGCGTGGGAGGGCGGCCAGGGTCTCGCCTGCCGGGGGAGGGTCTGGGTCTTCCGGCCCCCACACAGGGGGCCTGGTGGCCATGGAGTTTCGGGGTCCCGGGGTTCCTGCCTCCCTTTCTTGGCTCTTATGTCCATCCAGTGTTTTTGGCTTTTTCTTTAAAGATTCATTTATTTTACTTATTTGGAGGGCAGAGAGAAAGAGGTCTTCCATTCACTGGTTCACTCCCAGGTGGCTGCAACGGCCGGAGCTGGGCCAGGCTGAAGCCAGGAGCCTGGAGCTTCTTCCGGGTCTCCCATGCGGGTGCAGGGGTCCAAGGACTTGGGCCATCCTCCACTGCTTTCCCAGGTCATAGCAGAGAGCTGGATGGGAAGTGGAGCAGCCGGGATTTGAACCGGCGCTGTGATGCGGGGCCTCTGGTGGGTTTATATTTTGGATGGCTGAAACAGAAACCGGAAGGATAACATTTCCTTCCTTCCTTCCTTCCTTCCTTCCTTCCTTCCTTCCTTCCTTCCTTCCTTCCTTCTTTCTCTCTCTCTCTTTTTTTTTTTTTTTTTTGACAGGCAGAGTGGATAGTGAGAGAGAGAGACAGAGAGAAAGGTCTTCCTTTTGCCGTTGGTTCACCCTCCAATGGCCACTGCGGCTGGCGCATTGTGCTGATCCGAAGCCAGGAGCCAGGTGCTTCCTCCTGGTCTCCCATGGGGTGCAGGGCCCAAGCACTTGGGCCATCCTCCACTGCACTCCCGGGCCACAGCAGAGAGCTGGACTGGAAGAGGGGCACCCGGGACAGAATCTGGCGCCCCGACCGGGACTAGAACCCGGTGTGCCGGCGCCGAAAGGCGGAGGATTAGTCTAGTGAGCCGCGGTGCCAGCCAGGATGACATTTTCCTATTGGATGCAGAACATCGATGGCACATGGGAACTATATAAATTCTACGTTTTGTGTCCAAGAATAAAAGGAGGTGGGGACCCAGCGCCTCTCAGAGGGTGAGGCAGAGAGAGCAGCGGACAGAGGCCGGGCGGCTGGGTCAGCCAGGAGCTCTGCCCTCTGGCCCGGGCCGGGCTGCACCCGCAGGCAGGCTTTGTCAATTACGGCTTTAAAAAAACTCAAAAACCGGGCAAGCGGAGGTGGTGGCACCCGCGTCTGGTCTCGGGCACCTGAGGGGGGTCCCGCCTCTGGTGGCTCCAGCTTCCTCCCCACACAGACCCCTGGAGGCAGCAGCGAGGGCTGCCACACCCAGGGGACCTGGGGGTTGAGTTCCCAGCTCGCGGCTCAGCCCGGCCCGATCCCGGCCGCTGTGGACGCCCGGGGAGTGAGCCAGGGGGCTCGCGCTCTGTCTCTGCCCCTCCAGTGAGCGCCTTTAGAAAACCACGTTGTGTGGGCCCGCGTGGAAGCCTGTGCTGTCCTCGGTCAGCCGTGGCGAGGCGTGCCCAGACACGGGCTGCACACGTGTGTGGTCATGCACTGCTCCCCGTGTTTCAGGTGCCATTGGCCCCGGGGGGCGGGTGGGCCTCGCCCCATCAGGAGACGGCTTGCCTGTAACAGAAGGCTGAACCCCGAGGAGACCCCGGCCCGGCCCTGGTGACCTGTACGGCTGCTGCCGCCCTGTTGGCCCCTGCGGGGTCAGCCTGCGTGACAACCAGACACGCTTTGGGAAGAGCGGGGTGCGGGGTGTCACCGTGGGGCTGTGGGCGAGTCGTGGAGGTGGAGGGGAGAGGAGGGGCCGGCCCAGAGGCTGAGGTCCCCCAACAAGGGTGGCGTCCACCCCAGGGGGAGCAGAGGCTGCAGGGGCGTGGTCGGCGTGGCGTGGTGCACTCCCCAAACCAGCCAGGCGGAAGCCGGGAGGCTGGAGCTCCCCCCGGGTCTCCCCTGTGGGTGGCAGCGCCCAGGCACTTGAGCCAGCACTGGTGGGAAGCCGGCGTGAGGAGCCGGACCCAGGCCAGGAGGATCAGCTGGTGGCTGGAGTGAGGCTCTGGGTTTCTGGCCCCCAAGCGCCCTCCCCTTGGGCCATGGGAAGCAGGCGACTCCTCTCCCAAGGGCACCTTTCAGAAGCACCTTGCGACTTCCAGGTCTGGGGTCCGGGGCTAATCCGTGGCAGGGGCGCGGTTCCGTGGAACCCGGTGGGACGGGCAGGAGTCCGGTCACGAGGCTGGAGCTCCAAGTTACGGCAGAAATGTGGACATTCGTGTTCACGGAGCGTGGACTCAGCGCCCGTCTGTGCCCGGGCTGCAGAGCAGGGCGGCCCCAGCTTCAAGGTGGAGGCAGAGGAGTGAGCACACGGCTGAGCCATGCCGGGCGGCGGGCGTGTGTGGGGGAAGGTTCCTGAGGAAGGCGTGTCTGCCCTGGGCCCTGCGACAGGGGCAGGGCCAGCCCAGCCGGGAGGGGCTCCTGGGCGAAGGGGACAGCCCGTGCGATGGCCCGGGGATGGGAATAGCAGGTGCCTGTGGGGAGCTAAAGGGGGGAGCTCAGAACGGGGGGCACGCGTGCGTGTGCCTGTGTGTACGCATGTGTGTGCCCTGTTTCATGTGTATGTACATGTGCGTGCCTGTGTGTACACACGTGTGTGCCCTGTTTCATGTGTATGTACATGTGCGTGCCTGTGTGTACGCACATGTGTGCCCTGTTTCATGTGTGTACATGTGTGTACATGCACGTGCATCTTGTTTCATTTGTATGTACATGTGCGTGTGCCTGTGCGTACATGCATGTGTGTGGCTTGTTTCATGTGTGTGCCTGTGTGTATGCACACGTGTGACTTGTTTCATGTGTGTACATGTGTGCCTGTGTGTGCGCACACATGTGCCCTGTTTCACGTGTGTGTACATGTGTGTGCACGTGTGTACGCACGTGTATGCCCTGTTTCATGTGTGTGTGCCTGTGTGCTCACAATGTGTGCGTATGCAGCTGCGCACACGTGTGTTGGTGTGCCCATGCAGGCACATGCATGTTTGTGTGTTGTGTGTGTACATGTGTGTGCGTTGCATGCACACATGTGCTGCGTGTTGTGCAATGATTTCCGACAAACTGGGAGGCAGCGACTCCTGCATGAGCTTGTCTTAGGGGTTTGAGGAATCCTGAAAAGAGGACAAAATGTCAAGCCCCCAGCGCTCGCCTGTGGCTGGGGGCCTTCTGCACTCGCCTCGGGTTGCCCGCTGTTCAGGGCAGCCGGACCTGGCCCCGGTCCAGTGCTCTGCGTCTGCAGACCCCGCCTCCCGGGGGGCCGGGCCCTGGGGGCAGCCACGGTGGCACCTCTGCTCCCTCGAGGCAGAGGAAGGGGCCATGGCTCGGCGGGCGGGCGGGAGCAGCATCACCCCGCGGTGGCCTCGCCGTGAGGACCCACCGCTGCCTGCTCCGTTGGATGAGGTCCTGGTATCGGGAGCATCGAGGCCTCAGCCTGCTGGAGCCGGGAGGCAGGTGGAGCAGGGGCCCAAGAGGCCGCTCGGGTGGGGCAGCGACTGCTTGGCCCCTGGGGACCCAGGGGGCTGCTCACGCTGTTTGCTGCACCACAGGGTGCAGGCTGCATGGGAGCGTGCAGAGCAGCCAGGACCCCGGGGACTGCAGGGTCACCGTCCCCAGCTCCTGGGGGCTGGCACCGCCTGCTCCCTCCCAGACACCCTTCCTGCCCCTGTGGGGCCCAGGGGGCCCCAGCGAGACCTGGGATAGCACTGTTGGGGGGCATCCCTGGGCCTAGGCCCAAAGCCCCCCTGGCCCCACCCCCAGGCTGGGCTGTGGCAGACGGGGGCTCCCGTGGCCGAGGTGGGGGGAGGAGTTTGAGCTCAGGCCCTGTGGGACCAGGGGCGCCTGTGTGTGGGGCTGTGCCACCAAGGCCGGGGTGTCGGGGGACCCGCGGGGGGTGGGGTGCGCCTTGGCTGACTGCTCCCTGGGTGCTGCATGAATTCTTGCTTCCTCCGTCCACCGTTGCTCACCAGCCCCAGCCCAGAGCTCCAGGCTGCACCGGCTGCGGCGATGACCTTGTCGGCCCCACACCTAGTCTGCCCGCTCCCGGACACCCTCACTCCCCGCTCCTTCCTGGGGGGTGAGGGGCAGGGCACCTGCCACACACTGCGGCCCCTGTGGGCCCAGGCTCAGGCTGCAGGGCCCTGTTTGCGGCCAAGGCTGGACGCGCCCCTCCCCGGGGGTTCCGGCTCCCTTGGCTGTGACATTCTGACGGCCGTCTCCTTGCTTCCCCCTCGGCTCTCACCACTGCAGAGTGGAGGGGACACGGTGGCAGGCAGAGGCCTGCAGGCGTCTCCGAGCCAGGGCCTGCCAGCTCTCAGCGGGACTCACGGCCCCCACTCCCGGGGCTCCCTGTGCTGGCAGTGCATGGGGTGGGGGAGGGCTGGCCCCGGGCAGCCCTGGCCTCAGGGCGGCAGAAGCTGTCCCTGTGCCCCGCTGACCTCGCAGGGGCACAGGCCCTCGGAGCCGACCTTCCCGGGATCGATGGCCAAGCCCGTCAGCTGGCAACGTGACCCTAATGGACAGCAGGGCGCACAGTGGCCCCAACAGGCAAGGGTGGGGCCGGGCCCTCGGCCTTAATGGCTGGTATTGACCAGGCCTTGGAGACCGCAGGCAGGAGGGTGTCCCTCGCAGCCCAGGGATGCGAGGGTTTTATGGATTTCAGTGTTTTATAGGTTTGGGTGTAAAAAAAAAAAAAAAAAAGGTGACCTCGCTCCCCTCCCCGCACCAGATCAATACGAACTTCTTAGCCAGCGCGATCACCCACGGCCATCAGGGCCATCCCCAGAGAGGTGCGCAGACGCCCGTGATGGAGACGTCCTCGGCGGAGGGCCACCAAGGGGCCGTGGGCACCGTGTGTGCCGGCCGCACCCTCGCTCACAGTGTCTTCCTGGCCCTGGCTCACCACGACTGCTGCTGGGCGGCACTGACCGCCCCTCCCGGGGTCACCACACCCCGCAGCTCATACCTGCCCACTGCACAGCCCCCTGCACGGGGACAGGAATGGCAGGGCTGTGTCCCTGGTGTGAGGCTTGGGGTGGGGCTGTGTGGTGTGCAGGGCTGTGCCCCGGGGGCTCCGGCACAAACCGCGTGGTGTGCACCTGCGGCGAGGTGGGGTGAGGTGAGTCAGTGTCTTCCTCTCTGGACGGGGACACCCACTTGCCGCTCCCACCCAGGCCCGTGAAGACCAACGTGAAGCCCTTCCAGCTCCTCTGCTCACCTTCCCCCCTCCACACCCGGGGCCGCAGCAAACACGGCGAACGTGGGATGGGCAGTTCCTCCAGGCTGTGCCCCCGGGCTGCCCTGCTCTGGCCCTACAGCCCCTGTGCCCTCGGCCCTGCCCCTCCCCAAGGCCAGTGCCCTTTCTGCAGGGCATCTGGCCTCACCCCCACCTGGTGTCAGACAGGGTCCACCATGCTGGGCGTTCAGACCTGGCGCCCTCAGGGCCCTGACGACTCGGGCAGCCTCACCTCTCACCACCACCCAGAGCCCACACGACTGCCACAGCTACACTGCCTGTGAGAGCCACCCCCACACGCCAGGTCCACAACTTGGAGCTGGTGCCCAACAGCCACTGCTCCCCGTCACCACTACCACCATGGTCATCACCACCACCTCCACCATCACCATCACCTCCACCATCACCATCACCATCACCTCCACCATCACCATCACCTCCACCATCACCATCACCTCCACCATCAACACCACCACCATCAACACCACCACCACCACCACCACCACCACCATCACCACCACCTCCACCATCAACACCACCAGCACCAGCACCACCACCACCACCATCACCATCACCACCATCACCATCAACACCACCAGCACCGCCACCACCACCACCACCATCACCATCACCTCCACCATCACCATCACCTCCACCATCAACACCATCACCACCACCACCATCACCATCAACACCACCAGCACCAGCACCACCAGCACCACCATCACCACTACCACCACCATCACCACCACCACCTCCACCATCAATACCACCACCATCACCAGCACCAGCACCAGCACCACCAGCACCAGCACCACCAGCACCATCACCATCATCACCGCCACCATCACCTGCACCATCACCACCAGCACCACCACCACCATCACCACCACCTCCACCACCACCACCTCCACCACCACCACCACCATCACCATCACCACCATCACCACCACCACCACCACCACCACCTCCACCACCATCAGCACCACCAGCACCACCACCATCACCACCACCTCCACCACCACCACCACAAAGGTCACACAGCACACTGACCCCACCAGGTCCCTCACAGTGTGTCTCCCTCTTCCCTGGTTGTCTTGCGCATTTCCACTGAACACATAATGAGGCAGTACGTCTGTGCACCAGGGGCTCCCGTCTTGCCTGTGATGGGGTAACCGTACCTCCCAGAAGGCCCAGGGGTCCTGGGGCATAGGAGGGGTGGGCAGAGAGGCACCCTGTACAGTGACAAGCTGTGTGATCCTGGGGCTCAGCCTGTCACTCACGTCTGCCTTCCTGCACTTCTGTACACAGGGCAGGGGCAACTGGGCACTGGGGTCAGCTGGCCCCGGCCAGGGCAGGGGCAACTGGGCACTGGGGTCAGCTGGTCCCAGCAGGGGCTAGAGCCGGGGGACGTGGTCCCGAGGTCGTGCACTGGACGCCGGCCGTCCGCTAACCCAGGACCGAGCCCCCACAGGCCTGCCTTCCACTCTCAGATGCAGGGGCTGCCGCCTGTGACGGGCCCCCAGCAGGAGCCAGCGGCCGGGGGGCAGTGGAGAGAAGGGGCAGCATGGGCAGCGTGGGCTCCTCGTGCTGGCCGTGCCCACAGGCGTCAGCTGCTGAGCCGGGAAGCCATGGCCATTGCGGGGGGGGGGGGGGCGGTGGGTCTGGCGTCCGGCATGGCGGTATGGAGGGGAGCTGTCTTGAATGACGTGACCCCAGACCCCTCCGCCCCCCTCCCTGGGCCTCAGCGCCCAGCACCCAAGGCCACGCGAGGGCCATTTCTGTGGCATCCGCGCTGGGCCCTCGGTGCTGGCAGTTAAGTGAGCGCACACGTGTTCGACACTAAATAATTAATTTTTGTCCGCGATAAAATCCTTGTCTATCGATCCAACCCCTCCCGGCACTAAAGCGTCCCCTGAAACCCAAGTCTTAATTATCGTCCCCGGCCGGCAGGAGGCGGCCCAGCTGCTCCCCGGCCTCCACCAACCCCTCCGCGAGGGACCGCTTGGCTGGGCCCACGACCCTACGGGAGGAGGGGAGCAGTGAGCCCCCAGGGAGGTGGGCCATTGTCCCTGGGGGTGGACGGGGAGGGTGAGGCTGGGAGTGGAGCAGCTGAGGGTATGGCCTGGGGTTTGTACCCAGAGTCCCTCTTCATGGCTCCCTGTCCCCAGGACCAGGTGAGTGTGGATCCAGACTCCTCCTCACCTCCCAGCAGGAGGAGGGTGACGCTGCCACCCTCAGGGGCGGGGGCACGAGCTGGGCTGTGCGGCAGCCTGGTGAAGTGACCACACTCAGGTCGCCTGAGAGGTGGGGGCCCCATTGAAGGAACCGCCACGAGGACCCCTGTCCCCCCCACCGGAGGGGCAGGTCCAAGGCTCACTCGAGGTCAAGGGGGACTGGCTCCTGGGGGTGGAGCTGGAGGTCAGCGGGTGGGTGCTGCCCGTGCTGACTTGGCACAGCACCAGCTCCCTGCTGGGCTGCTGGGGTGGGGAAGGACGGGCTTGGCGGGCTGCACCTGCCCCTCACAGCCCCAGCCCCCACCGTGTGGCAACCCCGGCCCTGGGTCTCATGGGTAGGTACAGGACAAAGACGTTGGACGAGGCTCATCATGGTGCAGGTGCCTGGCCCCGCCCTTCCTGCCGCGGGGCTGCGGGCGCGGGGGACCCGGGCGCTCTGGGGCCCATGGCACAGGGGCTGCACCAGGGGCACTGAATGTCGTCAGCTCTGGGTTCGTTTCACACACTTCTCCTCGGGCTGGTGTGGCCGATCCAGGCTCGTCTAGTGCCACGGGGTTTGGGTATCCCCTGTGACCTGTGCCTGGTCCAAACCCTTGCCTATCACAGTCAGCAGAGAGCGTGTGTTTGGAAAAGGAAGAGAAGAAGGGCCCATTCTGAGGCCATGGTCAGCTCGGGACCGGGGGACCTGGGCCAGGCTGCAGGGCAGCCATGGAAGGTTCTGGATAAGCCCCCGTTCCCCCAGCTGCGTCCACCTCCTGGGTGCTGTCTGCAGCCGCCTTGGCTTCCACAGACACTGAGCCCCACAGAGGCTCATCCTGGCCCCCACACTCTGTGCTCCTTGAAGGAGACATTTGCTGCAAGACCGTGAAGCCCTGGGGGGGGGGGGGT
Source organism: Lepus europaeus (assembly GCF_033115175.1). Classification (NCBI taxonomy): domain Eukaryota; kingdom Metazoa; phylum Chordata; class Mammalia; order Lagomorpha; family Leporidae; genus Lepus; species Lepus europaeus. Next base: position 89,316,080 of record NC_084842.1, on the reverse strand, counting down.
TGGCGACAGCCGCAGGACGTGCTCAGAGCTCAGAGCACTGCGGGGGGCGCTCAGCTCAGGGGGTGCTGGGAGAACGCAGGGGTGGGGCAGGGTGCAGGGATTCTCAGTGCACAGGGACCAGCCAGGGGGCTTGGTGAGCGCTGGGCAGGCCTGGACGCGCCTGTGAGCCCTGTGCCTCCACCTCCGCCACCCTGGGTCAGGGCGGGCACCAGAGCAGAAGTGCTTGGAGCCCCAGCCACGGTGATGGCAGTCCCCATGTGGCGCCTGGAGGAGAAGTGAGAGCCGTCCTCACAGAGATGCCCAGACCCGAGGTGCTTGTGTGGGGGGCGTGGGGGAGGCAGGAGGAGCGGACCGGCGCCCACTGCCGAGGGCTCTGTGGTGCCTGTTAGGGCCGGGGGCGGGGGCGGGGGCCCGTGGGCAGATGGATAGCTTTGCTCAGAGGTGTGAATGCAGGGTCCCCAGCATGAGGTGGGTGTGGAGGGGGCCCCCGGCAGGGTGCAGCATGGGCTCGGGCCAGCAGGAGTCGTGTGGGGCCAGGGTGGGCACTGGAGCGGGCGGAGGGGGCAGAGGGAGAGAGAGAGGGAGAGACACAGGGACAGAGAGGCAGAGAGGCAGAGAGAGGGACCAAGAGGCGCAGGTGGGAAGTAGGGGCGGAGGGCAGAGACAGCCCCGGGGGTCATGGGCGTGGCTGCAGGAGGCGGGAGGGGCAGGCTGCTGGCCAGGGTGGGCTGGGGAAGGGGGAGGAGGGACTCTGCTGGTTCCAGGCCCCTGGGTGAGGGCTGGTGTGGGCTGGGGGCGGCAGCAGGGGTGCCTGGGGGAGGGGCAGACACAGGTGCTGGGTGTGAATCCTGGCTGCTCCAGGGCAGGCTGTGGGGGGTGACTGGCAGTGACCCAAGCTCGGGTGGGGCCAGAAAGGAATCCCAAGGCCCCTCCCCCAGCCCAGGAGCAGACGCCCTCCGTCCTCCGAGCTGGGCTGAAAAGAGCAGTCCAGAGCCAGCGCCTGGGTCCCCGTCCACAGCACGGAGCGGGGACCATGAGGACCTCTGATGACTCCGGTGCAACCCCAGGGAGGACCGGCGCCCAGCAGGGGGCTCCTGCCTGCCTCTGCCCGGGTCCCCTCCTCCAAGTCTCCTGGGCCTCCGCCGCCCTTGGCAAACCCCCCAAGAAGTGTGCAGGGCTCCGTGCTGACTGCGGGTCTGGGCTGCACACAGCAGAGATGGGGACGCCGCCCGCCCGCCCGGGCTCCTGGGGGCTCTCACTGCCCCACGGCTCTGGCCAGGGCCGTCCGACCTGCTCCGTCCCCACGGCATTTAGCAAAGCACTCATTTTGCCCTCTGCCCGGTGCTGGAGCCGGGCTTGCTGGTGGCGAGGCCAGGATTGTCACCGTCCCCACAGAGGCAGAGGGGGGCTCCTGGGACTGCTTGCCACCCCAGGCTCCTGCACCCCATCTCGCCCGGAAGGGGGGAGCTGCTGGAGGACCCCAGGAGGACGGGGCCAGCTCTTGGCACTCAGTCGAGGCTTGGCCGTCGTCTCAAGTGGGTGGCTGACCCCTGACCCCTCCGTCTCAGGATGTGGGGTCCTTGCTCCCGCCTGTGAGGCTGCTGATACGAGGGGCCCACTCAGTGGGGCCAAGCTCCCCAGCGCAGGGGCAGGCAGCAGGCCACTTCCAGGGGCCCCAGAGTGTGGCCTCCACAGCCAGGGACAACCGGGAGTGAATCCAGGGCGCTCCAGGCCCCTCCCAGCAGGGTGAGCAGCCGTGAGCCCCGCCCTGCCGGGGGACTCGCGCCCCCACTTGATGCCCGTGGGAAAACCTCCAGCCGCAACTCCCTCACCATCCTTCCGGTCACCTCTGTGGGACAGCTCCATGGGCGTCCTAGGCAGAGGCGGCGACCTCCCCAAGGCCACGCGGCTCGGCTTAACCCGAGGCACACAGTCGGCACTCAATAAATAGCGCCCGCCATGCACGCTGGACCCGCACCAGGGGCTTCGGGAATAAACACCCGACGCCCGGCTCTCACTCCCTGCCCGCTGGAGGCTGCACCCACCCAGTGGCCAGAGGGCGGCCCCAGAGCTGCTGGAGAGGGGGAGGGGCCATGGTGTGGTGACGGTCAGGGGGCTCCTGGGAAGGGGGCGCGGTGCCTCCCAGCAGCGCCAGAAAAGCCAGAGCCCCCACGTCCTACCTCCCGCCACCCAGGACTCAGCGGCCCAGACGGCTGGAGGACAGAGGCAGAGAAAGACCCCCCTCCCGCCGCCTCCCAGCTACAAGGAAGGAGCCCTGGGGCTGGGGTCCCACCCCCAGGGCCACTGGCCATCAGCCCCCGCTCCAGGGGAGACCACCCGTGCCCTGTGGTGAGGCCCCGTGCAGGAGTGGCTGCAGTGGTGGGCTCCCCAAAGACCCTGCAGGGGAACTGAAGCCATCCATGCCCCCAGGCCGAGAGTGGGGAGCTGGCGGGGGGAGGGGGCCGAGGACCCCTGCCCAGGCGTGCACTCAGCCTGGGGGCTGGACCGGGCCTCCAGGCCTCGGCTGCGATGCACCATGTAGGCCTCCACGCCTTTGCTTTCTGGGGCACAGGGAGGCCGAGGAGGTGACGCTGGGTGCCACGGACGCCTTCTCCATGGGGCATGGCTCCTGCTGTCTGGGGGGGGGGCGGGCAGGGCGTGGACGCCAGGGGCAGAAAGCCTGGGGGCGCTGGACCTTTGCAGAGGCCAAGTCCGGGCTCCTCCTCCTCCTCTTCCTCCCACCAGGGGTCTTCTGCGGCCTCCAGCCCTTGCCAGGGGGATCAGAGCCTCGTCTACCCCCAGTCTGAGCCCTTGTCACAAAACACTGCAGTGACTGTGTCGGGGGCTCCAGGGGCGGCCCCCTCGCTCCCCCGCCTGTGTCCGAGGCCCCCAGCCCCCAGGCTGAGCGAAGGCAGGCACTGGTGCAGCCGTGCGCAGAGTGGACAGACGGAACCCAGCCCATGCCTGCTGGGTGCCTGGCTGTGCCGGGGAGGGGGACACGGCTGGCACAGCCACAGGGGCCACAGAGAGCGCCAGCGCGAGTCCCCTGGCGCCTGCAGGGACGGGCTGCTGCAGGCTGTGCCAGGGCGCCCGTGCCTGTGGGGGCTGCTTGCCCTCCTGGTGCCTGCGGGGCCACCCCAGGGCTCCTGGAGCTGGGGGCAGGGCCGGCTGCTCTGCCCGGAAAGCTCCGTGCTCCGGGGATGTGGCGGGCGCCGGGGGTTTTGCACGGAGTTAAGTGACTTGCCCACAGTCCCCAGGGACCACTCCCGGGCGGACGAGCCCCGGCTGCTGGCTGTGAGTCCTGTTTTCAGACCCTCGCTGATGGCCCCATCTCCCAGGGACGGTAATGAAATAATGTTGCTGGGACACGGCTCTTGTCGCCTGAGAGTGTCTAAGTGCTTCATAAACAGCTAATCTGCTGTGACCGCCCAGAAGAGGCCCGGCGGGGACGCGTGCGCTGGGCTCAGGGACGCGTGCGCTGGGCTCGGGGACGCGTGCGCTGGGCTCGGGGACGCGTGCGCTGGGCTCGCGCGGGGCAGCGGGCGTTGAGAGACCAGGGAAAGGACAGGGTTTGGAGACCCTGAGGCCAATGGCGTTCTCAGCCCGCCAGCGCCGGTCGAACCCCGGTCCAGCCGAGCGGCCAGCCCGGTTCTGTCTCGGAGGTCGCCAGCCGTGAACCCATGCGCGCATTCTGCCCACTGCAGGGAAGCTGAGGGCCGCAGACCGGGCCTGGGCTGCTCCCCGCACACCGACTCCCACACCTGCATTTGCCCTCAGCGTGCCAAGGCTCAAACCAGCTCGCAAAGCTGTCGCCTGTGATTTTTAGGACAGGTTTTATTTATCTGAAAGTCAGAGGGGCCGGCGCTGTGGCACAGCTGGTGAGGGCTCGGCCTGGGATGCTGGCATCCACACACGCGCCAGCTCAAGTCCCGGCTGCTCCACTTCCCATCCAGCTCCCTGCTAACGCACCGCGGAGAGCAGCGGAGGACGGCCCAGGTGCTTGGGCCCCTGCACCCACGTGGGAGACGGGATGGAGCTCGTGGTGCTGCCTGGCCCAGCCCTGGCTGTTGCGGCCATCTGGGGAATGAACCAGTGGCTGGGGGATTCCCTCTCCTCCCCACCCCCCGGTAACTCCACCTCTCAACTACATAATCTTCAAAGAAAGAAAGGCAGAGCGAGAGCGAGAGCGAGAGCGAGAGAGAGAGAATCTCCCATCTGCTGGTTCACTTGGCAGATCATAACAGCCGGGGCTGGGCCAGGCAGGAGCTGGGCTGCAGCCAGGAGCTCCAGGTCTCCCATGTGGGTGCAGGGACCCAAGGGCCTGAGCCATCACCTGCTGCCTCCCAGGCACACTTGTGGGAGGCTGGGTCAGAGGTGGAGCAGCTGGGACTGAGGGTGCCTGTGGCTGCCCCAAGTGGTGACAGAACCGCTCGGCCAAACACCCAGCCTCCGATCAACACTCAGCGAGGCCTCCTGTGTGGCCCAGGAGCAGGGCGGGGCCTGAGGGTGGGTGTCCTGCAGGGAGGGGCCGTCTGGGAGGCCTCCCCGGCCAGGGGACCTCTCGGTAGAGGCCTGGCCGGTGTGGGGTGGGCAAACACGTGGGGACGAGCGTGCCCAGCAGAGGGGACCCTCGTCCAGGGACCTCGTGCCCTCTTGGGTTGGTCCTGACCTGTGGTGGGGAGTGTCCAAGCAAGGCCTGAGGGGACTCGGCCAGCTCCGTTCTAAGAGGCAGCGTCGGGCTGGTGTGGAAGACACTGCCTGCGACACCACGCCCCCGGCAGAGCGCCGGTTCAAGCCCCCGCTCCTCCGCTCGCCATCCAGTCCCTGTTAATGCACAGGCTGGAGGCAGCGGTGGGGACTCCCTGGGCCCCTGCCAGGCTCACGGGGGACCCGGATGGAGCCCCCGCTCCTGGCTCCGGCCCGGCCCAGCCTGGGGTGCTGCAGGCATTCGGGGAATGAACCAGCAGACGGGAGTGCTCTCCCCGTGTCTCTCTCTGTGTTTAAATACACCTTTCAGGGGGGCAGCGCCCAGGGCTGTGGCGATTTCCTTAGACGGAACAAGGGCTCTGGCATCCGGGCAGTGTCAGCCGTGGGGGGAGGGGGTGGTGCTCGTTCTGGGGGGCCGGCCTCCGGGAGGTCTCCCCAGAAGTCCCGAGGGGCTCCCTGACAGGGTGCGGGAGAAACCTCTGGGAACACGCACCTCGCGCACTCAGCCCGCAAGGCCTCGCGAGGACCGTGCCGTGGGGCGAGGCCACCGAGTGTCCCCTCGGAGCGACCCGGAGCCGGCACTTTCTCGGGCAGCGGCCAGGCCACAGTGGTCTCAGGGCGTCCCGAGGAACTTCCGCGTTTGCCTCAGTTCCACTCTAGGCCAAGACTCGGCTCAGCAGCCAGCGCCCCTGCCCACAAAGTCTCCCACAACAGACCCGGGCCGAGGGCCGGGCGGGGGCTCTGGGCACGGGCAGGCCCCACAGAGGTCACCTGGAGGGACACAGCCCCAGCTCTCTACCTGGTTCTGCCTGTGGGTGCCTGGCGAGGTAGGGGTCAGTGAGATGGTCCAGGTCCCCTCCAGGAGGCCCCAGCCCCAGGCCCCGCCCATGTCCCCAGAAGTCCTTGCTCCTGCCTTCTCCCCCACCCCTGGCTGCCAGCTCTCGGCCCAGGGCAGCCTGGTTCCAGCCATCACTGGGCGTCCTCTTCCTAATGACCCGTGGGCCAAAAGCTGGGAGCGCCAGTGCTAGGGGAACAGTCGCCCACTGGGGACCCGTCCTGCCCTGCTGTGCCAGGCAGCGCCCTGTGAGTGACAGGTGTCATTCCAGCAGAGCCAAGCCCCGCACCCTCCGCGGCCACCCGTCCTTCGAGGTGGGGCAGGATCTGCAGGCTGTGTGCACCCTGTCGGGCGCACGGGCTGGTCTGACTCCAGCCGCAGGGCCACCATGCCTCTTGGGCCACAGGACGCCGGGATGGGTGCACGGGCTCGGGCAGGCAGGGCTGGGGCACCTGAGAGGCAGGTGGGTGGCAGTGGTGAGGGTGGTCACAAGGGACGCTCTAAAGATGGTGGTTCTCGGCGGGAGACCCCCCCTTTGCTGGCGTCCCCCCACACTGGGGTACCTGGCAGCACCTGTGACCCTGGTGTCACCCAGCTGGAAGTCTGGGCGTCCTCGCTGGAGGAGGCCGGGAGCCTAGCGCTTCGGCCTTGGATTCCTTTGAAAGGCGAGAAGCCGCCGCCCGGGCATCGATCCTGCACTCCCCTCGCGGCCCGAGCTAATGTGCACGGCTAATGTCCCTGGCCCAGCTGCGCCCCCCGGCGCCCACACCCGCCCGCTGGCCTGCTGGGGGAGGGGGCACGTCCCTGAAGGGGGCTCAGTCTCCGAAGTGCTCGCGCCTGCTCAATCGCTCCCCGGGGCCCCAGCTTCCTCCGCTGCGTGTCACTCGGCCGCCCACAGCCTCGCAGGGCCCCGGTGGGCCGGCAACAAGTCCGCCAGACACCCGCACACAGTGGGCAGAGGCCCCCACGCGGCGGGCAGAGGCCCCCACGCGGCGGGCAGAGGCCCGGCCCGCACCTGAACCGTTGTGGGCCTGACTACTGTCACGGGGCCGGCTGGGGGCGCCCAGAACCCTCCTGGCCACCCTGGTCTTGGCATCGGAGTCCGAGGCGTGGCTTGGGACCCTCCTCACGCACAGTGCCTCCAGCTGCTCTGCCACCGCCCCCGCAACCCCGTGTCCCACCAGGGGCCGGCCCCTCGCCCACCGCTCCTGGACGCTCCCGCCGGCCTTGGGGCGTCAGGGTCCCGGCACCCCCCTTCACAGCCCGCCCCCAGTGCGGCTCCCGGAGGGCCACGGTGCTGGTCTGGGCGCCCGAGGGAGAGGTGCCTCGTTCTTCCCCGTGAGAGGCGACCATGGCGGGAGGACAGGCAGGTGCTCACACGGAGACAGCGGGCGCGCGTTCGTGGGAGGCGGGCCTGGCAGCGTCCCCAGAGGAGCTCGGGCGTTCTGAAGGGTGTGGCTGTCGGCCCCTTGGCATCGCCCAGCTCCGGCCACACAGAAGAGGCCTCCCCGCCCTGCTGCGCAGGCTTCTGTCCACCCTGCAAGGACCCCGTCCCTTGGCAACTATGACCCGCGGGGCTCACTGGTCAGGGAGAATCTGGGGTCTCTCCCGCCTTGTCTTTCCTGTGCTTCTGGGAGCCCCTTGCCCCATTCCCCCCTCGCCCCCTGGCACCTTGTCCTCCTCCCCAGGGAGCAGCGAGCACCCCCAGGGCCAGGGGAGCCCGAGTAGCTGCTGCCCAGGTCAGTGTGCGGCATGGTGTGCACCCTCAGGCCACTAGTGCTGGTGTGGGTGGGGCAGGGAGGAGAGGGGCTGTGGCGCTGGAATGTTCCAAGGGGCATGTGCTGGTAAATGGGGGGGGGGGCCTGGCAGGTGGGCCGGGCTGGGCTGGAGGGGCTGGTGCAGGGGGCAGCGGGGTGGGCTCCCTCCAGGGGGCATCACGGGCCATTGTGGGAGGTGTCACGGGGGAGGAAGCCATGGGGGGCCATCCCAAGGGGGCCATTTGGCTGGAGATGCAAGGCCCCGATTGGCCAGGGCCAGGCAAGCCGAGGGTGGGCGCTCTGGGGGGGGGGGGCAGTGAAGCGATCTGCCCTCACCAGATGTGGCCCAGTTAATGGGGCCTGGGAGGGGCCGCGGCCGGCTCTGGGGAAGGCAGCAGCTGCGTCCATGCTCCGGGGCCGGCTCCTGCGAGCGCCTGGGCCAGCCTGGGCCCCCTCTGCAAGCTGGCCCCGGCACCAGGCTTGGCCCGGCCAGTCTGGGCACAGCAGTGCCGGCCTTCCAGGGGCCCTGACCGGCGGCCACGGGCCCCAGGGCACAGAGGGAGCCTCAGCTGGGGGCTGCTGTAGACAAGGTTACTGCCCCGGGCGGCGGCGGCCAGCTCCGGGGAGCAGAGACTGCCCCCGACTTGGGAGATGGTCCCTGGCTCCAAGCGGGGGTCCCAGGCGGTTCGGGTGGGACGCAGCTTGCGGCAGGAGGCAGGGGGCTTCCAGGGCTCTGAGTCCCTTGGCCTCTTCCAGGGGCCGTCGCGTGCTGACATGCAGAGCCCCTCTCTCCAGGGCCAGCAGGTGCAGTCCCGGGAGCTTTCCTCCCCAGGCCAGGGCCGCCTCGAGGGGAGAGGGCGGCTCTCAGGCGACGCAGCCGCATGGTGCACACCGCGGCCGCCAGCGGTTTGGGCAGCTCCGGCTCAGCTAAATTGAGCCAAACCCAAGGCCAGAGCCGGCGGAGGGGCAAGGGGAGGGAGGGTGTCCCTGCCTCCGGCCCCCCGCTGGCCCCAGACCCTGGCTTCCTGTTCCTGGGCCCAGGCTGAGGGTGCAGCCCCCGCTCCTGTGGGGCCCCGGGCACGCAGATCCCAGCCCTGCCGCGGTGCTCAGTGGTTTCACGTTATTTCTCATTTGCATCCAGCAAAATTATCGCTTTTTAAAAAACAAGTTATGTGTCTGAAAGAGTTACGGGGTGGGGGTTCTATCTGCTGGTTCTCTCCCCAAATGGCCGGAACAGCTGGAACTGGGCCAATCTGAAGCTAGGAGCCAGGAGCTTCCTCCGGGTCTCCCACGTAGGTGCAGGGGCCCAAGCACTTGGGCCATCCCCCACTGCTTTCCCAGGCCACAGCAGGGAGCTGGATTGGACATGAACTGGTGCCCATGTGGGATGCCGGCACCACAGGCAGTGGCTTTACCCGATGTCCCACAGCTCCAGTCCCAAAATGAACTTTTCCTATGAAGTCTCATGAGTTTTAACAAACACCTGGAGCTGTGTTACCACCGGCGTCACCAGGGCATCAACCCCCACCCAAATTCCCTTCACCATAAAAACCTCGCCTTCCCCTAACCCGTGGCACTCGGGATCGGTCCCAGACACCCCCAGGACATCATATATGGATCACGATGTGTCAGCAATTTTTTAAAGCTGCTCTTTCATTTGAGAGGCTGAGAGAGAGAGAGACAGAGAGAGAGAGAGGGAGGCTTCCATCTGCTGGTTCAGTCCCCAGGTGCCTGCCTCGTCGGGCTGGAAGCCAGGCGCTGGGAACTCCATCCGGGGCTCCCACACAGGTGGCAGGGACCCCGTCCTCGAGCCGTCACTGCTGCCTCCGTGGGCGCCCGTTAGCAGGCAGCGGCGCTCCAGCACGGGACGTGGCTTCCTCCGCAGCGTCCACACCGCTGTGCCGAAGCCTGCTCCCTTTCGCTTTCCGTGAGCTCCTTCTGTCTTTTCACTTCGAGTGGGGTTCCTGCGGAACACGCGCAGTTGGGTTTCATTTTTGAAAAACCACATCCCCCCCCGGGCCCGGCTGGCACGGGTTTCTTGTGGCACGCGTTTTTCACAAGTGTTCTGAAGAGCCCAGGGGACCCCAAGTTCCCGCTGCCACCCCGGCGGAGGGGCACACAGTGCCTGTGCCAGACCTGTGCAGACCGCTGTTCCCTCCTGTGGCCCGGCTGGCGTGTGACCGGCAGAGGGTCGTGTGCCGGGGCCGGGGTCCCCAGCGCACACAGCAGCGGGACGGGTGGCCCTTGTCAGACAGGGGTCTGTGGGAGGCCATGGGAGCCTCACCTTTGGGAAGGACGGGGTCAGGTTCCCCCCATGTGGACTGGCTTCCAGGGGAACAAGTGGCTGTACTGTGAGTTCGCTCTCGGTTCACTTGCTGGCTTCTTCCCTCACCATGTGGCCTCCCACCCTAGAAGGGGTCCAGCATGTGGCACCCCCACCACGTTGCGCCATGAGAGCCTCACCTGGGCGTGCCCCGGCCCCCAGGCTGTGCTGACATGAGCCTCACTTCCCCCGGCGGGACCCGGCCCTGGTGCGTGGTTCAGCCACGCCACACGGGCTCCAAGCCATTTGCAGCCGGAGAAGGGGCCTTGGCCCTGCCTGCCTGGCTACATTTCTGCCCCCGGCCCCGCCATGCCGAGCGAGGCGTCTTCCCCGCAGCCTGTCCCTCAGAGCCCCCCCTCGGAATGCGTGCCCCAGGCTCGGCCTCTCTGAGAAAGGTGTTGTTTCTGACACAGGTTTTTCTCGGGGTTAGCGGGGTTTTTCTTCTTGGTGCTGGCCTGAATTCCGATGAAAACGACGCTGGCCTCTGGCTGGCCTCGGCGCCCTGTGTCCGTCTTCCGCTCTGGGCAGTGCAGGGCTGTGGCTTCTCCCTGTGAGTTTGTGGGTCTCCGTGCCGGCCGCCGTTCCCTGAGCTTCTGCGACCTGGGCTTTGGCACCTGTCATCACCCATGATTTGAACTTGAGTTTGGGCACTGAGTGCCCCAGAGGCCCATGTGATACAAGCTGGGTCCCAGGTCCTGGCTTGTGGTTCAGCAGGTAAAGCCGCCACCTGCCATGCCCCCACCCTCTGTGGGCACCGGTTCAAGTCCCGGCTGCTCCACTTCCTCCCTGCTGATGCACTGGGAAAGCAGTGGAAGACGACACAGGTGCTTGGGCCCCTGCACCCGCGTGGGAGACCTGGAAGAAGCTCCTGGCTCCTGGCTTCAGCCAGGCCCAGCTCCAGCCATTGAGGCCATTTGAGGAGTGAACCAGTGGATGGAAGACGTCTCTCTCTCTCTCTCTCTCTCCCCTCTCTTGTTGTAAGTCTGCCTTTCAAATAAATATAAATCTTTAAAAAAAAAACAGCAAAGGAACGCAGCCGCCTTTGCTGGTGCACCTGCTGTGCTCTGCACCGTGTGGGGGTACCAGGCTGCACCCCTGCTAGTGCACCTGCCGTGCCGGCACCGTGTGGGGGTACCAGGCTGCACCCCTGCTGCCCTTGCTCCCGTCTGGCCGTGCTGGTTGGTGGCACCCGCGCCTGAATTGTGGCTTTTCCTTCCTTTGCCACATCACCGTGCCCTCCTGCGTCCTTGCCAGGTGGGGGGGAGTCGGGGCGGGCTGCTGCGGTGTGGACGGAGCCCCAGTCTCGCAGGCCCCTCTCCCCAGCTCTGCCTCTGGCCTGCACTCCCTCCCCCACTTCCTGCTGTTGTGAGTCTCACCGGCTCTGCCAGCCCCAGGCTGGGTCCCTGGGCGGCTGGGGGCTGGGGGAAGGCGCCGGCCGTGGCTCTCACAGCCTCGTGCGTGTGGCTGTGCATCCCTGGCCCCGGGATCAGCACCGGGAACTCAGTGGTGATGTGGCTGCGCCCGCCGGAGATGGAGCCTGGCACTTCCCGCCAGCCGCCCGCCCTCCTGCGCCTCCCTTGCCATCTGACTCGCCTGAGGCCCCCTCCGTCTGACTCCCCTGGGCCCCCTGCCCCCACTGTCTGACAACTGTGCGTCTTCCCAGGACCTCGCAGCTCCCTCTGCCCCTCCCCCCCGCGGCAGCCGTGGACCTGGCCTCCTCGCTGCCAGCCCGAGCGAGTGGGGCCCTGCACCCAGAGCGCAGCCCCCAGGCCGGTGCAGGAGGCAGAGGCCCCAGGGCGAGGCAGACAGGGTGCAGCCAGGGCTGGGGACTCCCGGCCCCGCGGCCTTCCCTGCTTCGCCCTTTGTCTGCCCACACGGGGGACCACGGTGGCGCCCCAGCCCCCGCCTGGCGCTTAATCCGGCCGGGGAGGTGACCCGTGGGCGGAGTCTGCCAGGCCGCCAGGATGCACGATTTCACCGCGGGTCAGTCATCCCCAGGCCGCCCGGGGCTCTGCAGCCCTGGACAAACTCCTGTTCCCTTCCCACGGCCCGGCTCATCTGGAAGCCTCCATCTGGGTGCTGGGCGGGGCTGCCCCGGAGGCCACGTGGCGTCGGCTCCCGAGCTCCCCACGCCCCCCGCGAAGCCTGTGCCCCTCGGGGAGCCACCCCGAGCCCCTGGCTGCGCCCGGATAATGAGGCTGTTGTTCCGAGGGGGCCCGGGTTAAGTGGCCCCAGACGGGCTCCCCGCGCCGGCCGCTGCCCGCTGTTGGGCCGGGAGCCGCGCCTGCGCCTCGCGTCACCGCGGGGCCTGCCCCTCGCGCCTGTCTGGTCGCGTCACATCACCGGGGCTTGCGGGGGTAGCCGGCCGGCGCGGAGCACAGCTGCTGTCCCGGCCTCTCTGTGAGTGCTGGCCTGGCCTCCGTGGGGGCGGAGCGCGGTGGAGGGGGCGGCGGGGGCGGCGGGGGCCCGGGAGCCGGGACTCAGAGAGGCTGAGGACGGTGTGCGGGCCCCAGAGGGGCTGGCGCTGTGCACGTGTGTGGCGTGTCTGTGTGCACAAACACGCGTGGGTGCAGGCGTGTGGCGTGTGTGCGCCACTGAGCGTGCATGTGTGTGATGTGCACATGCATGTGCGAGCGTGTACAGGCATGTGGGGCATGTGTGCGCGTGTGCTTGCACACACGTGCACAGATGAGTGGGTGTGTCCGCTTGCGTATCTGTGTGCACGCGTGAGTGCACGGGTGTTGGAGAGGGAGCGCTTCCTGCCTGCCCGGACCCTGGTGTGCGGATCGGTGAATGAGCACGTGACACCCGTGGGCCCACCCGGCACGAGACCCCCGTGTGCGTCCTGCTGGCTGACTCTCTCCAGCTTAGCAGACAGAACCAGTGCCTCGCGGCCGGGCACCTCCAGGGTGGCTCTGGGTGGCCTGGGGGCCCTGCACTTCTCAGCTCTGTGTCCCCGGCCTTCCCCTGCAGCCCTGCACACACTAGTCTGAGCGAGGGGCCGCTCGTCAGGCCCCGCCTCTGTGTGTGTAGGACACCTCAGTGCCTTTCTCACTATGCACAGGGGTTGAGGGCTGAGGCCAGCCAGCCAGCCAGCCAGACACAGAGGACTCCCACGCACTGGTTCACTTCCTGAGGGCCCAGAGCGGCTGGGCCTGGCCTGGGGCCTACCTTGCAGCCGGGAGCTCAGTCCAGGGCCCGAGGCTGGGCAGGAGCCCACTTATTTCAGTCGTCACCTCTGCCTCTCCCGGTCCCCACCATCAGGAAGCCGGAGTGAGGCGCTGGAGCCGGGACTGCAGCCCAGGCACTCTGGTGTGCGGCGTGGGTGTGCTTTTTATTTGTATTTTTAAAAAATATCTGTTTATTTGAGAGGCAGAGTTACAGAGAGAGAGAACAGGAGAGAAAGAGAGGTCTTCCATCCTCTGGTTCACTCCCCAAACGGAATGACCAGGGGCTGGGCCAGGCCAAAGCCAGGAGCCTGGAGCTCCATCCGGGCCTCCCAGGTGGGTGGCAGGGGCCCAAATCTTCCACTGCCTTCTTAGATACATGCGTAGGAAACTGGACGGGAAGTGGAGCAGCGGGGACTCGAACTGGTGCACACATGGGCCGCTGGAGCCACGGGCCACTTCACCTCTGCACCACAGTACAGCCCTGGTTTTTTTTGTTTTTTTGTTTTTTGTTTGTTTGTTTTTTTGACAGGCAGAGTGGATAGTGAGAGAGAGAGACAGAGAGAAAGGTCTTCCTTTTTGCCGTTGGTTCACCTTCCAATGGCCGCTGCGGCCAGCGCATCTCGCTGATCCGAAGCCAGGAGCCAGGCGCTTCTCCCAGTCTCCCATGCGGGTGCAGGGCCCAAGCACTTGGGCCATCCTCCACTGCCTTCCCGGGCCACAGCAGAGAGCTGGCCTGGAAGAGGGGCAACCGGGATAGAATCCGGCGCCCCAACAGGGACTAGAACCCAGTGTGCCGGTGCCGCAAGGCGGAGGATTAGCCTGTTAAGCCACAGTGCCGGCCATATTTTTTTTTTTTAAGATTTATTTATTTTATTTGAAAGGGAGAGTTACAAAGAACAGAGAGAGAAAGACAGAGCGAGAGGGAGAGAGGGAGAAAGAGAGAAGCAGAGGCAGACAAGGAGGTCTTCCGTCCACCAGTTCACTCAGACGCCCACACCAGCCAGGGCTGGTCAGGCAGGGGCCAGCAGCTCCATCTGGGCCTCCCACCTGGGTGGGCCTGGGCCCTCAGCTCCCAGGCAGGGTAGCAGGAAGCTGGCTCTGACGTACGGAGCCACTGGCGCTGGGGACAGGTTCTCCAGTGTGGGATGTGGGCGCCCCAACCAGCGGCTCAGCCTGCCGTGCCCCACGCCCGCCCCACATGCGGGGACCTGGCCAGCACATCCCACCGCAGGCCTCCCACCCCGGGAGGGGTTTGCTTGCTTCTGCCGCACACTGCTGTCTCCCTGCTCTGCGTTTCGGGGTCCCCGCGCCTGCAGTCGGCAGAGGGATTTGCAGGGTGAGCAACAGCAACTGCCCTCATCCAGGCAGTGCAAGGTCTCCATGGCAACTCTCGATGCAAGCCAGACGGTCTCACCAGGTACACAGGCAGCCCCGCCAGGGTGGGGAGGGGGGCTGAGTCGGCCCCCAGTGCGTCTCCGTGCCTGGTGTCAGCTCCCGGCTGCACGTGTGAGCCAACGTGCGCGGTAGCCATCTAATTACGTGTTAACACATCATTAAAGTGATTTGCAGTGGGCACGGTTAACGGTGCGATAAGCCCCTTCCCGGCCGACTCCACGCCGGGACAATCACTCCGATCAGCAGAGCGGCCACTGACATCCCCAGATGTGGCCGCCCTCAGCCCTGCCCCCACGTGCTGCTCAGGGAGTGTGGACCCAGGGTGCTGTGGCGGGGGGGGGGGGGCCTCTGAGCAGCCTGGGTGGAGAATCAAAGCTGCTTCTGCCCCCCCCAGAACGCTCTGCAGAGAGGGGCCCCCCGCTGAGGCTGCACGGGCCCTGCGTGTCTGTACGCCTGTGATGAGGGACGGGGCCGCTCCTGTCTGACGCTGCCCGCTGGGGGCGGGGGCGTGGGGCTCCAGGGAGGTGATGGCCCAGGAAATCCACACGGCCAGTGTAGGGGCCCTCGGGTGTCAGGCTACGAGAGCTGGTGCTGCCCGGGTTCCTCACTCGGACTCCCTGTGACAGCCTGGGAAACTGAGGCCCGGGGGTGGCGCCGTAACCCCAGAGGCCAAGGACGTGGCAGCCAGGGTGGGGACCGGAGCCTGGGCAGCTGTGAGGTTGGACAAGCAGGTCCCCTGGCCATCACCCAGGACGATGCGGCCCCGGGCTGAATGACAGCCCCAGAGGCCGAGAGCGGCGCCCACATGGGCAGTGCCCTCCACCTCTGTCCCCCTGGGAGAGAGGTCAAGGATGGGGGCCCCCAGGGCCCCACGCAGGCCACCCCATCGCCTGGGTGCTCTGCACCCTGCCCACTCCAGCTCCCACCCAGAGCTGAGACGCTGCCCCAGAGGAGCCGTGGCTGACACCCCCTCCACTGCTCAGGGCAAGTCTGGCCTGCACACAAGGCCGTGCGCCACCCCAGCACCTGCTGGCCCTAAGGCTTCCTTACCTGGCGGGAGGACAGCCCCTTCCGCACGGAGCCCAGTGCAGCTGGGACTCAAACCAGCACCCTTATGGGACGCCGGCACTGCAGGTGGAGGCTTAACCTACTACACCAGAGCACCAGCCCCTAGCTCTTAATTTTAAACTTTTTATTTCTATATTCTAATTCTTCGTTGAAAACTTCCTCTTAAAAATGTGTTTGCCACGCATGTTCTCCCTCCAAGCACAGACTAGGTGCGGTTATTCTAAAGTCCTTGTCCGCCTACTGCAGCACCCGGACCGGTCTGCCTGTTACTGTTTGCTCCCTTGCTACTTTGTGGCAGGTTCTCTCCAGCCCAGCCTGAGACAGCTCTGTGCCCTGCTCGGCAGGTGCAGTGTGCAGCTGGCCCCCTGCAGAGCTGCTGCGGTCGGCAGGGTCTCGGGTCCACGCGGCTCAGGCCCCTCGGCTGCCCCATTCCGCTGGTGCTGCAAAGCCTCCCCTGAGAGACGACTGTGCTCCCCGGATCACTCGGCTCCGAGCCTCTGTGCCTTTTAGACACCCCCCCACACACACACACACACAGCTGGGGAATCCCCTTCCGCCCCAGCCCCAGGCGGCAGATGCCAGGGCCTGGCAGATGCCCTGACAGGGAACCTGCGGGTCCTTCAAGGGCCCCCACGTCGTCTGCAGCTCCGTGCAGCCCCCTGCCCCGCATCCCAGGCGAGCCCAGTGTCTCAGCCGTGCCCCTGGTTCCAGGTGGCTGTGGAGCCGGCCTCCCTCTGTGCCATTCTCAGTTTGCTTGCTGGCTTTTTATTTATTTATTTTTCTAAGATTTATTTACTTGTTTTGCAAGTCAGAGTTGGAGAAAGAGAGAGAGAGAGAGAGAGAGAGAGAGAGAGAGATAGATCTTTTATCTCCTTGTTCATTCCCCAGATGGCTGCAAGAGCCAACGCTGGGCCAGGCTGCAGCCAGGAGCTTCTTCCGGGTCTCCCACGCGGGTGCAGGGACCCAAAGACTTGGGCCATCTTCCACTGCTTTCCCAGGCCGTGGCAGAGAGCTGGATGGGAAGAGGGGCAGCCGGGACTTGAACTGGTGCCCATATGGGATGCCGGCACTGCAGGTGGCGGCTTTACCCACTACACCATGGCCGCAGGGAGAAACTTTTAAAAATATTATTGATGCATTAAGGACTTGGATTTAGAAGTAAATAAAGATTTTTTAATACAAAGATTTATGGGCCGGCACTGAGGCACGGAAGGCTCCGTCTGCGCCTGCAGCATCGGCATCCCACGTGGGCGCCAGCTCCAGTCCCGGCTGCGTGGAAGATCTCTCTCTGTCTCTCCTTCTCTCCGTATCTCTGCCTTTGAATTAAATAAATAAATCTTTTTAAAAATAAAAATAAAAAGATTTATTTGGAAGGCAGAGTTACAGGGCTGGGGCAGAGAGATCTTTCATCCACTGGTTCACTCCCCAAATGGCCACAACAGCCGGGGTTGGACATGGCCAGAGCCAGGGACAAGGAAATCGATCCTGGTCTCCCGTGTGGGTGCAGGGGCCCAAGCACTTGGGCCATCTTCTACTGCTCCCCCAGGCCGTAGCAGAGAGCTGGATGGGAAGTGGAGCAGCCAGGCTTGAACCCGTGTCCATTTGGGCTGCCGATGTGGCAGGCGGCAGTTTTACCCGCTACACCACAGCGCGGCTCCTGTGATGTTTAACACCGTAGAGACGAGCAACCTGGAAGTAGGCGGCCCAGACTGGTTTTCCACTAAGGAACCGAGGCACGGGAGGGAAGGGACTCGCCCACAGCACTGGGTCAGAGACGGCGGCCTGGGTCTGGAGCTTAGGAGACGGCATGCAGTCCATGGAGCCAAGAGCCCCTTCCCAGCTGGTTCACTCAGGGGCACAGGGCAGGTGCGGCTCGACTGGGTTCTGAAGGCTGAATAGGAGTTTGTTCCCAACAGTGTGAGGGTGCTGAGGCCAGGGAGCAACCCAGCCTCGGCCGTACACGGAAGCTGTGGCTGGAGAGGGACCCCCGTGGCCCAGGAGACCGGGTCCCAGCCACCGAGGGAAGTGAGAGATACTTTGGGTTTTAAGGGAGCAGAGAAGTGAAGGCAAGGAGGGGGTGACGTCACCGCAGGTGGGCAGCGGAGGGGTGTGTTGGCAGCGCCACCCCGGAAATTCTCTCTCTGCGCTCTGGAAGCCAAATGTCCGAACCAGGGAGTCCGCCTGAGCTGGCTCCGGTGGGGGACGGGGGGTGGGGGACAGCCCTCTGTCTCTGCCACCTCCTCCCGGTGGCCTCCCGCCGTCCCTGGCGTCTGAACCTCCCTCCCTGCGTGCCTGTGTCCACTCCTCCCTCCCTGCGTGCCTGTGTCCACCCCCCCGTGTGCCTGTGTCCACCCCCCCTCCCTGCGTGCCTGTGTCCACGCCTCCCTCCCTGCGTGCCTGTGTCCACCCCCCCGTGTGCTTGTGTCCACCCCCCCTCCCTGCGTGCCTGTGTCCACGCCTCCCCCCCATGTGCTTGTGTCCACCCCCCCTCCCTGCGTGCCTGTGTCCACGCCTCCCCCCCGTGTGCTTGTGTCCACCCCCCTCCCTGCGTGCCTGTGTCCACCCCCCCGTGTGCTTGTGTCCACCCCCCCTCCCTGCGTGCCTGTGTCCACGCCTCCCCCCCATGTGCTTGTGTCCACCCCCCCTCCCTGCGTGCCTGTGTCCACGCCTCCCCCCCGTGTGCTTGTGTCCACCCCCCTCCCTGCGTGCCTGTGTCCACCCCCCCGTGTGCTTGTGTCCACCCCCCCTCCCTGCGTGCCTGTGTCCACGCCTCCCCCCCATGTGCTTGTGTCCACCCCCCCTCCCTGCGTGCCTGTGTCCACCCCCCCTCCCTGCGTGCCTGTGTCCACCTCCCCTCCCTGCGTGCCTGTGTCCACGCCTCCCCCCCATGTGCTTGTGTCCACCCCTCCTCCCTGCGTGCCTGTGTCCACCCCCCCTCCCTGCGTGCCTGTGTCCACGCCTCCCCCCGTGTGCTTGTGTCCACCCCCCTCCCTGCGTGCCTGTGTCCACGCCTCCCCCCCGTGTGCTTGTGTCCACCCCCCCTCCCTGCGTGCCTGTGTCCACCCCCCCTCCCTGCGTGCCTGTGTCCACCCCCCCTCCCTGCGTGCCTGTGTCCACACTCCCCTCTCCCCCCCCCCCCCACGCGGCTCAGCCCCTCCTGGGGCCTCCTTGTCACTTGGTTACAGCTACAAAGACCCCATGTCCAAATACGGGCTGGCACGGGCTCTGGGATTTGGATTTTGGGGGACTCAGTGCACAGCGGGGTGCAGAGCCCTCAGCTCTCGCCTGCCCCCGCACCTGCTGCAGGCGGCGAGGTGCGTGGCCCCTGCCCGGCCCCTGCGGCTGCTGCCAATCACCGGCCCCTGCACACTCGGCCGGGGCCTGGGCACCGGCACCAGGGAGCAGAGGCGTCTGGAGGGGCATCACAGGGCGTGGGTGTGCTCACGGGGCACAGGGCTGGCCCCCGGATGGGGGAGTGCCTGCAGCCTGCGGGGCCCGGCAGCAAGCAGGACCTGCTCAGGAGCCCGGGCGCTGAGTGCCCAGGGGAACTGTGCTGGCGAGGGGACGGAGCCGGCATGGGGAGGTCACAGAGGGGCCCCGTGCCCAGCCCCTGCCCAGCGGAGAGGCCAGCCCTGCTGTGTCCCCACGGCAGCCGGGAGGAGACACTCCCACCTTTGGGCAGAACGCGCGGCTCGACAGGCGGAGGCCGGGCCTGGCCACGGGAGGAGGTATTGATCGGCCGCGGGGGCTGGAGGCGGCCAGCTGATGGATGGGCACTGGGGTCCCTGAGCGCCCAGGCACAGCGTGCCCACATTAGGCCGCTGGCGCCAAAACCGTCTGGCGAGCCCCTCGCAGACGGCGGCACGCGGCACGCGGCCACAGCAATTACAGGCCGAGTCATTAATTAAAGAAGACCTGCTCTCTGCTCCCAGGAAAACACCAGCCCTCCCCGAGCGAGCGCCAGGGCCGGGGCGGGGGGGCGGCGAGCTCCGCCTGGCCTGGATTTGCCTCCGCCTGGCCCCCGAGAGCCACCCCGGCTCAGAGCTCAGCCGGGTGCCTGCACAGCACCAACACCGTGACCAGGGCTCGGGCGCGTACCTCTGGGAGCAGGTACCCCGGTGACCGCGAGCTGAGGGCCCAGGGTGGCCGGAGCCCTGCTGGCTGCAGAGCTGGGCAGGAGGCACTGAGCCGGGGAGACGGGGTGAGATGTAGTGAGACGTGGTGATGGGCAGGGCGTGGCCCACTCACGCTGTCCCACAGTTCAGCCTGCACCTGCTGTTGGCCCCTCTTAGCCTCAGCACTCACCGCCGCGTCCCCCAGGGCCCAAGGCCGACCCCACCCTACAGGACGGGCCCCACCCAGTGCCCTTGGGGTCCCCGGGGGAGCCCGTCCTGCTCCCTGGGGCGCCCCAGTGAGTCTGGGCTCCCTCAGGCAGAGCCGGGGGTGGAGGCCCTGTGCCCAGCCTCGGGGCGCCCCGGCTCTGGGTATCCTGCTCCGGGGTCTTCTCTGGCCGCAGGGCCCTGCCCCCTCCCCGGCTTCCAGGGTCAGAAACATTTAAACACAACTGTGGCGGTGCAGGTGCCTGGCGCGGCTGGGACCCCCACACCCCGTCCTGCAGGGCGGGGCGGGCATTCAGGTCCTGGCAGGTGCACACTCCGGGAGGCAGCAGGGCTCGCCCAGGCACCTGGAGCCCTGCCGCCCACGTGCCAGACCCAGATGGCGCCCCCTGGCTTTCGGCTCCTGGCTTTCAACCCTGGCTGTTTGTGGGCATTTGGGGCGAGAACCAGCAGACGGGAGCGGTCTCGGTCTTGGTGACTTTCAAATAAAATAAATAAATTGAAGAGTTCCTTTGGCAAAATGCGGTTAGTTCTATTTTTTATAAGGCTGGAGATTAGGATGAGGGGTCACGGAACAGGAGCCCTCAGTGAAACCCCAAGCCCAGCGCCAGGACGGACACCAAGGGCCCCTCCCCAATGCCTGCTCGGGGAGCTGGCGGGGCGGGGTCTCACACGCTGTGTCACCGCAGGCTCCGCCCACGAGCTGCTCACCGGGTCTGCTCACGGGGGCGGGGCCGCGCCAGGAGGGGGTCGTGACTGACGACCACTCAGCATCCCGGCCTCAGACACCGCCCCAGCTCGGTCAGCGGAGCCCGGAGCCCCCGCTGACGCTGGGCGTGCGCACAGCTTCGCTTGTCTCTGGAGGGGAGGCATCTCCCCTGGGCCCCCACCTCCAGCCCCTGCCTCGGAAACCTGGCTGGGTGTGGCCGCAGGGCCCGAGGACAGGGAGGCAGAGCCTGCTGGGGGCCAGCCTGGGGGCCGGCTGGAGGGGGCCAGGCCAGGCCTGGCGGGCGGCGGCCTGAGGAGGGCGCCCTTGAGCTCTCAGGGTGGGGCAGGCCCTGAGCCTGGACGGGGGCGGGGGGCGCAGGGGCAGCCTCTCCCCTGGGGCCACCAGGGAGGCAGCCGTGGGCTGGGGGCAGCCCGGCTCCCCTCACTCTGCACCCTCCGTGGACGGCAGCACGGCCCTCCAGGCCTGCCCGGCCTCACTGGGCAGTGTTGCCTGATGGTTTGGAGTGCAGCTTTGGAGGCCTGGGTCTGAGTCCTGCTCCTGCCGGGGCCGCCGGAGCCGGACTGGGCCCTCTGAGACTCAGGTCTCGGCAGCTGTGACGCGGGGCCACCGTCCCCAGGGGCTGTCACAGCGACGACCGGCGTCAGCCCAGGCGCAGCGCTCTGCTCGCGGCCAGGCGCTCGGTCGGGGCTGTGGCTGCTGTCTCTCCCGTCTCACCGCAGCTGGCAGGGCCTCGGGCTCACCCTGACTGGCCGAGACACGCGCCGGCTCGCCAGCCTGGAGCCGGGACACATCGGGACCCGGGGTGGGCCAGCTTCCGGGGCAGGGTTGGAGCCGAGGGCTGGATGGGCCTGGGGGACTCTGGCTGAGAGAGTGGACAGCGGGAAGGTGTTGGGGAGGGCAACACACACACACACTGCCCCCCCCCCGGGGCGGCCTGCGTGAAGCAGCCCCGGCTGGGAGCTGAGCGTGGCCCTAGGCAGCTCCTCCTCTACCCCACGAGCTCCAGGAGACTCCTGGCTGCCCCAGGGGACACCGCACAGTGACTATGAAAGCCCAGGACCGGCACAGACCCGTTATTCCGACACCTGCTGCTCCGCCCCACCTGCCCCGCCCGGCCCAATCCTGGGATGACGTTTGCACCTGTGACAAATATGCAGCTGCCCCACTGGCCCCGGCCCCACCCCCATAGCTGCCCCACTCGCCCCGGCCCCTCCCCCACAGCTGCCCCACTGGCCCCGGCCCCTCTCCCATAGCTGCCCCACTCGCCCCGGCCCCTCCCCCACAGCTGCCCCACTGGCCCCGGCCCCACCCCCATAGCTGCCCCACTCGCCCCGGCCCCTCCCCCACAGCTGCCCCACTGGCCCCGGCCCCTCTCTCACGCCTGGAGAGCCAGGAGACCTCCTCTGGGGCCGCTGTGCCCGGCCGGGCTGCAGGATCCTCCTGCCGTCACACGCCGCGGGCCGTGGGCCGTCTAGACAGCACGCTTGTCAGCCGGCCTGAATAATTCAGATCCGGGAGGCCGGCGAGCCGCAAGGTGTCATGCTCTCTGCACACGCGTGGATTTTCCCGTCAGGCAGCACGTAAATTAGTAGCGTGATCGTCCCTGACGACACAGCCGCCGACCGGGGCAGGAGCTGGCTGTCACCTCCCAGGGGCGGCTCCGGGGCCCGGTCAGAGATGGCCACGGCCGGGGAGCGTGGTGGAGGGCGTCGCTCGGCCCGGGGAGCTGTCCTTGGAACCACCCCGCACCTGCAGCGGAGGCTCCAGGGGAGACGCTGGGTCTCTCTTTAGGGGCTTCTGGGAGCACCCAGCACCCGGCCCCCCGCCCTGCCCCAAGCGAGACGTCTGGCTCGGGACACCTGCCCCTCGGCGGCGCTGGCTGCCTGCCTGTCTGCGTCCCGGTGTCACCCAGGCCCAGCGCACGCCTCACGCCCTCGGGGCCCTGTTCCCACACCAGCACCTGCCGCCTGGGCGAGCTCTCTGCCTGGGGCGCAGACCCCCCCCAGGAGCAGCCTGTGCTGCGGTGGCAAGGGCGTGGAGAACAGCTCTGGGAGCAGAAACCTCACCCAGGTGCTGCACCTGGCCATGGCGATCGTCACCAGCCTGCCCCACGCCGCCCCAGGACCCAAGGCCACAGAAGAGGGATGTGGCTGGGGAGAGCCAAACCCCCAGACCCAGGAAGGGTGGCAGAGACCGGATGTGGGAGACCACACCCCCCCAAGGCAAGGCGGCTGAACCTGGCGATGGCGGCCAGTGAAGGATGTGGTCACCAAAGGGCAAAGGCAGAGTGCATGTCTGGGGGGGGGGGGGCCTGCAGACAGGAAGTGGGTGGGGTGGGGGCTACCAGGGACAGAGGAGATGGGAGATCCAGGGGTGCCTACGGCAGTGTGGATGCCACAAGCCTCACTTCTCGTACACGGCACCGCGGTGAGAGACACAGGAGCCTGGCAGAGTCCCCACGGTGGCCAGGGGCCTTTGACCCGAGAGCTGCGCCCTGAGAAAGGCCAGGTAGAAGCCGGTGGCTCCCACCAAGGCGGCCGACCTGAGCAGTGCTGTGCCCTGGAGGAAGCCAAGGGACCGGACGGGTGGACAGACTCCCAGGAGGCAGCCACAGCCCCAGTGTGGTCGGGGCCCCAGCTGATGGGCCCGGGACAGTTCCTGGGGGTGACCACAAGCCGAGTTGGGGCTCTGCCAATGGCGGCTGTGGCTGGCGGGGTTAGGCGGCTGCTGTGACACCAGCACCCCACAGCGCAGCACAGGTGCAGCTGCAGCTCCCTGCTGTGGCCTGGGAAAGCAGTAGAAGACGGCCCAAGTGCCTGGGCCCTGCACCCGCATGGGAGACCAGGAGGAAGCTCCTGGCTCCTGGCTTCGGATCAGCAGCTTCGGCCGTTGCAGCCATTTGGGGAGTGAACCAGCGGATGGAAGACCTCTCTCTCATTCTGACTTTCAAGTAAAATAAATATTTTTTAAAAAAGGATTTTATTAATTTATTTGAGAGAGAGGGAGAGGGAGGAAGAGAGAGAGAATGAGAATTCATCTCCCATCCGCTGGTTCACTCCCCAGGTGGCCTCAATGGCCGGAGCTGGGCCAGGCTGGACTAGGGGCTTCTTTGGAGTCTCCCACGCGGTGTAGGCCCCCAGGCCCTTGGGGCCCAGTCTCCTGGGGCTCTGCGGTCCAGGGCTGGCTGTAGAAGCGGACAGCACACTCAGGAGGGCCGGAAGGGGTTGACCAAGTCTGTTACACACGGCAGGGGGATGCTGGGGGCACCAGGTGGGGTGCAGTACCTGGGGGCCAGCCGCGGCAGGGGCCGCCGACATGCTGCAGCTATGGGGAGGGGCTCCTGATAGGAGTGGCGGCCTTGGGGGGGGGGGCAGCCGGGGAGGGAGCCCAGGACACAGAAGCCCCGGCATCGCTGCCTCCTCACCTCGCTCAGATCTCTGGGCGAGACCCTCCTGGAGCTGAAGGGTCCGAGGGAAGACGGTGGGAGTGGTGGATACCAGCCTCCCAGGCACACAGGATCGTGGCTGGTGCAGAGCGGCGTGGGCGGGGCCTGGACGGGGCCTGGGCAGGGCCCAGCCCAGCTGTGACATCTTCTGGGAGAGGCTGAGGCCGGATGTGGGGCTGGGAGGAAGAGGAGGGGTCTGCCAGGCTAAGGAGCTAGGAGAAGCTGTCCCCCCCACACTGGGCCGAGGTGTGGGGCCGGGCGGGGGTCCCAGAGCACAGGGGAGATTGAGCCCCAGAAAGGCTTCTCTGGAAGTAGGTGGGGGATGGACGAGGAGGGGAGAAGCTGCCCTCCAGAGAGGGCGAGAATTGCAATTGTCCTGGAGTGGCCAGAGGGACAGAGCCGGGGCAGAGCCTGGGTGTGGGTCTGGAGGGGTGGAGGGAGGAGAGGAGCTCCCCTCGGACGGGGCCTCTGTGAGGAGCAGGCTCAGGGCGCGGTCTCCGCCTCTGGGACCCCAGGGACCACTCCCACCTGCAGCTGGCCTCAGAGTTCCTGTGAGGTCTTGGCTGGCCGAGGGCGTGGCAGACCCCGGGCAGCAGGGCATCCTCGCCCCTGCCCTGGTGGGGGGCATTGCCCTCCGGCACCAGGTCTCCCTCCGAGCAGGTCTCCAGCACAGAGGAGCTCCTGGGAGGGGTCCTGGCTACGCTACAGCGGCAGAAGTGGCCGGAGAAGTTTCCAGAATGGCCTCTCACTCCCCCAGGCCCGAGAAGCAGGCAGGCGGCTGACGCTTCTTCCTGACTCCCACTTGGTCCCCTGCTCTGCGGATGGAGGACCTGGGAGAAGAGCCATGCACAGCCCAGCTGTTTCCAGTATCGCGACAGTTAGGGCAGGAAGCGCCGGTCCCAGCAGGGCCCCCCGGAGGCCGGCTCCCAGGGCGCTCCGGGCCCCGCGACTCGTCGGGCACATCTCGCCCCTCTGCAGGGTCACTGGTGGCCTGGCGCCTGTGATGAGCGCCCCCAGCAGGCCCAGGAGGGCCTCTGGTTTTGAGAGCAGCTCTGAAAGTTCTGGAATGGTGCAGTGGGGGCACGGCACCTGCTGACTCCTGGGGGGACCTGGCTCCCCAGGGCTGCCCGAGGCTTGCAGGCAGGAGGGCTGGAGCCCCTGGCTTGCTAAACAACCTGTCGTGTCCTCAGCAGTCACAGTGGCTCTGGACACCCCTGCAACCTCACCCCGGCTCCACCCCGGGGACCCAGGGCCGTGGGGTTTCCTGGAGCAGAACCAGGACCCAGCACTTGAGAAACAAAGCAGGAGCCAGGAGAGGCTGTGGGCCCCGGGCGGGTGTGCTGCTGCCCCCCGGCCTGGGGCTTCCCACAGCAGCAGCGGCGGTTAAGGCGCTGAACTTGGCGCAGGATGGTGGCCAGCGTGGAGGCGGGGGAGGAGCGGGGAAAGTGACGTCCACGTGCCCCGGTGAGCTTCCCACTGTGCCTTCACGCTGGGAGGAGGCCCCTCAGTCCCCTGATCAACCAAGGCAGCAGCGAGGCCAAGAGAGGCCGAGAGAGCCCAGCAGCGAGGAGGTCCTGGGCCGGGGCGGGCGGCACGCAGGTGAGGCCGGCAAGTAGCCCAGGGCGAGACCGACACTCCTGCCTCTCCGAGGCCAAGTGCGTGGCGTCCCGGAAGAGGACACGGCACACGTGATGCTCAGCCCAGCGAGGACTCGGAACACCGGCCAGCGGCCAAGGTTCACATGCCCGGAACACTGGATGCCCCTGGAATCTTGCATTTCGGGTGTGAAAGTGTCTGACCCAGGACGCGTGGTCAGCTGGGCCCCTCCCCGGCCCCAGGCCACAAGGTCAACTCAGCAGCAGCCAGGGGCCCTGGGGAGGGGGGGACCTGGACCACTTCTCCCGACTGCACACCTTCCTCCCCCTCATTCACCCCCAGCCCTGCCCCAGCGTCCTCCCTGGGCCGTCCCAGCCACGGCCAGTCCCTGAGCGCGTGCATGGGCCCCGCCTTCCAAATGCTGATGAGAGACAGCGAGTGGCCCGAGGAGCAGGCGGACCCTGGGAGGAGGCGGCCCCTGGCCAGGGCTAGGCAGCACCAGAGGCCGGGGTGGGGGCTCGGTCATGCAGCAAACAGAGAGCCGGCACCCGGCATGGCTGGACCCCCATGACGGCTGCGACAGGCTCCTTCTGGTGTCCCGCGGGCCGGGGAGGCCTGGCCGGGTGAGGCAGGGGGAGACCTGGCCGGGTGAGGCAGGGGGAGACCTGGCTGGGCGGGGCAGGGGGAGACCTAGCTGGGCGGGGCAGGGGGAGGCCCCAGGGGCTTCGCAGCCTCCTCTCTGCACCTCAGCACCGCTGGGCTCGGAGCCGCTGTCCACACTGCCTTGCTCTCTCTGGGGGCTGAAAATGAGGACTTTTAAGCTCCAATTTTTTTTTAAAGATTTATTTATTTGATAGGCAGAGTTATAGAGAGGCAGAGGCAGAGAGAGAGAGAGAGGTCTTCCATCCAGTGGGTCACTCCCCAAATGGCTGCAATAGCCAGGGTTGGGCCAGACTGAAGCCAGGAGCCAGGAGCGTCTTCCAGGTTTCCCACACAGGTGCAGGGTCCCAAGGAC